>NC_139831.1:19128341-19728341 GCF_963691815.1 Echiichthys vipera | reverse complement strand
TGGTTTCTACAGTAGAGGGGGATGGACCCCAGCTGACTCATATTCCCTTTTGTTATTGTGGAGAGCAATTAGAACCGAATAGAAAATCTGTTGTGATTTTTGGATTACACATTAGACTGTAAAAGCCAAAGCTGAAGACAAGAGACCAGCACAGCCCAAACAAACACTTAACAAAGCAATTTCCTTTTGTGAGAAATAAAACAACTGGCTGTGCGGTGGCAGCTGATGACTGATGAACACTTTACTTTATAAATGTAGACTGAACTGTGCAATATATTTGGGTCGACATGCATTCTATTTCTAAGGGGATGTTTTTGCAGTCAGCTGTATGCCAAATCAATGACTGTATAAAACCCTGATGCCCTGAGCTATAATGAATAAGTGCAATGTCCAGATGTGAAGTCACACTGAGCTTCTAGTCACTTCTAATGGGGCGTATTAATGAAGCTCTGCAGGAATTCAACCCCTGCTACTTTTTGTTCATTTCTTTCTCACCCAAGTCCCCTCCGTAGCCTACCGTCCTCTGTCCTCCACATGTAGAACGTACAAAACTACATGCATGAAAAATCAAAGCTGCCATAAATCAGTTAAATACACTCAATAGCTTACTTACACTTTCCTTGTACCAATGACTTCATTTTACTTGAAATTATCAAAGCATTGATCCAGCAAGATGAGAGAGATGCTCCACAGAAATGTTGGTCCGTGTTGACTTGTGGTTGTTTTGCAGAACCTGCAGATTTGTATCAATGTTGTGAACATCTTTTTTCATCCCATCCCAAAGGTGCAACCCTTGCGGTCACTTTAAAGAAGAATCCAGCTCACGTATGTTTTAACTGATATTACTTAAAGGAATAGTTAATTTAATAATAACTTTTGGGCAAATATGCTTGTTTGTTTTCTGGCAGAGGGTTTGATGGCAAAATTGATGCCACTCTCATATCTGTCCATTAAATATAAAGCTGCAGCCAGCAGCTGTTTTGCTTAGCTTAGCGAAAAGACCGGAAATAAGGGGAAACAGCAACATGTAGCTGAAATCTAGAAGAAATCAGACACTTGTTCGATGTTTTCTAGATTGAGAAATTCTGGATCTGGCCCAGCCCCGCCCACCACCGTTGCTCATGCTTGTGTTAGATTTCCATGTCTTTTTTAAAAATTATAAAGCAGATTGAGGTGCTATAAAAAATACTGTAAAAAACAAGCTGTCCGAAATTCCCTATGGTTGTAATGTCACAACTATACTCTTGCAAGATGCTAAGAGTGCAGATGCGAAAGACCTGGAACTATTGACCAATCAGAGCAGACTTAAAGAGCTTAAAGAGACAGGTGCTAAATTGGAGCGTTTAAGACAGAAAAAAGTAATAATAATGTGCTTTTCTTTACACAAAAGCATGTAAATATGTTCTAGTTGAACCCAAAATATAAACAGAAATAAACCTGAAAATGATCATAATGTGGGACCTTTAATGAACATTCCCAAATGCCCTTTACTCAAGTTAGAACTGCAATAATGTCTACATCATATAATGTGTTTGCTTTATATATTGCTACACAATTCTACTGTGTTACTAATGCTTTTATTTCATTTTTTAGGTTAAGGATAACAGGCAACTGTAGATAACCTCACGGCACAGCTATAATGGCCTTTACTCACACAACATTAAACCATCAGATTTTATTGTTTGTGCCTCAGAATCAAGGGGCAAAGGCTTCAGACACTCAGCATTTTGCAGCAGTTGTTAATACTGAGAGTAATCATCGCTGCAGAGGAAGACATACCAATTTCTCCACGGAGCCTCAACAATCAATAATATAATGCAGCCGCAAGATATTTTGTGTTTTGAGCAAGAGGTTCAACATCTTCTATAAATCCTCCCAGAGCACAACGTTCGTTTTTTGGATGGAAATGAGAGAAATGATGACCTGGGGTATCACTGAGGCAGGTGGAGGGGAAGTGAAAACAAGTCTTACAATATGTTATGGAGCTACTGAGTGTACTTACTCTTTATTCCACTGCTTCATTCGGGAAATTGGAGAGCACATGTACTTTATGATGTGCAATCACCCTTGTTGAAGTGTCTGCCTGACCAGCAGTGGAATGCAAAGAGTCTTTTCTTTTCATGCCACTTTCTACTTCTATGCCACTAAATTTCAGAGGGAAATATTGCCCTTTTTACTCCACTATATTTATTTGTCAGATTTAGTTACTATACAAATTAGATTTTTGCTCACAAAACATACAAGGAGTTTATCAAATATGATTTCACAAATGAAACTGTGTAATGGTATTTACAACTACAGTTGAAACTATTAGTTGAGTAATCAATTAGTTGATTAACAGAAAATGAATCGCCAACTTTTTTCATGATCGTATCGTGATTTTTCATGCCGAAACATTTTGTGATTCCAGTTTCTAAAATGTGAGGATTTTCTACCATGAACTAATTTTTTTATTAGTTTATTGTAGTACTGTTATTAATGATAAGGACAAAATTAATTACATTCTTTATCATACTACTTTTTGTGTTTTTGAACATTCAAAAGTAACACCTAGGGGGTGACATGGGGAACACGCCACACAACAGTAAATGCAAACAAACAAATAAATAAACAATTAAAAAAACAACTATTTCAATCATTTTATCAGTGCTTTTTTAAAATTGTAAGGTTTATACTGTTTGGACAAAAGGGTCTCTGAATAATTGTGATGGTTTTTCTCACTATTTTCAGAATGTATACAAACCAAACAATTAATCGATTAATGGAGAAAATGATCAGCTGATGAATTCATAATGAAAATTATCAATAGTTGCAGTCCAGTACAAAACAGTTGGAACTCATCCACAACAACCAACTCCAACAGTTAAATGCTGATTTTACATTAATACATAAGTGATACAATTCTAATGGTGTAATATATTCTACTTTTACAGTCATAGGGGATTGTTTTGTACTTTTACTAAGTACTTTTTTCTGAGTATACTATATACACACATTTGAAAGGATCTGAATAATTCCTCCATGACTGCATGTGACCAAACAGCCATGAAGAAGAAGCCCTCTTGCAAAACAAAAGTGTTTAATCACAAGTAATATTTAAGTGTAGCAGAAGAAAGCAGGATTTACAGGACAAGGTCCCTTCAGCTGCTGCTTACATACAGGTAAGCCCGGTAAATAATGTGGGCTTCGTAGATAATTGGCAGTCTTTCTGGGGAAAACCTGGTCTTATTAGGAGAGATGGTATTCATCCTACTTTGGAGGGTGCCGCTCTCATATCTAAGAACCTGGACGCAGTTGTTAGCGGTCTAAAACCATGACAACCCAGTGTTGGGATCAGGAAGCAGAGTCGCAGCAGAGTCGCAGTTTAATACACCTCTCTGCGCTGCCCTTATCGCAGGTACCCAGGAAGCAGAGTGGCAGTCTTACACACCTCTCTGCGCTCCCTGTGGAGCATTTTCCAGCTCAGTTTAGTATACAAACACTGTCTGCCCCACGATCATTTAAATTAAACAGATCAAAAATGAACAGAAGAGGAGCTATAAAGAAAAACTTGATACAAATCAACGCAAAATCTGCGACAATGTAACAATATCAGAAAATAAAATGTGGACTTTTAAACATTAGATCTCTCTCATCTAAAGCTGTATTAGTAAACGATCTGATATCAGACAACCATATTGATTTACTCTGTCTGACCGAAACCTGGCTGCGTCCCGAAGAATATGTTAGCCTAAATGAATCCACTCCTCCCAGTCATATTAATACTCATATTTCTCGAGGCAGTGGTCGAGGAGGAGGCGTTGCAGCTATTTATAATTCAGGCCTATTAATAAACCCTAAACCTAAACTAAATTATAATTCATTTGAAAGTCTTGTTCTTAGTCTTTCACATTCAACCTGGAAAACTGTGCAGTCAATTATATTTGTTATAGTGTACCGTGCTCCCGGTCCCTACTCTGAATTTCTGTCCGAATTCTCAGAGTTTCTGTCAAATTTAGTCCTTAAATCCGACAAAGTAATAATTGTAGGTGATTTTAATATTCATGTGGACAGCGATAATAATAGTCTCAGTATCGCGTTTATCTCTCTATTAGATTCGATTGGTTTTAGTCAGAGTGTACATAAACCTACTCACTGTTTTAATCACACCCTCGACCTTGTTTTGGTTTATGGTGTGGAAATTGATGACTTAATAGTCTTTCCACAGAATCCTATTTTATCAGACCATTATTTAATAACTTTTGAATTCATATTACAGGACTACTCACCACTGGGTAAAAGTGTCTACACCAGATGTTTATCTGATAGTGCTATAACTAAATTTAAGGAAGCGATTCCATCTGCATTTACTTTAATGCCTTATCCTAATATTCAAGATTCCTGCACTAACGTTAGTTTCTCTGAAATTGATCACCTTGTTGAAAGTGTTGCAGGCTCTCTAAGAACAACACTTGACTCTGTTGCTCCTTTAAAAAAGAAGATAATAAAACAGAGGAAGTTAGCTCCGTGGTATAACTCACAAACCCGTGAATTAAAACAAATATCGCGAAAGTTGGAAAGTAAATGGCGCTCCACTAAACTGGAGGAATCTCACTTAGTTTGGCAAGAAAGTCTTAAAACCTATAGGAAGGACCTCCGTAATGCCAGAGCAGCCTATTACTCATCTTTAATAGAGGAGAATAAGAACAATCCTAGATTTCTTTTTAGCACTGTAGCCAGGCTGACAGAGAGCCACAGCTCTATTGAGCCATGTATTCCTATAACCCTCAGTAGTAACGACTTCATGACCTTCTTTAATGACAAAATTATAACTATTAGAGACAAAATCAACTCGCTTGGCACTATTTGTTCATCAAACCCAGGAACCTTACAAACTGTACGACCTGAAATATTCTTGGACTGCTTTTCTACAGTCGACCTTAACAAATTAACATCTACTATTTCAGCATCAAAACCTTCTACTTGTCTTCTAGACTCTATTCCAACTAGGTTACTTAAAGAAGTGTTACCTTTAATTAGCACTCCTGTATTAGATATGATTAACATGTCTTTGTCAGCAGGTTATGTACCACAGTCTTTTAAAGTAGCTGTAATTAAACCTCTTCTTAAAAAGCCCAGTCTTGATCCTGAGGTACTAGCCAACTATAGACCTATATCTAACCTTCCTTTTCTCTCTAAGATCCTCGAGAAATTAGTTGCCAATCAGTTGTGCGACTTTTTACATAATAATGAGTTATTTGAGGATTTCCAGTCAGGATTTAGAGCAAATCATAGCACTGAGACAGCACTGGTGAAAATTACTAACGACCTTCTAATAGCTTCAGACAAAGGACTTGTCTCTGTACTTGTCTTACTAGATCTTAGTGCTGCCTTCGACACTATTGACCATCACATCCTGCTACACAGACTAGAGCATCTGATCGGCATTAAAGGAACCGCACTGAGCTGGTTTAAGTCATATCTATCAGATAGATCTCAGTTTGTACATGTTAATGACAAATCCTCCATGCACACTAAAGTTAGTCACGGAGTCCCACAGGGTTCTGTCCTTGGACCGATTCTTTTCACCTTATATATGCTTCCCTTAGGAATTATTATAAGGAAGCACTCCATACATTTTCATTGTTATGCTGATGATACACAATTATATTTGTCGATCAAACCAGAAGAAACCCATCAGTTAGATAAACTTCAAATGTGCATTAAGGAAATAAAAAGCTGGATGACCTGCAATTTCCTGATGTTAAACTCAGACAAAACTGAAATTATTGTACTTGGCCCCAAAGGCCTCCGAAACTCAATAGCTAAAGACATTGTTACTCTGGATGATGTTGTGTTGTCCTCCAGCACCACAGTAAGGAATCTGGGTGTTATTTTTGATCAGGATATGTCCTTCGATTCTCACATAAAACTAACAACAAGGAATGCATATTTTCACCTGCGTAATATTGCAAAAATTAGGAACATTGTGTCTCAGAAAAATGCCAAGAAACTTGTTCATGCATTTGTTACTTCTAGGCTGGACTATTGCAATTCCTTATTATCAGGCTGCTCCAATAAGTCTGTTAAGAGTCTCCAGTTAGTCCAAAATGCTGCAGCTCGTGTACTAACTAAAACAAATAGAAGAGAACATATTTCTCCTGTATTAGCTTCTCTGCACTGGCTACCTGTAAAATCTAGAATAGAATTTAAAATCCTTCTCCTTACGTACAAAGCTCTTATTGGTCAGGCTCCGTCGTATCTTAAAGAGCTCATAGTACCGTATTACCCGACTAGATCACTGCGCTCTGAGAATGCAGGGCTACTCGTCGTTCCTAGAGTCTCCAAAAGTAGAATGGGAGGCAGAGCCTTCAGCTACCAAGCTCCTCTCCTGTGGAACCAACTCCCAAATGTTATTCGGGAGGAAGACACTGTCCCCTTATTTAAGAGTAAACTTAAAACTTTCCTTTTTGATAAAGCTTACAGCTAGGGCTTACGATGAGACTTTATTCTGCTTAATTATGCTGCTATAGGCCTAGTCTGCCGGGGGATAATACTTTTCCTGATACTCTGAGCTTCTCTCCTCTCTGTCTGAATCATTCATGTCCCATCAATGCATGTTACTGATTCAGCTTCTTCCCCGGAGCTGTTTGTGCTTTGTCGTCTCGCAGGTCTCTGCTGATCGTGGTGGTGCTTGCTGCCGTGGTCCTACATGACGCTTCCTGCTGCTATTGTCACTGTGACTCATATATACTATCACTAGTTTAATAAACTATAAAATTTGTAGCTGTATTGTAGCTGCTATTGCCACTACTCATCATTGATCATGTTTGCCACCATAATTATTATCATTTTCATATTCTGTCACTTTAGCTGTGCTTGTTTCTACTATTCTGTTGTATTAACTGCCTTAACATATACGTCATATTCACATTACTATAAATATTATAGTTACTGTTAGGCTTTGCTTGCATCTCTGGAAGTGTGTCTGTCTGTCTCTCCCTGTCCATCTGTGTGTCTTTTCTCTCTTTCTCTCTCCTTTTCTTCCTCCCCAACCGGTCAAGACAGATGGCCGTCCTCCACAGAGCTGGGTCTGTCTGACGTTCCTGCCTGTTATAGGGAAGGTTTTCGTTGCCACTGTACTCTACAGAGGAATTGTTGGGTCTATGTAAATCATAAATAAGTCATTGAGTGTGGTCTTTACCTACTCTGTAAAGTGTCCTGAGATAACTTTTGTTATGATTTGACACTATAAATAAAATTGAATTGAATTGAATTGAATACACGTGGTCTGTCAGCTTGAGCCTTTCTCATCTGACCTCTTGGTTTTTGGTGTAAGGACTGCATTTGACTGTCTGTATGTTATGTATTGCAGAATCCATTCTCTATAACTTTAGATCCTGCATCTGTGACGCACCAAACTCACACAAGGGCAGATGTCTCTGCAGATGGGTCCGGCACACCTATCTCTAGTAATCACATTGTGTTCAAAGTCGAATCACTCGTCTTGCCCATTCAGGTTTAGTCAAACGGTAACAGGATATCATCTTGTTTTCTGCATGGTTTCTGAGTCACACCTGCATTATTCACTGGAGAAGTGGGGTTTGAATAAATGAGAAACATGCCTAAAAAACATGGCAAACGTACATCTTCTAAGTGACAGTTATTATGTTAAAGCAGGGGTGTCCAACCTTGCTCCTGGAGGGCTACTGCCCTGCATGTTTTAGGTTTCTCCCTGCTCTAAGACACCTGCGTCTAATGATGTGCTCGTTATCAAGCAGCGGAAGCTTGCCCCTGGTTTGATCATAGTTAGACTCAGGTGTGTTAGAGCAGGGAGAAACCTAAAACATGCAGGACAGTGGCCCTCCAGGAGCAGGATTGAACACCACTGTGTTAAAGGAATTATTGGGATCTTTTGTATGACATACTACTTTAGTAGATGGCAGTCAACATGCCCATAGTTTGGAGAAGCTTGTTGGAGTCCTGAATATTTTCTCAGTTTTACCTTGCAGTCAAACAGCTCTTTCTGAAGGAATGAAAGTCATTTACATCTATACTATACTCTCTTCAAAGCCACCAGACTCCTTTGACAAAAACAATCATTTTTATTCGCATAACATGAAGGGGGCTGGTCTACCACTGCCTCAAGCGGTTAGTTTTTGTAATGTATGACTTTGGTGTTTTAAAGGGTTAGGAACTAACTTACTAACCGATCCAGGCAGAGAGCCCAGTGTTCTGAGGTAAACTGATTGTTTTTGTCAAATGAGTCTGGTGGCTTTGAAGAGAGGTGCAGCAGCTTCAGTTTGTCATTGTAAAGGTCTGTTTGACAGAGAGCCTCTCTGTTTCTCCACACTGGAAATATGCTGACTGCCATCTACTGTATGTAACACACTGACTATTGATAAGTACATCATTAAACGTTGCTTCAAAGGACATTAACTATCCCTTTAAATAATGGGTTGTTGGTCCTTGTTCATGTTCTGTAAATTGTTATCTCTTATTCAGAGCAGAATACTAAGTGTGTTTATGTGCTAATATTTGTTTTTTTCTCATTGTTTCAGTCATGCCCTAAAGGCTTCATATATGAACTCCACGTTTCTCTCTACATCTCTGTTGTCTTTGCAGTCATTGAAATGTGCTCCGTAAAGCAAAACAGAATTCCGAAAATTTCGAAAAGGTAGATGAGGGAAGTGCACAAAACATTTTAAACATGTGTAAATTTTGGGGGAAAGCATTTACGTTAATGCCTTTGAACTAATCATTTTACACAATAGGCTACATTTTTGGGAAGCTGAATTTCAAGTTCAGGCCTCTTCAGGTGCACTTTAAGATAGCTGAAGAGCAAAAGTGGAGAAAAGAGGGAAATGGAACAACTGAGTTGGAATCTGATTTATTCATTGTGTCCTTGGAGAGGAAGAGATAGGGTGAAAGACTGCAGTACGCTGCAAAGTGAGGGAGCTAGTGAACCAGAAAGCTTTTTTTTCTGTGGCGGTAATCAAAGTATCCTCCCCATGACATGTCCTCCTTCAGCCTTTTGAGTTTTCTCTCTTTCTTTCTCTCTCTCTCTCACTCACACACACACACGCACACACACACATACATACACACACACACCCACCCACCCACCCCCACACACACACACACACACACACACACACACACACACACACACACACACACACACACACACACACACACACACACACACACACACACACACACACACACACACACACACACACACACACACACACAAACACACTCTCTCGCTCTTCCTCTCTCATGCACAAGCACACATATAGCCATCGTCCCCTTAGTGACAGAGCCCATGTTAGATCCGATTAGCTTTCACAGCCACAGGCTCGAAGAGGTAGCAAGCACGAGAAACCAGCCTAAAGTCGTGCAGTTCGACACATGCAAGAGAGCGACGCAGGGGGGGATGATTAGTTGTCCTCTGGTGGAAGGAAGTTTGCTCTCCTGCTCCTGTGATTAGAGTAACAGTTGTTTTCCTTTCTGAATGAAAGGCCTTATCCTAATTGCTTGTTGGCTCTTGTTTTTCTCCCATTCTTGCAGGGCAAACACCATCACTGTATCGCCCTTTTTGATAGGTGAGTTAACTAATTCCAGAAAACAGTCTCATGAGCATCATTTACTGCAGTGCAGTGCCATCCTCGTGCACCACTCCCCCATGTCGTCTTGTTCCTGCTTGAAAGCAGTCCAGGCATAACAAAGAAAAAAAAACACAAAAGAAAAGGCAGTGAAGCAAAGAAAGAACAAAAAAGCAATATCCTTTCATGCTTTGTCAGAAATGGGTTGTTTGGATCTTACAGTAGCATTTCATACAGCCTGAGTATGTTCCACAGGACTGGTGCAGCGCATAAATCCTGAAGCATAGTGTCTGCATCCAAAAATGAAAAAAATAAAAAAAAACACTGGTCTTTCGCAATGTTTGTTGGATTTGTTATTTGAGCTCTGGCTGGCTGCATCTCTGGAAGGAGGAATTCATTTTACCACACAATGCAGACCCAGAGACCAGTAAAATGACACAGACTGTCTGGGCAATTTATTGAGCATTTTGCTGATTTACTGTGAGAATATACACTGTGGGAATAAACAGGTTTTAAATGATTAACTGTCCTCTTTGCTGTATTTACTTAAAGGTCTGATGCTAATTTTTAGGTTCATACTTGCATTTTTGGTTTCTACTAGAACATGTTTACATGCTTTAATGTTCAAAAAAACACATTGTTTTTTATCACATTGTCTGTCTGAATATACATGTATTCACCCTGTATTCAAATGCTCAGTTTTAGCGCCTGTCTCTTTAAGCCCCTGTCCTGACAAGCCCAGTCTGCTCTGGTCAGAGTTTATGGGTCTTCAGTATCTCAGCATCTCTGCACCGCCATTGCGGCCGGGGAATGACTGAAACAGCAGTGTAGCTGCACCTCCTACCTATATATAGTATAGTTGTGACATCACAACCGTACAGAAGTCCTGGCGGCTCGTTTAAAGCCTTTCAAAATATAAAATGACACAGAGATCTCACTCTTGATAATATGGGGCCTTTACGTAAATCCTGATGAATATATCCTCCGTAAAATATAGTTTTTAATGTTTAAAACTGCTGTAATTATATGTGACACAGCATCTGTGTGCAGAATGTTTTGTAAGCATTTGGTGGTTATAATAATACATTATTGATTGTGTCACATCTTATAGACAGAGTGAGAGAGAGATAGATCACATGCCAGATGAAGCTGTCAGTGTAGCCCTCAATCAGTAGATGCAAGGCAGGGGAGTGAGAGAGAAGCAGATGGTGCTAGCTATTGATCCAAAACATGCACACACACTTCCACTGACTAACGGCTCAATATTGGACCTATTAAAGGAAAAACTGTTCTCTTTGTGTATTTGTCTGCAGGGGGCTTCTGACACTCCATGCTGGAGTCCAACTATGTGGTTTGTTTAACCTGAGCCAAGTGCGCTACCGCAACCCCCCCCAGGCCACAATATCATCCTCAGTGTTTGTATTGAGCAAAGGCAGGTTTAAGTTGTTTCAAAATGACATTAACACAGACACAGGGCCCTTTCTGTACATTTTATTTACAAAATGTATTAAAATTCTCTGTACAGCACCTCACTAATGAGGTTCAGCAACGTATGCATGCATCTCTTGCTCTTTTGTACCCACTACTATGCCTTTGTTTTTGTTGCAGAAGGTGAGGCCTACAAAAAAAGAAAAAAAAAAGGTGAAACCGATTTACAAAAGAATAACCAGGGCTGGATTTTTACGTTAACCTAGGTCAGGTTGTGAGTAGCAGAGCTCGTCAAGCATCACTGAATTCACATGCAATTTCTTAAAAAAAAAGAACCAAAAAGGGAAAAAAAAAGGAAAACAAGTCTTTCATCATGTAAGATAAATAATTTTCAATTATCTAAGTGTACACGCCTTTCTCAACTCATTCTTCACATTATCAATTTCTTTTTTTATGTATGTATAAAACTATCTGTCCATAGTTTCCGGTGATTAGATATCTTCCTAAATCCTATGGAATCACAGTCTTTTTGAAAGAAAGTAAATTATTACAGCAATATGGAAATGTGCTAAGCTTCAGGGCTCTCCCTGGTATAACCTTGTATAAATCTATTTTCCGTTGTATTCATATATTTTTCATTTTCATTTACAAGTGAAGTCACCAAACACTGTAATGGTCATTAAAGGAAATCAAATTAAAAGCAAACCACAGCTCATTGAAAAATGTGCAATTGTTAAAGAAAATGTTAAGGTTACCCAAAATACTACAGTTTAAAAGCCATTACTGTTATCCTTTAATTGGATTGCAGTTCATCTACAATTGAATTAACCTTTTTGTTTGGTTTTACTTTCACGTACAAGAGACTTGAATGACTCTAGACTTCAGAGGAAAGACTGTTTTGAGCAAAGAACCTTAGCGAGTCAGTGCTCCTTAGATATTTTACAAACCGTAGATCACAAACAGATTTTTTTTCTTACTCAAGCATTAATACTTTTCTTTACACACTCTTTGTCATACAAAACACACTCTTGGCAGTATTGGAAGTGCGAATTATGACCTGGTTCTGTAGTGCGTAAAAGCCAAACCAGATCATCTTCTCATCTTCATGAGTCCCATCAAACGTTCAGAAGACAGTGGCAGCAGCACCAGAGTTTAGAGTACAAACAAAACACTCGTAATTGTTTGGGCTGAATAGCATTTCGCTCCAATAGGATCAATCTGTCTTTTAAAACAAGTACAAGGTCACTATAAGTGACTTACAGCAGTATAAAAGCTAGTGTCTAATAACCAGTGTCTTACAGTGCACTGAATAGATCTAATAAAATTCTTTCAACACATATAACCAGTGAAAATCTGGCAGCAGAAGGATGAAGAGTAATCTGATCATATTGATTACAAGAAACCAATTAGACACTTGTCATATAAGATTTGTCGTCTTTCTGGCACTTTAAAGTGTGCTTAGGGTTGCAAAGGATGGCTTTAGTTCTCTCATTCATTGTAACATGTCAAATGTGTTATTTATCTATATATATATATATTTCGATCACTGCACCCTTCTTCTGTTTTGTATGAGTTTCAAGCAAAAAGCAATATCAATGTGAATAAGTTGCATTGATTGGACTCGGAGTTCCATAAGGCACTGAGAGGAGGGAACCGCGTCAGCTCTTTCCGTGACCATTCCAGTCGTGTCGTCATTGCAGATTATCGTGCCGTGTCCGCCCGAAAGGATTTGGCTTTGAGCTCAATCCCTGTGATCCTGTCCTTTCATAGATGTTCAGTCACAGTTGTGAGGGACAGTGGAAATGTTTCCTAAACCTGTGTTGACATACAGAGCAGAAGTAAAGACGAGAAGAGTTGAGGTATTGATTGGCAGGAAAAAAACACATCTGCACATGACTCATGTTGACTGGGAATTGAAAACTTCAAGAACAAATAAAAATAGGTATTGAATTTCCCATACTGTGCTCATTTTCCTGTTTAAAGGCACAGTTTCTGAATACTGACACCTCTACCTGCTTTGTGATTAAATAAAGACATGAAAACCTAGCTTTTAGTAATACAGGACCTTTAAGTTGAAAGCTACTTTTAAAAATACTGCCTTCATTTCTGAAAACTTGATATACAATCTTGTGGTTTTCTGAATGACACCAAATATTTCTGACTAAATAGGCAACAATTGAATATGAAGTTTTATCCTTAAGTATAATTTAGCACAAGTTTAGCACTGAAAACTGCACTTATGGGTTACTTCAGGACTGTGCGGGTGTGGTTTAATCAGATCTGATTGACATCGACATTGGCAACATAAGCAAACAACCGACCAACTTTCCTCAGATTATGTCTATTTGCCGCACATGGTCTTTTTTCCAAGCCAAGCCCTTCCCACTGAATTCCAGTGAGAAGAGCACAGACAAAGAACACAAATACAGAAGTCTCTCATATAAATAATCTTAATATGTTCTCAGGGCCTTTAAATCATGTTGCTCTGAAGTACAGCTGTACTTGTGTAAACAGACACACTTGATGTTTAATGAGAACAGAACAGAACACACATGCGATCGATCCAATCAAATACAAATCTAACAATGTATTTAACAGTGTACCTATCAGGGTCCCTTTGTGTAGTTCAATGATGTAGAACTGCTGTGTAGATACTTTTTTTTAAAATTCCCATTTACCTATGTGGTATTAAAGTGCAAGTGAGATTTCAGTGGAACTACCTATTAGGTTTCAAGAAAGATAAAATGAGCAGTTTAGCTGCTTTTAGCTCATTGTTTTGGTTTTCTGTTATACAGCTCTACTTTCCGCAGACGGCTGTTTTCAGCTCTATTGTCAAGCTCTCAAGCAAAAAATGACAGAGAAAATTAACAATTGGTTAACATAGTTGTACATTTAGCAGCTAAAGAGCCAGGTATTTATCAAGAATTGACTATTAGACTTATGCTAATGCAATAATGCTTCATGTGTCTGCTGTAAGTGTAAACTGCTTGCTAACACCTTGGTCATATTGACTTTATAAAGTAATAATGTGTAAATGTTGTGTTTACAGCTTGATACGCTGCCCCCAAGTGGCCAAAAAAACAACAACAATACTGCTTGTATGTTTATTCCAAAATGTAATTGTTGAATGCTTTTAGGCCACAAATTCAATACCATTCACCTCTATTGTACTAAGATGAAGACAGGAATATCAAATTTTGACCTTTACCATTAGAGGTAAGTGAGAGCATGTGTTTGTTTTGTAATGTGAACCAATTAAATTGAAGTCTAAAACATGTTAATAGCTTAGAGGTCCCATGTTGTTAAAAAAGTGAGCTTTCCATGTCTTTTTTTTTAAACGAGCCGTCGGGACTTGAGTAGGGTTGTTATGCTACAACTACACTATATATAGGTAGAAAGTGCCGCCACAGTACTGTCACAGTCATTCCTCGGCTGCAGTGACGGTGAGAGACTCAGGCCCTGTTTACATGACAACGCTCGCGGGTGAAAACGACAAAATATTCAGATGTGCTTGTGACGGTGTTTTTGGGGCTTAAAAACACAAAAAAAGTGAAACCACCCTCCAGAGTGGAATTCTTAATAACGCTCCACCGTTGTGTTTCCATGTAAAGGGGAAAAAAACGCAAAAGTGTAACATCCATGTGCTGATTACAGGTAAACAACATCAAACATGTGGGACTGTTTCCATCAGTCAGACATTCAAGTTGCCTGGGTTGGAGGCGGCAGACCATGCTGCAGATCCCTGTCAAACTTTATGGCTCCCTGCTTCTTCGCTATTATAATGTGTTTTTTTGTGTAAGCATGTTCTAGTAGTACCCCAAAAAACAAATATGAACCTGAAAATGAGCACAATATGGGAACTTTAAAATCTAACACAATGCAAAATAACTTCACTATTACTATTACTACTATACTGCTCAAACACACAAGGTTGTGTATCTGGTTACTTGCTAAGATCGTATATGTCTTTTAATCTTCATGTAGCCTTAGGCACTATCCATGCAGTTATACAGCAAATGGCACATACAATATCTCAGAGTTTTGTATTCAAGTGGGCATGTGTGCTCTGTTGTGTCCAACATGACAACTGTAAACAATTTCACAAGCTGCAACCACACAGCAACACATACAAATGAATGATTTACTCTCACTGGTATGATAGGATGCTAAATGATTTATGTCCCATAGTGCCCAGGGACAATGCGGACATTGAGCAGAGGCGACATACCTCTAGATCTTAACGCTCTCGGTTCCGTAAACGTTGTAGCCTTCTCTGTATGTGGCAAAGTTCTGGGTGTTGGTCGGGGGAGCCGGCTTAAAATTCTGGGCATTCTTTGCCAATTTCAGCCGTTTGGTTTCTTGCCGTGATTTATAACAGAACTCTATCAGAGCCACCATCATGGCCAGCCCCAGCCCTCCAACCAGAATATAGAAGACACCAGCCACATTGCTTAGGCTGAGAGCACTTGTCTTGTCCTGGGGGGAGGTGAATAAAACAGTTAAGAGTTTTGCAGTAGAGCAAGGGCAGCAGAACAAAATACAGCCTGTATCCTTCAAACTGAGCCTCACATAGCCTGGACTTAAACTGCTCTAGTACATCATCATACTCTATCCTACTGGTGCTACATATGGCAGATTTTGGACACTAACAGCTACAAGCAACCAAAAAAAGTTAATGAGGTGCTAGAATTTTGACTGAACTGATCTTCCTATGGTTGTCACAAAGTTGTGAGGAACTCTAGACTGCCATAGTCGAACCATTCTCCACTGAGGAGAAAGAAGCCAACTCTTAATGCACTATCTGCTGGTGAATGTAGAGCTTTCCCTTCCCTACACTACATGTGTGTTAAATGGCTTCTGCTCTTGACCATGTTAGGAAGCTGGTCAGTATCGCATAGGTCGACAGCTCTGAAAATCCCTATCTTTTTTTTTTTTATCCTCTTGGCGACATGTACGTATAACTCTCATGGCAACATTGTCATACAGTACAGTCAATTTCATAAAAGATGAATGATAGCTCCATTAAAGTAAAAAAAACACTAAAGATCAAACCATTTTGCTGCTGCTTACCTACCAAACATATTCATTAAAAATTTGTTCATTAGAGTTTTACTATTTGCAGTTTAACCCTATGAGTGAAGAGATATAATAAAGCTATCTAGCAACCCTAACCTATAATCTAAGGCTTTGACTGTATCTCAGAGGGTTAAATAGTGGGTTTATTACATTCACCAACTCCTTGTAATGTGCAAACAGAGCCTCTAACCTCAACTCCGAGCAGCCACAAGATTTAGAGGACACCCTACGGCGCTCTCGCCGCTTAAGGAAGTTGAATTTGTGTAACTCATCACAATGAGAGGCTTTGCTTGTTTATCACACCACAGGAGGCCAAAGAATCTAATAGACACATCTTGATGCAAACTAGTAACAACACAAATAAATCAAATTTTCATTAACAGTTTGGTAAATAGGAACAGCAGCATAATGGTCAAAGTATCATGAATGTCAAGAGTGAAAATGAGCAAAAATAGCATTTATCAACAACTGGTAACTGCTGTTATTCAATTGAAAGTGCATCTGAAAGACACTTTGGCAATTTCCCCTCATTATTATCATTACAGTTCTCACAAAAAAAGGAGTTTATATTGCATCAAAAAAATGTCTAATTTCTATGGCAATGAAAGAAAAAATGAATTTGGGGAAGCAGTGCCTTGTGTCAAAGCCACATATAAACTGTGTTACAGTTTATGGCAGAAAAACTGAAATACTAAAAAATGTATGTGTAGCAAATAAACAAAATGTATACTATAGATGTCAGAGAAGTCTTGTCTTGCATATGAACAGTACGTCAAAATGCAATTTGGAATCAGTACAAAAGACCTGCAGCGACTGACCTTACTTCCAGAGTCCTTGGTTCCACATTCACCCTTATCGTACCACCATTTGTTTTTCAGCTTGTCTAAGATGCCTTGTTCACTGAGTTTCAATACTGCAAGGTTTACAGGAGTTCTTCACGTGGGAAATAACATAAATAACATTATATTATGTTATTTTATGTTATTCAACTTTTAAACTACTACATACTTTACAAAGCGATAGAGCAGGGCTCCTGGCTATTTCAACATCACAGAGAGCAGGCATTCTACCTATTACCTTTATAACCCCTAGTCTAAAGCCAGGACCTACCCATATCGCTTTGAGTAATCGGCAGACGCTGTTAACAGGGCGACGAGCAGGTACTGACAGTACAATCTGCAAGTCTATGAATATTAAAAAGCATCAAGGTACATTGTTTTGGGGGCAGGAAACGGATCAGAGTGGCTTTCTGAACAGCGTTTAACAAGTTCAGGCCAACAGGAGCTTTGTCTTAACAAACAGAAAAATCTAAGTGATGGACCCTTCCTTTTTCCTTCAATATCAGCTTAATCCTGTGATGGTTAATACTTCTGTCACCACCATGACAACAATCGATTCTAGAGGTATTACACCCAATTTCATACCCAAGCCCAAAAGTGAAAGCTTAATTAATTCTTACGTGCTTTATCCCGTATGCGTATCACTAAGAAAACCTTATCTCCTAATTACGCCAGATTAGTGTCAGATGTCCCAACCAAACTACACAGAGCTGCAGGACTATGCTCAAAACCATAAGTGAAATAATTCCTCTAAAATTTGCCTGTAGCTGCATAATCTCACGTCTGACACAGCTGTTTCTTGCCACTTGATATCTATAGGACATCAAACTGCTGTGAGTAATCATAAATTATCATAATGTTCTATTTCGATAAATGACTCTGAGAAGAAAAAAACAACAATTGTAAAGCTGGATAAAGATCACATTCTGTAATCATAATATAACAGTGAATCATTTGTGGTTCAGGTCAATCTCTTTGTAGAAGTGAAATCCAAAGAAAAATAGTGCTTTGATAAATGAGTGACCTGACTACTTCCTGGGAACATGTCCCCCAAGGAGACTCATGCAATGCATAATGCACTGAGAGAAGATTACACCACTGTATATCCCTCATAGCCAATCTGGAGAAACGGACTGGGGAGACCAGACCATTGTCTTGGCTCGGAGAGACATTGATTAACAATGCAATTACCCTGTAACATGCTCTGTGTCTGAAACTCAATCTACGCTGCACTGTGCTGTGCCTGAGGACAAGAAAGAGCTGTGTTAAGTGTGTGTGAGAGGGCGTGCATGCAGCTGCGTGCAGGATTATGTGCATCTCCCGATGTCTGTTGGAAAACAGAGCTGCGAGTGGGGCTCGGCCAAGTGATGCACTGTTTGGAGCAGAACGCTCCAGGCCTCTTTATTCCACCTAACCAGGCCTTTCCACTGAGTCCTGGAGAGCCAGAACAAGCCAGGAAACAGACAGTACATACCTGTGCATGATCGATGACAGCACAAGAGACAGATGCTTTCAAATGGCTTCTGAGCATCAGTAGCACAGGGAGGCCTCCTGAGCTCAGTGACTACAGAACAGCAAAATATTTTCCAGAAAAAAAACACAGGCTTTTAGTAAGACATTATTTGATCTATGCCTCATGCAGCCTCTTGCGGTGAAGATCTTTAAAAAAAAAATGACTTGGCTGCAGCTTAACTGTTCATTGTGGTCTTGGTGACTCCATGACAAATGATATTAAGAGTGTAATGACACAATCTGCAGTCCACATGATTAACCAATTACCTGATTCATATCATCACATTTGTGCTGACAGCATCATTTGTCACTAAATTGACCTGCATTGTGAAGAATATAATGCTTCTGCCTTAAGTGTGGTCTAGTGAAAACAGCACAATTCTTAAGTAATGTTATACTAAGTTGTCATGGTTGAGTGGGGTTTCACACTTGTGGGCTTCCACAATGGAAAAAAAAAGAATCATTCATTATTTAACCACAGAAGAAGAGGGAGAGAGCTGATGGTCAAAGAGGTCATAGCTGGGTTATTAATGAGTTGGGGGTAGGAACTGCATGTAGTTGAATCCAACCACAGGTGCCATATCAGATTGACTCATTAAAAAGAAATCATAGGTGTTTTGTTTAATTAGAATTCTCACGTTTGCCTGCAATGCTTAGTCCCCTCAAGACGCCGCTGTTCCCCTTGCTTCCCTGTCGGCCTCAGCTGAGCAGCCATTTTGTGTGTTTAACGTAAAATTGAACAAGTTGGCTTTAGAGCTCATGGGTTCTGGGCCTGTGTCATTTATGTGAAGCAGCTGTGTGGCGAAGTACTGCAAAGCCATGTATTTAAGAGGATTAGCAAACTTCAGCTTCAGGAGGGACAGATGGAGGATACAGTCTTTTTCAATGTAAAAAATTCCATAACGGGAAAACTTAAAGTTCTTTTCTTGAATCACATGGGTGTGTCTTCATCAACTGGTTTTACTCAAACCGCCAAAGCTACGTGGACGAAGTCTTAATATCTGCCACTAGGTGATCTGCCCTTCACATGTGTAAAGGTGAATAAACAAAGCTCAACCTTTCACAACTGAAGGGCAGCCACTTCACCTAATAGTCTCCCTTTTTCGAGAATTTAAAAAAAAACTCCCATCTTTATTCTTATTCTATGAACATCAGTCTCCATAACCACAAATAATATTTTTCTGTCGGCTAAGCAACGGCTCCTTAGTTTGATATGAGCTGTTAAAGCGCCTGGTCAGACTAGAAGGTAATTTGTTAATCTGCCGTGGGGCAGCAGGTTGGTTGGTTGGGGCGAACAGTTGGTTTAGTCATGGTTGTGTTATTGTAACAGCCTTGCCGATTACTCTGCACTATGGTACCCGATTGTGGTGACATCGAGGCTGACCTTGGAGTCACCTCCCCCGCTGCCGCACTCTCCCTTGTCGTACCACCATTTGTTTTTCAATTTGTCCAAGAGGCCTTGCTCATTCAGTTTTAAAACTGCCAGGTTAACAGCATTTCTTGAAACGATAAAACATAACTTGTAAGAAAATGCACAGGTCCGTGAGAAATCTAATGCAAAGTAATAATTGTACTAAGCATCATTATGATAGGTAATGGTAGTGAGACTACCATTGTCAAAGCAGGGGCTTATGCACAGAATCTGTTAATCAGAATGGTCTAGGAAAGGACAAATTGTTTAAGAATTTAAGGAATATGGAGAGATAAGATATAAGGTAAAGACAGTGTTAAATCTTGGAAAAGGTGGCATGAAGGGTTACGTAGTTTAGAACTGAAGTGTGCGGGATGGGGACACTTGTCATTGAGAAGAAAAGTAACAACAACAAACATCATGCAATTAACATTCGTCACAAGTGACAGCGCAGCTTTTAAAGGCTAAATTGAAAAACCATTGAACTGTTAAATTAAAAGTGACAACACAACAGTCAGGTAGGACAGCACACAGGACAGAAGGAGAGATCGAGGGAGAGAGAGAAAAGCAACAGTAAGAGAGACATACATATGAAGTGATTGTTAGGTTAAGCCTTTGATTCTACTGGAAATTAGCAACTCTTATCACATCTATAAAATAGTTTAAAAACATTTCTTATCATTTCCTTGTATCCAAGTGCATTGAAAGACATACTACCGTTACCTCTGTGTCCATAAAAAAAACAAGAAGAAGACAATGATAACAGGGGGACATCAGGGTAGGTGGAATACTATAACAACATGGAGGATATTGTTATATTATTCCACCCACCTTAATGCTGAGCCTTTGGGCGTCGCCACACCGTATCCTTTCGAGTCAAGGTTTCCGCCCACTTTCATGGTATCGCAGGGCTTCCGCTGCTCGATGTACTCATTCATGGTGGACTCGAGGAGAAAGGCGAACTTGCCCTTTGACTTTCGAACCCGGGCAACGCCATCGGGCGTGGTCTTAACGAACACTGAGGGCTCAGCGGATTTCATGTATGACCACATCTTCTCATACACTGCTATTTTGGATCGCTGTGCAGAGAAGAAAAAGGAGAAGAGAAGTACTTTAGAAAAATACAAAAAATATCATATCATTTAATGGATTTTGTATGATTTTTGTGCTTAATGATCACTTCATTTAAAACTGGCATCATGAAGTATTCATAGACATCTCGGAAAAAGCGGCAATGTGATATCTTTAAATACTTCCAGAAAATGTCAGTGGTGGATTTTTACACGGTCATGAAGTACAAAAATTTACAAAATCCATTTCTGTTCATCAGCATAGATGTAGGCTACTCCTCGAATATTATGTTGCAGCTTGGGGCTCACATTCACTGAGCGTGAATGAGGACCACACATCACCTGTGCAGTACATAATGTCATGCAAATTGGGTTTTAGTAGAAATACTGGCATTTATGGACCTGGTTATTCAAAAATATCTTCAGTAATTAAACATTTGTGTCACTGAAGTGTGTGGATAATGATGATTTAACTGGAAACTTTTTATGTGCAAAAGTTTTGGACCCATCTCCTGGGAAATTTCGAGCCTTGGTTTATAGCCTTAATTTAACTTGTAGAACTTATTACAGTCATTTATTTAAACAACACTGTCCTTAATGTAACATCTCTACTGTGACTCAGAGGCAATGTGCATAAGAACTAAGAGAAGTGAATAAGAAAGCGGGTTACACAGACACAAGGCAACACATCACAAAGTGACACAGATGAGCCTTTTGCCAGTGCCTCGGGTCAGGCTTAGCGAGCCTGTAAAATCTGTGGGAGTTGAGTGCTATCTATAATAAGCATCAATTAAATTATTCAATGTCGCTGGAATTATTTTGGCATAGGCATTTCACACTTTGAACAGATCCTGGTCCAAGCAGTGATAAGCCAGTTACCGAGTGGCACTGTGTGTACTGCAGACTGGATCCCCCATAAAAAAGATACTTTCTTTTAGTAAAGGCCAGAGAGAGACGAAGGATGCTTTTCAAGAACCGGCTTAATCAAAAGATCTGGATATGGACAAGCTGCTCCTCACAAGGCCATAAGTCATCAGTTTATGAATGCCAAAATGTGAAACAAACAGTCATTGAATTCATTAGTTGATTGACAGAGAAATAACCAGCCATTTATAAAGAAAGACGAGCAGAGATATATTGCACACAAGTACGCGAACACAGATGACAACATACTGAACATGTGCTCTTAGGCACTGGTGGAAGTAACAAATGTCAGTCCTCAAGGAGGCAATAGAGAGTAAATCTGATCTGTTATTTTGAGTAGAACTCAAACAGAAGGGGTCAGCTTTCTCTTGTTGTTTCATCCTATAGCACGCCTAGCAGCAACGCTCAGACTGCAGCTCACGCTTGCGTGAAATCGATCTTGCGTAGCTCCGAGCCTCTGCTTGCATCTTTGCGTACTTGCATGAACCATGTTTCTGCCCTAAGAGTCTACAGGCACGCTTGTAGCTCTGTCAGGCATAGCGGTACTTGGAGCTTAATGCTAACATCAGCATTCCAACATGTTCCCAAAGACAATGCTGACACGTTGATGTTTAATATACAGTAAGTATAATGTACCACTATCATAGTCTTAGAATATCATTAGTTTTGCAGGTATTTGTTCATGAACCAAAGAAGGCCTGATGACGGGGATTTTTAGTAACACCACTGGCATTTTTAGCCAGTTAGCTAAAATGCCAAACATTTGACGCTTCCAGCTTTTTTTTAAATGCTTTTGTTGAATTTCTGGACTGGTTCTTGGACAAAACAAGCAGCTAGAAAATGTCAACCTGGCCTGTGAAAGATTGTGGAATACGTTTTTTTCAAACATTACATTTTTACACAGCAAACTTTAGACTAAACACTATAACACAAAACACTATAACACTAAATACTAAACGTGCTTAATTGTCATAAATAATCCAAAAATGTCAATTAAAGTTAGTTTTCACAATAAACAGGTCATTCATTTATCTAGGAATGCTATATAAACAGTAAAGATCATATATTGTCTTGCTTTATTATTGAAAGTTGAGGGTAAAGTACAGTTGAATAACTGCACATGGATACTGTCCAAGCATACTGATCAGAAGCTACTAAAACTCATCAATTTGTAAAAGCCCCCTTCACAAGAGCATATCCGTCTCTAATGCATTTCTATTAACAAACAAAAGCATTAACCTTGACCCAACGAAAGTGCTTTACTGGCTTTATGTAATCATATACAATTTGTTTGTAGGCAACTGTCATAGAGCATCAGTCCAAGGGTGAGGATGAGATGAGACAGCAACATAACACAAATTAAAAAGTCTGCATGATGAATGTCCTCTACTGGGATGAAAAGGCCTTGAAGTTGGGATGATGGCCATTCTCTTTTAATGCAACAGATGGAGGGGGGACAATCAGAGTTAGATGTGATGTTTTTGTTGACAATCTAGTTAAATGTGTCCAAGTTGCATGTGTCAGACATCATGAAAAGGACACTAGTTTAGAGGACAATTTCCCCAAAGACCAGAGGCTCATCTGCTCGGTAGTGGAAAAGCTCCAGGCGCCTCGTCAAATGAAGAGAAAAGAATGGATCTGGGCATTGATTACTGACGACAGTGTGTGCTGCCTCAGTGCTTTATGAAGTCAATTCATCAATATCAGAGCGAGGACGAAGTGCAACCAAAACCTAAATAGGCCGATTCCACTGCAACTAGAGTCACCAGTGAGATGCCTAAAGCAGATTCTTATTGAGAGAGGGAAAGAAAACAAGATACAGTGAAAAATCCCAGCAGGGAAAGACAGATATTTGAATATTGACTGCTGGCACACAAACATGCATACTTACAGAAACACACACACACACACACACACACACACACACACACACACACACACACACACACACACACGCACACGCACACGCACACGCACACGCACACGCACACACACACACAGAGAGTAAAACACACACACACACACACACAGAGTAAAACACACTGAAAACAATGCATTGAAAGACGACCCTAATCTCCTTTTAAAGGCAACAAGTCACACTCCGGTCTACGATGTTCATTTAAAATTCAATTTGGGAATAATGACCGCAAAAAGCCATCATCGATGAACGGACAATTTGTTGAGCTATTATAGGCTGTCATAAATACAGCTTTATACGTGGCTCTCCTTCACACCATATTATGGCCCTGTTGGAACATACTGCTGTATTCAGAATGAGCTTCCAGTCAATTAACAGGGAGTGGTTAAATTTGATAGCTACTGAATAAGCGAAAATAATTGAGAGCCCACGTTGGCTAACTTGCATAATTCTCTCCCTTTGAATGTCTTCGAATTATACTAAGGCAATAATATTGTTGCTCTGTTCATAATGAAGTACCTAAATAGTCAATCTCAGCCAACCCTCCTACCTAGGCGACACAGTTACATCATCTGTGTAGGCGTTGCTCCTGCAAATCTGTCAGAAGCAGTGAGTTTCCTGCTGCTTTGCAATAGTCATAAAGACAAACTCAGCTCTGTTTTTTCATCCTTGTGACCTAAGATGAGGAAGAAAGAGAACAGGACTTGCCTTTAGCAAGACGGGGTTAGAGGGCCAGAGGAAAACTGATGGGTGCTTATTTCTTTTGGGGAGAAGCCTTGCGAATCACCAGGTCCAAAACACATGCAGTTATGAACGCATAGGCACTCAGGCTCTTTAATGCATGCACATACCAATGTAGGTTTCTTTAGGTACAAGCATCTGACAGTTATTTCTAGCATTTATAGTAGAAAATTGTATACATTTGTCATATAATTCCCTAAACCTGCAATAACTGATTTTCTTGGCCACTTGGACGAACATGATGTCAGCCATAGGTTTCTGAAAAGCCAAAATAAAGAGTGGGTGGAAATGATCTATTTATTTGCCGGGCTTCTAGACACCTGATGAATGTAAGTCCAATATTCACTCTCTCTTAGCCATCTGGCTCTTTAGCTGCTAAATGCTCCGCTGTGTTCATATGCAAAATCTTTATGTTCAACCCAAATATTTTTACTAAAAGGCCAGATTTGGCCAATATGCCACTCCTTCCCTCTGCCTTAGAGGATACAAATATTGTTCTCTTACACTAAAAGAGGCTACCTGTAAAGGACTGTGTACTTTCAGGAATCTGACAATATGATATATTATGACAGGGTTACGACACGATATATTGTAATACATTACAAAATAGTAAGCAAGGCTTTATATTGCAATTTTTAAATCTAATTTCAGGTGAACTGTCGTTGAAGACTCAAATGGCTGAAGATTCATCACAACACAGCTATCCAGCGGTCGGGGTTTTAGACAACAAAAAATGAAACACTGTCTGCCACAAATGTTTGCACATAAACTATTAATTAAAAAATCAAAAGTGTTTTTGAGAATCCATACAGTATCACAAAACATAATATCGCGAAGTGTATCAATATTTCCTTATACCTCTAACCACGTAAGTACAGCTTCACAGTCTAGAGATGAAATGCTTATTGGCCAGAAAAATAAAAGCCTTTCAAGTTTTCTGGATACATTGAAATGGACAGAAGGAAAAAATGGCAAAAAAAGATAGACAAGACAGATTTGCTTTTCTGGGATTTTTGAAGGAGCATTAGTAAATCAGTTGGGGAGATTTTGTTGTACCCAAAATCACCAAAAATGTTGTTAAAATGTCGGAGAAGGGACAAGTGATTAACGTCCAAAGTCAAAGCAATTGCCCTCTCCATTTTAAATAACCACTTAATCTGTATTGATTCTATTATGCAGCATTTCCAGACCTCCGTGCACTGCCCTTCGAACTGCAGCCTGTTTTTTATTCTTCCTTTGGTGTCGCAGGCTACTTTCATTATGGCTACTCCCACATACGCTCCACTGCTTGTATATCTAAATGTCATCTCCAAACACCCACGACTACATTTCCTTCTACTTTACTTCCATTTTGTGGACATCACCCACTTCCCCCAATATCCTGTATGCCAAGACTACCTGTATCACAAGTAGGCAGAAATGAAAGTTGAGGCTCTGAGGGTGTACTTTGTCATTGAAGTGCCACATGCTACGCCCTGAATACCAATTGCTTTTCTTTGATGCTTGTTGCTGGACTCCAATAGCTCCTTTCGCGCCTGCTGTTGCTGCTCATCTAAAGTTCGAGAAGGCCCTCTGAGGACAGTGCATTCCCTTGAAGGTTACGCCTATCTCGCACTAGTCTATCATCACTTTTGTCAGCTTTCTCTTTTATGCAAACACGCTCTAATCTTTATAGGAGCCTCCCCTTCACTCAGCACTGTACTGAAACACAAAGTGACAAGAGCTCGGGGAATATTCCTACAATATGCTGCATATGATTGGAGGGACACCTTCGGATTTCTTGTGTAAATCTCCCTTCCAGTTTCTCTGCATGCAACCTTGGCCTAATGCAGGTCTGCTCTGCATAAAAAAAGCTTCTTATTAAACATTGTGTTGGAGCATGCAGAAGCTATGGTGTCTGGGCCACAATAGCTGAGACGTGAAATTGATTTTGATGCTTAGTAAAATGCATTGGTGACTGCACTCAAGCTGTTGTCCCTGTCTCCACCACACCTGCAGATCAGTAAGATGCATGATGGTTGCCGCTGAGGCTTTGGGAGATGATGTATGATCTTTTGAGGGGAACAGAAAACAATGCTGTGGTCTCATTTTTCTGTGCAATTATCATTCTTTCATTGTTACGCTGTTAAATGAGGTGCATGATGGGACAGCAGTGTGGTTGTCTTTGATGGTCTCACCCCGGTCTTTACACGTAATTAAACAGCCACATCAGCCCATTTTATCATCTTAGCCATTACCACACAGCTTCTCCTTCAATGTACGGTTTGAAAAAATGTAACCGAGCCAAGCTTTTTGATGGAATAAAACCTCATCAAGAGGATAAACATGGCCTTTCTGGTACAACTCATCATTTTCTAATCATCCAAAAACACAAATATTCAACGGACTGCATGAAAAGATCCACGACTGAGGCTAAAATGATGAAACAAATCACAGTGGTGCAGCGGCGCGTGACAGCTGCTATGTTGGGGAAGAGCAACACAAAGCTTGAAGCTATCCCGCATTGTCTCAAGGTAAAGCAACAGACGGGCTGAAGACAGAGGAGCGAGAGAGAGAAAGAGACAGAGAGAGAGAGAGAGAAGAGAGAGCCCAAACAAGCAGGGCAGTCTGGGGAAGGGGAGCCGCACAGCCAAGCGCCTACAGCCAGTGAGGCTTCCACTGGGCACGTCAACGGGCTCCCATTTGTCCTTGTTGGTTGTGAGCAGCAGAATCAGGGGCTTTCTAGGGTCTCAAACACATCTCTATTTGCAAAATTCCTCTGCAGCTCCTTTTCACTCACACACCAAATGAAGACACATGCGGTGCAATGTGAATATCGCCGCCGTTAGTTAATGAGCCGTATGTTCAAACTGTCAATTTTTCAGGAGCTAAAAAGAAACAGGAGATCTTAAAACCACAGAAGACGAGAAGATCGTTAAACTGATTTCAAAACATGAACCATCAGAATTAGAGTTAGATGGTTTTATAGCTCATTATCACAAGTCATGTTCATGTTACTGCAGCTCATTTTTGGCTTTCTGCTTAGAATGTGAGCAGAAATAATTTATATTTATACTTTTTGTACTTGTCAGGCAGTTTCGGAAAATAAACCAGGTGAAATCATAAAAAATTAAAGGCCTTGGGGGGTTTCAGTGATGATCACATATGTCTTGTTTGAAACATTGGACTTGATTTAAAATTTCCAGCTGGCTGATGCCGTATGGGTCTAATTAAACCTGAATGCATTTCCTGGAAAACAGATATGAAATAGAACTTTAACTCCTATTAATCAGTGTGTTTTTTTCCTTGTCAGTCCTCTACAGCTTTAATTAAAAGTCCCTTGGAGTAGCAGTTCACACATGTCATTTACTATTTGAAGACTCTGGGATGTAACTAGGGCACTCATTATACAGAATGCAGGAAAAACTCTGCCTTCCCGACCACCTCCTGGATTGTTCTACCAGCAGACCTGTGGTGGCTTCACTGTCAACCTAATCTGTAATTGGCATCCATCATGTCCATGACACAAAAACATATACTCTATATACCTGTGCAACACCTCTGATGAGAGGAGCAGTGATGACAGGCTTTGTGAGGTGCCGCATGTAGAATAGAGTGTTGCAGTCATGTGTGCCAAGTGCCATGTTTCCCCGGATAAATAATGCTTACAGTATAGTCTTTTACAACCAGCTCCTAAGAAACCACCCTTCTTTTAAATATCAAACTCTGCAACCATTATCTTGTCCTTCTTTGTCTGAAAAAAAAACCAAGGATTTAATTTTGCATTCAGTTGTTCTATGCAATTCAACCCAGGGGTAAAACAAATGAATTGCTCTTTCTGCCAACAGGCTGCAGCTGTGAAACATATGAATTGTTTCTCTCCTGCTGATGAGTAATGAGGGAGTGTAGGATAAAAGACCATCATATTGCCTTTTCGTCATCACAGGCAGAGTGCCGTTTCATTAATTCTTTTTCAACTTATTGCTCTGCAAATGGAGGATTGGACCGCTGATGCAGCCACGCTTCAAGCTAAGACATCTACTGATTTCACAGATGGAAGGTAGATTGCCTCAAAGATGCACAGAGCTGTTTAACTCCTGCATAGTGAGTATGTGGTTGCCTTTCAGACTTTACGCAATTCATGACTGAATTGCCAAGCTAGTCCCTCATGCCGACAGACATATTGCTTATTCCATCTGAACCATCTTTCAGACTGCTCTGTTTGACCTACAGGGCTCCTCTTCATCAGCTCCAATTTGCCAGCCTTGGCCAGCTAGCTAATTATATTTCATGAGCTGACCCTTCTGAGTTTTAGCCTGATGTGAGTGCTTTGATTAGCCTCCTGTTTTTATCACCTCCGAGTCGTCCACATTGTTATCACACTTTCTGCTGACAGCCCCAGTGCCTCAAGGTTGCACTGCAGTTGTGCCGCATAAATTTCACGTTCATGTCACAAGAGTTCAAGAACTGCTTCTCTGTCAACATGCCTCATTTGGAGCAATCTTGTGTGGGTCAAAAGTGCTGTACTAAAGGTACAAAACGGAAAGGCTGCAAAGAGGACAAGGACGTTACACAAAGTTGTCTTTATGATGCAACAAGCCTGAGAGTAAAATGTTTAGGCCTTTGCATATGTTGCAGTTCAAACTGATTGCAAAAGAGCCACTGACTGATTAGTAAGGTACTACTCACCCTAAAAAACTCCTTTGTGGAGCCTGAGTCCAGAGTGCCATATGCTATCTCTGTCTGCTTGGCTAAATCTTCGGCACTTTCTATAGGAGAGACCATCCTCTCCACTGTTAAGAAGGCAGCCAGGTTGGCTGTGTAGGAGGAGATGATGATGAGGGTGAAGAACCACCACACACCACCGACGATGCGGCCTGATAGAGACCTGCGAGAGGGAGGTTGATGACAGGGAAACACAGAGTGTAATTACACAGTAACATGTGGTGCCCATACCTGCTAAGATGCTAACAGTTGCTTAATGTACCTAATGGCACCGGTAATCAGAATTTTCCTTGTAAATACTGGTGCTGCATCAGCACTCTAACACAGCACATTCCCCAAGGAAGTAGCATACTGTGTCTTTAATTGGCTGTAAAACAATTAGGGTCAAAGTTCATTTCATAGCCTAAATAAAGTATTGATGAAACCATTTGGAGAGGATTATTTCTGCATACAAACTGACAAATTCAATTATACATATAATAGCAGCAATGAATGTGAAATGAGGTTAGCTTCAAATAATGAGCACCTAAAGGAAGAGGACAGGAAATGAGGATGCTTGAGTGACTCTGCGTACCTATTAAGAACACATTTCATCACTTGCAGTTAAAATGTCATGTAGTATTTTGTTCTACTGTTCTCTGCTGTCTACTGTGACCCACCTGGGGGAGATGTCACAGCCCTGCTGCATGAAGGCCCCCAGTGAGAACCAGAGGGAATTGAAGATGCCAAAGTCATTGGGAGGATCGGGGGGCGTCTGGGGGTCTTTGGTCTCGTCCTGTTCCTCGAGGTTCCACTCATAAGGACTGAACCGACTGACCAGGAAAAGGACCACGCTCACCCCGATATAGGCAAACACTATACACATCCAGATCTCATAGGCCAGCGGGTCCAGGAAGGAGAAAACGCCAGGCTTGGACTTTTGCGGCTTCTTTATCATAATGGAGATGCCCAAGCTCATAAAAGGCTTGGAAAAGTCTATCACCTCCTCTCGAACCAGAGTAATGGTGAGAGGTGCAACAGCTATATCTGCTCTCTGGAAACAGGGATATGCACAGCAAGGATTAGTCAAGACCTGCATAAGGAATCGGGTCATTTTAAATGTACAGTATGTGTTATGAATGCCTGGAGCTGGAGAAGAAGAATTAAAAAAAATATTCTTATTACGCATTTTACACATAATAAATAAGCCACCAGCTGTGACACTTGACGGCAGGCTGGAAAATACACACAAACACACACGCACGCACGCACGCACACACACACACACACACACACACACACACACACACACACACACACACACACACACACACACACACACACACACACACACACACACACACACACACACACACACACACACACACACACACACACACACACACACACACACACACACACACACACACACACACACACACACACACAAACACACACACACACAGGAGGAGGAGCAGCAGCATAGTAGCATTTACACAGGGTTATGACCTGCAATGTCAGCTAATACATCTGAGATTCAAACTGTTACATTAATCAGACCTTCAACTGACATTTGCAAAAATCTCAGAAGGATCCTGCGAGACCTTCAGAAAGACAGCTTGGAAAAATCCACCATAGCAGATCGATGTTTCATGTCATGTTTGACCAAATTCTTCCTTAATCGGGACCCAAGGAAATACTAAGGGGGAAATATTTTCAATTGTGCAATAAAACAAGCTATTTCATGCCACGCCTTGTAATGAGACTAGCTGTTTAATTAATATAACTATAAAGCATGGAATTTCTGTCTGTCCTTCACATTTCTCAAGAGCCGTTCATCTGATCTACTTTACACTTGGTAGGTGTAATGCTGGGGGTCTAAGGCGTTGATTGTGGTGCATATTGACCAGATGGTGGCCCAATAACAATTAACATTATGTCTCGGCCTGCAGCTTTTAAACCATAATTCTCAGAAACAAAACTAATTTATCCTGGATTCTGGAGGTCTGGATGAATCTATTGATATAAGTCACGCCCATTTGTGTCCAATTTGAATTGTGTCCAAATCTGTTTTTTGTTTGCTACACTTCATCTTCAAATTCTGAGCGTGTCACTTTTTCAGATTTTTGATGCTCCATATACTTTTGCCATAGCTGTTTGCTCAAATGCTCTGTGTGCGTGTGTGTGTGTGTGTGTGTGTGGGGGGGGGGGGGGGGGGGGGGGGCTTGCAGTACATACACTTTTTTTAATTTCTTCTGAGCACTTTGTGCTATTGTAACTACATTTGGTGGGTTTGTGCAGATATAATGTCTGAGTGACCATGACAATTTTGTTGCCATTTGGCCAATAGGTGGTGCAGTAGCAGCATCATTGAGGAAGGGGTTTGTCTGTGTGTATAGACATGTATAATTGTCCTTCGCACATATCAAGAACTGTTCATCCAATCGACTTCACGCTTGGCAGGTGTATTGCTGAGGACCCAAGGGAGTGCAGTGTTGTAGTACTTCCAGTGGCCAAGCAATCAGCCCTTTCCGAATGGGTACACCCTCCAAACAGACACACCCAAAATGGGCACTGCACTAGTTGACATTAAAACTGCATATTAAATAAGTAGTGAAGTGCTTGTCTTTAGAACAAGTGTACTGGCTTCACCTTAAACAGCAGAATGTACAGTAAAGAGGTTGCTGTATAAAAAATCAGCAAGCCCTGGCTGAGTAAACTTCATCACATGCCATTCCGTAGGCTGGATTTCCTAAACACAGCTTATTCTGGCATTAGCTTTATTTCTTTCATTTTCTAAGCAGTTTCTCTTTATCTCCCTCCTTTTCTCTGCTGCTTCAATCACATCATGTTATCAAAACACATCCATGGAGGTGGCATGCCTTTTTAGAAATCACAATGGGTTTCTTTGTAAAAGCAGAAGAAAATAATTAATCACATTAGACAGTGTTACTTTAGCTAGTATATACGTTATTAATTAAATAACTGCTCCTCTTCAAAGTAGAACAATTCTTTGTATTGTGCTGTATTGTCTTTTTATGTCCAAATTCAGAAAACATTGGATTGAAGCAGCGTGAAACAGAAAAATGTTTCTTACAAGGTCAAACTAGGAGCAACACAAATAGACCCAATAAACATGGCTGTTTTCTTTACCCTGTTTTCTTTACCCTGTCAACACAACACAGTGAAGGGGCTATAACCATTTAATCCCCGTGCAGGCGTAAGCAGCACTCAATCAATGTTGAGGGAAACAAAGCAATAAAGAGCAGCCTCGGGCCTAACCTTTGAAAGACAACTAAAATCAAATTAATTTACTGGTCAAAAGGTCAAAACGTACAAAACTATTAGTCCCAGCCCACCTTCTTTAAAACTACAAGCCTGGAAAGACTTGACAGTAACGTGAGTGGGATTTTTTTTTTTTTTTTGCACCCTCCATCTGCTGGGAGTGGACTTTTCCCATTTGAAAGATAATTTGGTGGCGATAGCACATCAAACCAAGCAATCTCTCAGGCTGATAGTTGGGAAATTGAACAGATGAGGAAGCCTAACCCTCATGCATTTTGTATTTGGCCCCTGTTCAACTACTGTGGCCTTGGAGAAAGGCGAGAAAAGGAGGAGGGGGGTAATTTTGGAATGCCTGAGGTGTTGAGAGAGCCCGAGCGAGCGCTCTTTCAGATGTAAAACACGGCATGACCCTTTCCTAATGCGAGAGGTTCAACCTTTATAGAGCACAACACATATGGATCTTGTTGTTTCAAACCGCAAACCACCATTTAGCTGTTGAATCTGCAGCAGATTTTCTCAGCTGTGAATTTACAATGTGGCATATTCATCATAGACATCAAACATTGAACATAATTACACAATCACTTCAAAGGCATACAATCTTTCATTCATCAAAGTGATTACAGTGTGTTTGCCATATGGACTCGTTGTTTTCATGTACCTACCTCTGTTTGTGACTGTAAGAGAGAGACAGAGATTTCTAGGCTAGGCAAGGAGGATTAATTGCAATGAACAGCACTGAGAAATGATTTCATTTTCTCCGTCTCAAGATGATCACCAACTCCCCCAATGCTTGAGGCTGCATTTGACAAATTCACTCACAGCCGAGCTTCCTGAGAAAGCATTAGACTTTGAACTGGGCAAGAGCTGATGAGTTCACAACAGAGTTGGTGATAACCTTAAGACAGAAAAATGAGATCTCCTCTCATGTTGAAGTTCCTTGCAAACTGTCATGTAATCAGCGAAATCGAGGCTCCCAGTACTCACCCCATAGACCAGTTCACCCACCATCCCGTTCCACGTCTTGGTCTCTGGGTCTCGGGCTCCGTACTTCCCATCCATTACTATAGACAGTTTGTACTTAATTCCAACATGTTTGGCAATCTCAGATGCTAAATCGACGCAGTAGCCTTCATATCTGTCATTCCCATCCAGATGCATATAATTTTTCTTGTACATCACATAAGGAGCTTCCTGTTGATTCAAACACACGCTGGTTTATTCACTCCCATGCCCTGGCATTCACTTATACAGAAATATGCATACATGCACTCATATGTGCCCGTGCACACGCACGCACACGCACGCACACGCACGCACACGCACACGCACACGCACACGCACACACACACACACACACATACACACACACACACACACATATACTCTCTCTCTCACGCACAGTGAGATTCAAAAGTTAATAGCCGCTATAACCACATCCATGCAGTCATGCATATACAGATGATGCCCCGCGAATGTACAACTATACTCGGATAACAGCAGTGTGATGGTGTGATCACTCTGCTTTCATCAAGCTGTGACAGCCAGCAGACACCAAGCCCAATGCACCCAACCCATTTTGTGCTCAAGGGTTCATCTCTGCAGCATAGTAAAGGACCATTAAGGTAAGGAAGTTTTTCGTTTATTGTAGGAGAAGACAGAAGGCCAGAGTCAGTTTTAAAGGTTCTCTGTGTAACATTCAGAAAACCCATTATTAGCGGCACCGGTGGCCATTAAGTGAACTGCAGCTTAGGTTACCATGCGCTACCGTTACCGTAAGGTTAGCCAGCTAGCTGTAACATGGTGCTGTGTTGCTCGCTTTTAAACGGGAGCTGAAGAAATAATTTGCAAATGGCAAGCCAGATCAGCTCAGGGAAGCCACCAATCTTAGTTCCATGTCCAGGCCGCTGTAAAATGTAAAACGGAAGCACAGCGTGTGTATGTTGACGTTAGAAGACTCAGCTTCTAAGCTAACGTTAGCTAATGTTGCATACAAATCTGTCACATAGAAGTCACTCCACAAGCTTTTAGCCATAGGCAACCAAGAAAGTCGACGACCGTCTCATTTATGATGTTACTTTACAACCTGTTTGCCTATTCGCAGTAAAAAAGTGTTAATACTTGTAAAAAGTTACACACAGAACCTTTAAAAGGTCTGGGAGTCATTAATAGGCAAGGTGTGGGTCAGCTCAGAGGTGGGTGGGGATGGGAATGGGGATGTATTTCATAAGTAAATGCCAGTGACAGGAAAGGGATCAGAGAGTGCCCATAGTATTTCAACATATTCAAGCACATTGCACCAATGCGCAGTTAAAGGCTGTTTCATTCCAAAAAAAAAAGAAAAAGAAAAAAATGAGCCATAATTTGCTTTCCAGATAAATGCAAAAAAATAAATAAAATACTCCATAAATAAAATAATTACATGAGGAGAGCAGGAGCGTGCTAGTTTTCCTCTCCCTTTCAAAATGCTGGTGCAGCTCGTCTTTTCTCTTACTGAGCACATCATCATTATCAAACAATAGGACTGCTCAGGAGAACAGGCATTGTTATTACAGCCACACACAATTAGAGTGCAAGTAGGAGAGCAATGGTTTGTTTGTTCTGTGCTAAACGTATCCCCTCGTCTTGGATCCATTGAGTGTTCCCCTCAAGTTAACACGTTACCTCCTGACTGTATTTCTCATCTAGAGATGTTACATGTTTCCTCTTGCCATGGAGTGACGCCCTGTTTATACCTTGGAATACAGATGAAAGTCTAACTACTGATCCTTAACACTTTCCAAATATTCTTTCATTATCATTTTAAAATGTTTGTTGCCATGAATGAGGTACTGCACCTGGCAATGATGCCATTATGCAGTGAGAAAATACATTTGAACTGGAAACAAAATTTAGTTGAGTAAATACAGTCTAAAATGAATAAATCCAAGATATTTTGATTGTTTATTATACTTTGGTCAGGGAAATTTCCCAGAAAATATTTCCTCCTAAATCACTGACTGGAAGTTATACTTCAACACAGAACACATGGAGCAGTACAAAATAGATTGGAGAGGTGATAACGAGGAATAACACCACACCTGCTTATCCCTCCTCCAATACTGTTCATTTTGCTTTGCCCGGCTTGAGGATCCATTGCAGAATCATCCTCTACTCATTCTTCGGCCAGTCTATCCCAAGTGTCATTGAACATTTACTTGATGAGGACAGACAGGTCTACTTACGTATGCGTTTGTATGCTTTTTGTAATTGATGGAGTCAACCATTATCATTTATACCATTATTGTGATGTCACTGCTACGACAGGCCACTGAAGTATGGAAAATCAAAATGCTTTGACACCCACACGGATACAGTTGAAACACTCCCCCGTTTTGGACTGACTGTTTCAACGTGTAGTGAGTGGATGGAAAGCAACACAAAAAAGATGTGGTTCTACCCGCCCAGGACAGAATGTATCACTCATTGGAATCAACACCATGACCTTGAGTGGCAGAATACGTGAAACATTTAAAACTGCATGGAAAGTGTACCATAATAGTAGTGACCACAATCGTTCGGTTTTCCACTGAGGAGTCGTTGGAGACCTGCGGGTCCATAATATTTACAAATCGTGCGTACTCGTTCCAGTACCCAATCTGCAAAAAGAAAACAGTGGTTAGTGATGCATTCCAACACTGTGGATAAGTAAGTATAAACACTAGCAGGGACACTTCTAAGTATTACTGGGAACTGCCATGATACAGGGCTCATTAAAACAGCACTGCATTTCCCAGAGGCCTTCTGGCTTTGCCCTAAAGTTTGTCCAAAATAGCAGCAAATGAGCAGAATGCTAAAACAGCAGTAATCAGTAATCTGATCTATTTACATGGAAGTAACGGTTGAAATTTCTACATTCAGCATGCAGTTAGTGTCATGATCAAAGATGTTATGAAGATCTCTTTATATGATCTACATCCGAACAGCCAAATGTGCAGGAGCTGAACTGCATGAGCTCTTGACCCCCCCCCCCCCCCCCCGCCACCTGCAGCTGCCGAAGTTTTATGGTAAATAATTGATATTTAGGCCTGTGAACTGCATACACGTTTAATAATTTAGCATAATATTTCAGAGGCTCCCTGGTTTCTTCTGCACAGTCCTGCCACTGCAGTTTTTCTGTATTCTGCTGTACAGATGCTTAAGTCAAACCAATGTCAAGTGTTTGTTTGCCCATCTGAAATAATGGCTGCTCTGGCTCACGATGAAACATGTTGCATATGTTGCTGCCAATAGTCTAACTGTTGCTGGCGAGGACTTTCCTCCTCACATCTGGTCCACATTTTTTCTTCGCCTCAGATCTTTAAATGTTGGGGCCAGACAGGTGTACAGCAGTGCAGAGTTTTTAAACACCAAGTGGAGGCGCTAGAAAGCAGTAAACTTCTCAAACTTCATTGTATGGTATCAAGCTCCAAATTGTGTTTATAGTTATAAAGAAAGCTCTGAATGTTTACTGTCATGTTCGAGAATGATATTTGAGAAGTGCTAGTCGGGGGTCGCGATGGTGGCGTGGGGGTGGAGGTTCGGGTGGGGTTGAGGGGGGCGCTGTGTTGTGGAGTGCTGCTCCAGAGGCGAAGACCTGATCTCACCCTGAGCAGCTAGGACAGATATCAGCCCATACATCACTTGTGACAGTCACAGCTAAGAACCTTCATCCTCGAACTGTCAGTGGGGTGACTGGGGCTCTAGGTCCTGACAAACTGCTGCCCTGCTTGTCTAATTTTCCCTCACTCCGTTACTCTCTCCCCTCTGATCTCCTTTCTCCCACTCTCTCTCTCCATCCTCTCTGTTTGGCTGTGCGGGGATGGCTGAGAGGGATGCTAACTGAAGTGTAGGCCTGAGATTCCTGCAAGGCAGGGGGCAGAATCACACGTCATATCAGACTGAGCCCACACTTATTCAGCTAACGAGAAAGTCACAGCTGTCACTTGGAACCCGGTGAAGTAATGAAATAAAACCAAAGGTCATCATATGGTACCGGTTATAATGTGAATGTAGCGATGGGAATCACCATTTTGAAGAGAAGCCAGAGGAATTCTTGGATCCCCTTTATAGTAATTGGTTATCTGAATGGTAATTACTGTCAGGAGAGGACCAAAAATCATATCTGCGCTATCACATGGCACAGAAATAGTCTTATATCATTCTTTTGATAGGACAGTTTTAGCTATCAGATCCCAGGCTGTGTGTGATTTGTGTGGCTTGTGATGCTTGGGATAGCTCATCAGTGCTGCTACCTAACAGAGGTAAAGGAAGGCAATTAGCATTACTCTGCACTGTCCTGTCAGGCCTGCTGCTCCCATACGACTGCAAAAGCCCTTAGTACTTTAATAAACGGAGGCAGAAGTGTCTCATTTTTTTTTGCTACTTTTACACAATCATGCTCAGATGAGTTTTCTCAAAAAAATGTAGGGCAACATTTTGGCATGCTTAAACCAACGTGCCCTTACACCTAAATGACGTACCAGGTCAACTGGCAATGACACATAAAATTACATCTATGACCGAGATTTTCATCTAGTAAATTGTCTGTTAGTCACTATCTATCAAAGAGTAAGTTAAAACAATGGCATATGGCCCACTAATGAAAGAGCTTGTATTTGCTGTTTTGCAAAGAAATATGTCCGTGGCGACTTTCCTGCGCTAAAATCAACTGCACCGCCCAGTGCCACTTTTTATGCCGTTCCCCTTCTCTCTTTGGACCTCCTATCAGTGTGGTGCATGTGAAGGCATCATGCCGCATCATACAGGTGAGAGCTGCCAATCAACTGACTAGGGAGGGGCGTGAGTGATTGATTCCTCAAGCAGTTCCCTTCTCAAATAACTCCATGTGACACATGACAAGGTTACTGTGCTAGGCCCAGACGACATGGAGGGGGAAAGCAGTGACGTTAAGGGCCGCAACGTCCCTGTATTGCTGTGCATCTTTATACATGCAGGAAGATGCGTTGCGTTCTAAGAATATATTTAGAAAAACGAGTACTCGATCGGCCTTTGAGAAACTGAAACCATCCCTCAATCTTGGACTTGACTACTCGTACCTATCCCTACTACTGACGTCATGCAGTCAAAACTGAACTTCCAAAAGGAACTCTGGGAGACCGAGGTCCTACACGCTTGCAATTATAGCTTACTGCCAAAGCGACCGCTAGTATCTCACAGCACAGAGGCTGTTTTAAACACGTGACTGTGGGGACACAATAAACCTATACAGCCGTTATCTTGGTGACGGTCTGGCCTAAACATGTGGCCAACATTTACAAGTTTAATTCTTCAGCACAGGTGATCAATAAACCATTTCAAATTACATGTTGGCCAAATTCCACGACTTTGACAAGTAATGAACCAACCTTGATAGGTGCCAGCTGTTGGCTGTGTTTTGCAAAAGGTTTTTTGATCAGGTCTGGATCTGAAAGTTGATGGATGAGAGTTGATAGAGGTCACTGTTCCGACTTACCTTCCTCGGCCCACCTGTTTTCATCTCATAAACATCGATGGTGTAGTTGGTCCTGCGGCCGTAGTTGTCAAACTGGATGTTCCCAGTCATACCATGCACTTGAACCTGCCACGAGGGAGGGAGATACAGACAGACAGACAGACAGACAGACAGACAGACAGACAGACAGACAGACAGACAGACAGACAGACAGACAGACAGACAGACAGACAGACAGACAGACAGACAGACAGACAGACAGACACACACACACACACACACACACACACACACACACACACACACACACACACACACACACACACACACAGGAATGTGTATAAGCCATCACTTTGCATATATAGCTGGTATTAAGGTGCTTGTGTCCATGGAGGTATTGGAGTGCACATTCTGTTAATCAAATGATGAACTGGATACGCTTTAATAAAAATGGTAGTTTAATGCTAATGAGGCCCTGGATTTGAGTGAGCTCTGTGTAGAGATATCTGGGGGCAAAGGGAGGAGAACAGCTCTACGCTCTCTCCCCTTCTCTCTGTCACTTTCCATCTTTATCACACTCTCACTCCCTATCTCTGCTTCACTTCTTCTAGCCTTTTCTTTACTTATCAGTGTGCCTCTCTCTCTCTCTCTCTGTTTCTCCAGCCCACCCCCTACCGTTTTGAGAGCCCTCTCGATGTCGATGCCTTGGCTCCAAGGTACAGCGGGATTGGCTAGGCAGTCTCCAGCGCTTCCCCGGCGAGAGACGTCCACACGCTGGCGTCGCAGGTACCTGAAAGCCTCTGCTATCACCAAAATGGCATCATGGGTCAGAGCCGAAGTATACTGTACAAAATCAAAAAGAAAGCATAGTGAGACAAGAACACATGGTGAGAGAAAAGAAGATGAGATAAGATTAGTTTTTGTAGTAAAGCCTTTACAGGTTTATAGATGTATAACTTTATACCGTGTTTTGCAAGAGTAAAATACAGGGTTTTATTTTTATAGGAATATACATTTTTTTCAAATTAATCTGTTTGCAAAAAAATTAATCACAGTGAAAATGAGGGGAAATCTGTGTTGCTTTCAGTTGTGCATGTCAGTGCCCCCCGGTCAGGTCAGTGTGGGTGGGGTGTACGCAAGCTTTGACACTTTGCTTATGATAAAAATAGCTTGATTCTACAGATTTGATTAGAAAAGTTAAGATTTGCCTGACGGTCAGGACCTCTTTTAAAACTTTTAGTGCAGAGTCAGGAAGTAAACGAAGCATTAATGCGTGATTTTATCTCCCACGCACTTCCCCTCCAACTTTGCCTGACCTTTTCACCACAGAGGGTTGAGCCACTTGTTTGTTGACCACTGCACCATGACAAAATCTAATTAAATGCCATTCAAAATCCATTTCTTCCTTGATCATTGTTTAATTAGATGTAAATTGAAGCTGCGATATAACCTTGCCTTGCACTGCCTATCAATATATTGATTGCTGGGAGGGATGCAAAGCAAAGACGAAGAATCGAGGGGTGGGAGGAAGACAGAATGACAAAGGCAAACAGAGGATGAGAGGAGAATTACCGATAGAGAGCACATCAAGAAGGGATGATCGTTGTATTCTGCATACGCAATGAAAGGCCTTGCAAGCAAAGTACCTTCAGAGGAGTGTTTCGGGCTTCTGGGAATTCTCTTTCATCTAGCCGCTCCCAGCGCTGCATAAATTGCTGCACGATCGGGTTCTCAGGGTTGACTATCTGAAACCCTGAAATGTTGGCTCCACCGGCGAAGACTTTGTCCAAGCTCACATTGGTAAATCCCTGAGATAAGACAAAAGGGGAACGAGGGAGGAAGAGACTCATGTCACATATTTTCCTTTATTACCTATCCTGGCAGTTTGCAAGGTGCAGTTTATTATGAACTCTGCTGTATGAGCAGGAAACGTGTTTTCCTTTACACCGAGGCAAATGTTTCTTTTGTCGTGGTGTAACCTGTAGTCATTTACATATAAAAAAAATATCTGCCAGTAAATACCGGAGAGTTTGTGTCAGATCATGTAGAAGACAAAATATGTGACTTGGATCAGCTGTCCTGGTTTATTTATATCACTTTTCCATGTAAAAGAAAAAAGAAACTCTATTGCATTTCAAAAACCTTTACTGCTTCAGCTGCCTTTAAATTTCCGTTTTTCACCCTAGAGCTATGACATGGAGTTATTTCCTTTTATGGTCAAATTGCTGTTTTTTAAAGTGTGGCATTGTGTCATGGCATGCAAGGACTTGTGTTTGACTGCTGCATAATCGCATCTTCTAAAGTCGGGGAAACAGCAGCAGGGGATCAGTGAGTGAGAGCAGGGCCAGCCTCTACTTTAAAACTCTCATGCTAATATCAAGGCTAAATGAAAATGTCCCTCCCCAGAGTAGGAGTTAAAGATGGCTGCCCTCCAAAAATGCTTAAAAAGGTTAAATGCTGTTCATTTATTGTTTAGGACATTAAAATAATGAATATATATATTAAGTCCATATTCTGCTCATTTTCAGCTCCATACTGTTTGGGGTTTTCTACTAGGACTAGTAGTGGACTAGTAGACTAGTGTTTCTAGGCCAGGGAAGGACTCTAACTGCATATCTACCTATTTATAGTATAATGTGTGACATTACAACTATATAGAAGTCCTGACAGCTGCTTTAGAGGCACAGTTTCTGAATATGTAGCATTTCATTTTGATTCTTTCACAGTATAAACGTATATAGCACCTCGACTTGCTTTATGATAAAAAGAAAACATTGAAATAATAATATGGGACCCTTAATTTATACACAATGTAGACCAACGGCTGGATTCTGATTGATTAGACATGAGCAACAAACATAATATGCACTATATATACATTAAAGAGAAATGGCACAAATATATACAATGTTTTTTTCCTTATGTCATACAAAACCCTATAATCCACTTATTGTGCATGCACATTTGTGCTCATGGCTGAGACTAAGTCCCTTCACATGCAGCAAAAAACAAGTTTCACTCCCACCCAGGGGAGCGGCTCAGTTATTACTCACAAGATTGGCCAGAATGTAGTGGTAACCACGACTGTTCTTCCCCAGGGTCACAACCTATGGGAGAAAAACATTGATACAGTAAACCACCCATGAGATGAGAGTTAAGAACCACGGCTTGTATAAGTGGATACAACAATCTTTGTAAATACAGCAGCATCCTGCAAGCATGCAGGATGCCACTGAAGTTGAAACAAAGCAAAGTTGACTGCGGAATAACAAGAGCTGTTAGAGGATGTGTTTAGCAAGGAGGAGCTGATAATGACATGGAAACAGGAACAATGTGGAACACCACTCACGGTGCAGAGATATGAGTCCTCAACTGTTGGACAGAAGGTAGAAATAGGAAATAACATTTCAAAGGGATTTACAGTGAGGCAGTAAGATGTAGATCTCGCTCTGCTTTGAAAATATCACACCTTTGGAGCATAACAGCATGTTTCAACCCACGCAGCCTGTCTGAAAATAGTAAGTGGTGTTCTAAGCCATTCCATCACTGTAGAACCAACCATATGCTGTCTTTTATTCTAGATTTTCTTCTTTTTGTTCTTGGCCTACAGATAAATCAAACAGCAGGACTCTAAATTGTCCTGGCTTTTTTGAGCATTACAGGCTGGATAGGGTTTTCAACTGGGCCTCGTGAGGTCTGTTATTTATGAGTTTGCAGTCTGCTGTATGGACGGACTTCTGAGCGGCTGCCACTCAGAAACCTGTCAACCATGTCTCAGTTTTCATCTGCGTTCTACAAACACAGCAACACAAGTTTACAGCAAAATCAGCATGTTTGCACATGTTCTGGCTCTGTCACAAAAACAAACTGTCAGTTTATCATCTGTTTGTGTGTGTGCGTGTTAAGCCGGGGACGTTGGATATTTGTTACTGCGGATCGTTTACGACATTCCAACTAAGTGATGGAGAACAAACATGTATCTTCCCATCCGGGGCTGCAAAAAAGAAATAAATCTTTGAAGGACGTTCTCAGTTTCACCTAACAATTACAGCTTTTAATTCAGCATCCGTGAATTTTGACCTGGATGCACTAGTATACAGTAGCACCAAACAATCATCCTTGTTTGGACTGAGGACCCTCCTGAATGAAATAAACCACTTCTCTCATGATCTGAATGTTGTCCATGATGAAGATATTTTTTACAAAGTGCGCCGCACGAGGGAGCACAAAAACACAAAGCCTTTCAATCACGCTACCAAGCTGCTTGGGTTGGTCAGCGTTCGATGACAGCTTCCCCATCATTAGGGGATCAAAACTTCCAACACTGCAGTATATCAGACGGAGGGGAACAAACCAAGAAAGTGGAATGGAAACAAAGAGGAAATGAACTGATATGAATGCAATAACAGGAGTTGGCTTTGAGAATCCATCAATCTGTGTCTAACGTGAACTGACAGACAGCTCCATGAGAAAGAAATCTCATGGAGTTAAAGATCCCACTGTAATTCTTCACAAGTCTAACTTTCAGACTTTTAGAATTTTCTCGGAAAAACCCCACAGCTCCGAATGCCTTCACAGTGTCTTAACCTTGACTGAGGCCGTAAGCCTCCTCACACCTGCCCTGGTTCTAGGTAGAGAAAGGCCTCACTCCCTTTCTGCTGCCTGCAGCTCACAGCCGGCCTGGCAACAGCTACAAGCAGCAACCTTGGGATGAAACACAGCACGACACTGATGACACAGAGATACACAGAACCTCCGGCCAGATCATGACAACCTCTCCTCAACAGCAACACCAGACTCCAGTTCAGACGCAGAGATGTCATTGTTACTTGCTGTTATGCACTGATGAATGCCTGTCCCTAAATCTCTCTGATACAGCAGATTGTGATGACTATCTTTTAATGGAGTTGATAATATATGATTCTTTTGTATTTCCTTCTAAATCCCATATTATTTGTGCAGTAACCCACTATTATCAGAAACAATATTTAGTCTGATACAACTTAATTTCTGGCTCAATGGTGTACACAAATCAGCAGCAGTTCAAAATGCTGTTAAATTACAGACATTTGGAGGCATAGTTTTGGGGGACTACACTTGTTTGCTTTCTTTTTGAGAATGAGATGAAAAAAATAATGCTAATCTCATGTCTGCAGAGCTGGAGCCCAGACCTGATTAGCTTAGACTAAAGGCTGGAAACAGCTGGTTCTCTTCATAGTTCAAAAATACAACTACCAACGACTAGCTCACTCATTAACATGTGGTGTCTTGTTTGTTTAACCTGCACACAATCAAGGAAATTCATAATAAGGCTAATGTTTCCCTCCAGTGGAAGGAAAAGATCGTTCCAAGGGGGGTTACAAGTGGGCTTGCAGGTTCAACTGAAAAAGAATACGGTAGCTCCGGGCAGTTCATATAAAAAAACAAAAAAACGGAAGAAATGAATATAAACCCTTTTTTTTTAGGACTTGAACTTAGTTCAGAATTCAAACTATGAATGTGAACTAGATCATTTAAATCTGTGGGAGCTTTGAACTAGCTCTTTTGGCGGGTAACCTTGGACAATAATTTATACTCAAATATCAATATATCTATTTAAATATACAATGCAGTCTGATGGTCAAATTGTGATTAGTAAGACATGAATGATGTCACTCTATTCGTAGCTCTCCCAACATAATTAGCTAAGCTTAGCATAAAGACTGAAAGCAGAAAAACAGATCGCCAAGTTCAAAAGCAAAAAGAAAATCCACTTTCAACACAGCCCAGCTTCCGCAGTCCGCATATCAAAGTTTTTATGGGCAAGGCACTGAGCCCCAAACTGCTCCCACTGAACCATCGGTGTGTGAATATTCATCTGAATGGTTGGGTTAGGATGTCTAGGATATTGTCCAAAAGCACAGACTTGCGTGACTTTGCATCATCTTTCAAAAACGATTTGATTTGATTTCTCATACTGTTAATGGCTTTTAGAGCACATACATACAAACACAACCCATCTTACCAATTACTGTGTTTCCCAGTGACAGTGAGGAGAAGAAGTGTTTACTGTAATACCCCTTTGATAATAACATTCCTCTTATTTATACAGTGTGCCCTCTTGCACATCGGTTCCACAAACTGGCTCCATCACCTTTTAGTTCGCTGCTGAAGGAGAGCCAGTATTTTGCAGACTAGAGCCTGATAGCGACAGACAACCAGGATGACCTTGACTTCACCCTGATCCAGACTTGTGGGCGCTCTGCCTGGCCAGACATAGAGCTAAACTACAGCTACACATCCTCAATACACGCCAGACCGCTCGTTTTCCTCCAAGTTTGCCCTTTCCATTGTGGAGTTTGCCACAACACAGAAGGAGGCTGAAAATTATAGGTTCTGCAGAGTTTGTAAATACAATACCATTCACTGAGGAATATAAAAGATGAGCAAATAATGATTCAATTACTTTGAGCCTCTTCCTGAGATATAAAAAACGCAAAGAACTAAACGAGTACATTATGCCATTTGCATTAGGCCTGTTGTATATGATGTCTATTTCAGTTGGTTCCTTATTTTTGCAAATAACCAATGAATCTAACTATAAAGCAAGGAATCCCTGTCTTTTGTCTGTCTTGTTCTGTTTTTTTTGCGATAGGGAGAAATGCCTCATGAAGTGCGTGTTATGTGTTAGTATTAAATTAGCTCAGAAAGTTAAAGCTACATCAGTATGATGAAACAGTGCATGAGATTTGGGTGACATGTGAGGGATATTTATACTTTTTGGACAGAGAGGAGGACCATTATGTTTTATCAGGATCCACCACAGTATTTGGCATGACTTATTCATCTCTAGTGTCTAATCTAATATTTTCAGATGAATTAAAATGAGAAGGTCGATGCTTGATCATGTAATAATTTGTACAATGTTGTATTAAACTAATGATAATGTAGAAAAACAAAGAATTGGGATTTGGAATGGTCCACGTTCGTTTCAGGATAGCTTAGAGTGTGTTTTGGGTGGTTCTGGGAGGACGGTGAAAAAAATAAAGAGGCCTTGGACCCGCTCAATTTTCTTGGGACCCACTCAAGTGAACACCCATGGGTCCCGAGGACTCACATCACTACACATTTTTGAGCAATCATCAATCAATTTGCTACAGAATATCTCTGGTTACTGGTTACTTTTTCAGATTTTTGGTTTTCGTATCTCCAAAAAGGTTTGGGCTATTGCAACCACATTTGGTGGGCATGTGAAAATATGATGTCTAAATGGCCCTGACAAATTTGGTGCCATTTTGCCTGAAGGTGGCGCTGTAGCAGCATTATATAGCTATAAAGGAAGGAATATCTGTCTGTGTATGTAAGCATGTATGACTGTTCATTCGCATGTCTCAAGAAATGTTCATCCAGTCGACCTGGCGGGTGTACTGCTGAGGACCTAAGAGTGTAAAGCACTTCCGGGGGGCTAAGTAATAGGCCAGACAGTCATTCATCCATAACAGCCACGTGCTACGAAAGGGTACGCAACCCCTCCACACCCGCCAACAACGCTGTTCGGAACAGGCACACTCTGAACAGGCCGACCACAAATGGGAACTGCACTAGTCTGTAGAAAATATCAATACAAATTAGTGGCCTGAGTTGAGATATTAAAAATGTGTTTTTTTCCAACCGTCTTTTATGTTGTCATATTTGGTGTATATCGCCAACTAATTGCCCAGTGAAATTTGGAGTTGTTTTTGCGTTCTCATTTGGACAGAGGTATTTATCAGATATCTCTATCAGATGGGGGCCTGTCTGTCAGTACCGTCATTGACTGCAGTCCTTCTACAACACATGGCGCAGGGCAATGAGGCAGGCTAATGCTAGTTTTCCCTCCTACAAACTCGGCTCTGAAACAGCAAGATGTCCCATTCTGTTTTCACTGAAAATGATCAGGGTACTTTTGCTTGATTAATAAAGGAAGAAAAGTTTACAGACTGTATAAGAGGGTATTATTCATACAGTTATAACTACATGTGTGAATCGTCGCAGTACACTGGTCTCAGCCTCTTTTTCAGCTGTGGAGTCAGTAGGTCACATTCAGTTTAATGATAACACTTTAATCCCATTTAATTCTATAATCGCAGTTAGTAAATGGCCCTCAACCACCCAGGTTTGTGCCAGGGATTTAAAGCACTACGTATAGCCAGCTTTACGTCGAGCAGGAGGGGTTTGGCTATATTTCTGTCAGCCCCTCCTCTCAGCAGCCGGGGGACAATAAGCTGGAGCACCTTTCATATCGGCAAAGACATTAGCTCTCTTCCTCTATCTTTTAGAAAGTAATTGAGTGTTACCAGAAACGCTTGAATGCCAGTGATGGAATTTATGTGGCAAATTTTGTGTTGTACAGGAACTTCAGGAAATCAGTGAGTGCATTTATTCAGATTTGATTTCAGTGCGTAATACTTCTTGTTACATCTATGTTTGCCAATATGTTTCATGAGCATACAAATATCACCCTCTGCTTTACAGAATGTTGATGCTGCTCCCCTTTTTCACTGTGCCATCCACAACACTGGTTGATCATCTTCCTTTTATTGCTGACATTTTCCTATCAGCTGCAGGCAATCTATTTTCCATTCTCTCCCTCTTCCACAACTGCTTTACTCTCATGGTCAGATTTCTTACCCTTTCTCGAATTTGATATAACACAATGATTTCACATTCTATAATAGCTCCAACTGTGGATTTTCTCCCATCTTCATTCAAGAGCAGAAAGAGGGACGGAGAGAATCTCCAATTCTCCATGGGGAGGCAATATGGCCACCCTTCATGCCTCTACAGGCGGCAGAATGTTGTCCTAACAAATCCCCAGATGCACCTCTCTTTTTTCTCTCTTTTTGTGAATCCTTTTCACTTCTTATTGTTTTTTTCTTTCCTGCATGAAAATGCAGCTTTGTGGCTGGCAGAGCGCTCACTGCCTGCCTGTCTTTGAACAGCTTGCGTGCCCTGGGCCTGTCCCAGACGCCTTTCTTTTTTTTTTTTTTTTCTCCGCCTGCCTCTCTTTACACTAGTGATGAGCAGGTTGTTGCCTCCAAGCAGACTCCAGCACAGAAATCCCAGGAGGGAAGACGGCCAGCAAGGAGCATAAAGGCACGTACGATGCTATATGTGCAATAAAGGCACGTACGATGCTATATGTGCAATAAAGGCACGTACGATGCTATATGTGCAATCTCATAGATGGATACATTTGGCATGAGCATATGTACAGTGAAACACACATACAGATACTCAAGACCAGCATACACATACTCACTTCGAAAAATCATTATTTTGACAAGTGGTAGGAATAAATGATTATCTTCAACTTAATCATTGTTCTTGCTTATACTGCCCCCCTTTAATGCCACAATCATTTTTCTCAGCATTTATTATCCTACACCGAGACGGTTCAATGAAACACATTCATTGGATATGATTCAGCGAGTAAAGCTGGCAGAGTCTCTCCCGTTTTTGTCGTAAGGGAAGGATTGCCATTGGGTTAATTTATCTGCAGTGCAGTGAATTGATGGGAAAGTCCTATGGGCGATAAATCCTGAGTGGTTGTTACAACATAACATGATAATAAGCCGGGTGTAGTATTCTCCTCAACATCCCAAAACAAATTTGTTGGGGGACTCACTCTGCTCTTATACGAGCAAACAGAACCGCGCCTGATGCAGCAGTATGCAAATACTTTCCTTGCCATCTTTCTACATCATGTCAGGTGATAAATGAAGCTAATAAAAGTGACATTCAGCTGAGTGTGCTTACGACTGAAGGTAAGGTACATCCAGTGTTTTTGTGTGTGTATGATGAGCCTAAAGCTAGGCAATATGACTAAAATCTCCATAATGATATATATATATATATATATATATATATCACAATTTAGCATGTCTTCTGGTAATTGAGTAGATAATAATTTTGTACTTAAATACTTGACAGAAGTAATGAGTATTTTTATTTTTTTTAATGAACTTTTGTGCAAGGATCAGAACGTAAAGTATTATTTCAAATTACCTGAATATTGACATAACACAGTTTGGCCTTTGTTTTTTCAACATCTTGATATAATTGATATAGAACAATGTATATGATAGATATTTATATATGTTATTTTAAATATATATATATATATATATATACAGTCACATCACAGCATAGTTCTTAATTGAAACCCCTAGTTGAACGACACCCAGTGGATGAAGTACATGAAAGTACTACAGTTTAAAAATACTACACGTATAGTAATACTAAATATGCTCAGAGTATCAAAATAACTTGCACTTAAATGTAGGCAGCATGTTAATATAATAGCTCATTTGGGTGGAGCTTTATATATCTTATATATATTTTTTGTTTTGGATAAACATTCTTAAGATACAAAAAATAGTCACTGTCAATAAAAGTGCGGTACTAACTAAGTAAACTGACTACAGACTAAAAATGTTACGACTGGATATCCCTTTACAGTGGCACAGTGCAGTTAAGTACTGTAGAGCAACAAAGGCCCATCGGGACCAAAGCAGCCACTGGATCAAGAGTGGTGCTAATGAAGAGCAGCACAGAGGGGTTTTTTTTAAATTGTGGAAGCTCTTGCCTACACTTGCTTTTCAAGATAGCTCTACAATCCATGAACTTCATTGCCTGGTATAAGGATATTCATTGTGTGGTGGGATTACTCCGACTGAAATCATAAAACTAAGCCACTGAGCTGATTCCCATTTCCCCCAGCAATCAGCTGGCTGAATCTGTCCTGCCTCATGATCCTCTCTCAATAGCAGCGACCTTGACAGATTGAAGCAACACGTTGACATTGCGACACACAGACACTGGCCTCAGCACACAGGTTTTCTCCGAGGTCTCATTCCTGTCCAGAAATGAAACTATCCAGGCTGTCATGTATTCATTGTTCGTACCTTTAACTGTGAAAAATGATGCTCTCTAATTCGTATGTGATCCACGTATTTATAACTGTAGAATTTCCGTTGAGCAAAGAAGGAAATCATGCAGCGTAGTATAAGAGCACGAAAATTGTCATTAGGAGGAGCTTCCCAAGACACAGGACTTCACCTAGAGTCGCCGTTTCACAGTGTTAAACAGAATGTCATATTCTGTAAGATATCATACAAACACATTTCCGTTATTTCGAATGATACCACACGAATTGGTGAGCATAAGTTTTCCTAAGCTATAAGGCAATCCAACTGATGACAATATTTTTGAACTATCTGTCTATAATCATCGCTTAATAGGACTGCAGCAGCAGCTAGAAGCAGCGTGTTTCCACACAGCTGTCAGTGGGTGCCATTTTTGGTGCGATTGTCCTCATGGGAGACAGTCCATTCCCGTTTCAGTGTATAATGGTATGGCTCAGTAGGGGGCGGCTGCAAAGTGAGGTCCAGCAGCTTCCCTGAATGCCTGTGACTCATCCGTATTGGCAGAGCGAGCCAGATTATTTCAATTAGCTCCAGCAACAACAAAAATCCCACGCTGAGGTTGTCACTGAAACAAGGGGCAAAATTGAGCACACTGCTACTTTGAAGGTTAGCTGTTGTAAAATATGTTGTAAAAGCTTTCTTTTTTTCCCTTCTGCACTAAAACAAAGTCCAAGTAGAAACATGTATGATGGTGTTAGCTGGAGGTGGAGGAAGGGAAAGAGAAAGAGCTCCCTCTCGAAGAAAAATAAATACACAGGGAAACGTCAAACAGATTATTACCCTGCCTCCGTATTATTGTTTGAAGGGGGCAATTAAAAACACAACACTTAATATGCCTCAATTGTGATATGTAATTAATATGAAAGCTTTTCCTTAAGGCTGATGCATATTCTAAACATAAAAAGGGAATAGATTTTAGTATAGTCCCTGAATCGCAAAAGGGAGGAAATTTGCAGCACAAGAATTAAATTAGACACAGCAAATTAATACTAAAAGCTATTCTGTTTTAAACTATGACTCCGGGATCAAATTAGATTCATAAAAAACAAGTGAAACTAACATTTGTTGAGGGGATATTGTGAGGCAGTGAGAAGCCAATATCTAAATGAATGCTAACCAGCAGAATCCAATTCAGGAGCTGATTGCCTCATAAGCAGGCAGCAGCAAACTGAGGAGTGTGGGGTGGAGCGGAGCAGCCAAACAGAGGAGATGCATGGCATAATAGCCACTCATCTATTAATGGTAATTGTGTTTCCACTACTACAAGAACTGGTGGACCTTTCATTTCCTCCTCGGGCAATGGATGTGAGAGAGAGAAAAGGAGGGGTCTGGGGTTGTTAGAGGAGGATTAAAAAGGATGCATCATCCAGCGGTCCCATAAATTGCTTCTCACATTCGGACCTCTCACCCGAGGCTTTCGGGCAGCTTCAGTATGTTCTGATTTTCAAACATGCTAGCCTCAAACGTAGCAACAAAACAACTCCAAACTGAGCTCCTCAGATAGGTAGGATAACTTCTGTGCCTCACATTCATCAGCTATTTGTAAAAACTCAAATGCAAAACAAGCAGTAGTACAAATATCTACAGAGGATCTTAGTCCATTCTGAGATACTGATTTATAGACTTGAAGATTCTCCAAATGAATGAGACACTCAAGCAAGTCCATAAAGTTAGGGGATGAGAAAAAATTTAACATGCGTTGACTGATTTTTTAGCTGCTTGGGGGTAAATCATTTATATTTACTATAGCATTTATTTGGAGTCAAATTACAGTCAACCAGAGTCCAAAATTTACTGAACTCCTCATTGTGGCTTTTTTTTCTTTTTATCTCCATCAACCCCTGAGGGAATGAAGTGCTGCAAGGATAATAATTCATTTGTTTTGGCAGATACGTCTGGATCCTCTCCCATTCAGACAGATTTGCATCAGCTGGAAATCGTGCGTATGACCGACAGCATACAACACAGTTTACCAGGTTCACGAAAACTCAGATCAAACTAGGCATTGTTGATCAAATATAAATCAAGACTCTCTAGAACCTATTTCCCACATAAAATGTTGTCAGAAACACATTTCAGCGTAGTGTTTAGGTTTGATTTGAGAACATTTTTACCCCAGGAGCCATTGTTTTTCACGAAGCAAGCACCACCATTTCATTGCTGTGATTGGTTATAGGTGTTATGTAGGTAAGGTGTCCAAAGGCATTTTGGTCTCCACCATTGATAACGACACTTGACAGGGAGGTTCCAGACTAGTACAGTGTTTGCAATTAGTCCGGTTATACCAGGCTAGGGATGATGTAACCGTATCTACTCCACACACCTAGTTATTGTTAGTAAATTCTGCCAATTTAAATATAATTATTAAAGTATTTCTGATCCTGATTCTGATCTGATTCAGTCCAACTCAAGATCACCATGATCAAATAAATTTAAATGTACAATTGGTGGGGGCCTTTAATATTTGTTACTCTGAACATTTGATTGGTAATAATGTGATATGAAGCTCGAAGCAACCACAAGGTTTGATGGATATAATCTATAGGCATTACCACATGTGCAGTGAGTATGAGGCTCACCTGTTCTAGTATGGTGTTGATCCTGTCCACCTCGCAGTCAATCACAAAGCGCTTCTCCTGCCGCCTGTCCATCTCCTCAATGATTCGCTTGAACTCTGCTGCATCTGTTGTGCCGCTAACAGAGCGAGCGGTCACCTGCCAGTTGTTAGCTACCGCTGCCTCCATGATGGCCTGCAGTATAGAGAAACCTAGAGAGAGTAAGACCCAAAGGATTAGACACAAAAGAGACTGCTGCACAGTAACAGTTATGCAAGAAGTGAGAGGATGCAAATTTATTCTAGAGAGGTTTCTGCTGGAATCCAAAGGTTAAAGGCCATCTCATTACAATCTAAAGTTAGTAAGTCTGCAGGCCCGCTAAAATATTGCCTAGAGTCTAGACTTTTTATGCAAGCGTAGAAGTGATTGTGAATTTACATTTGCATACTGAGATGGCAATATCATAATGAAGTGAAATGACAGGAATCGTATCTCCATATTATTAAAAGATCAGTGGGTGATGTTATTGCGCTTGGCATCAATTAAATTACAGCACTTAGCTCAGCCACATGTTAACTTTGACAGTGTGGTGAAACATACCGTGGCCCGTGTCTCCTTCGAGGATTGTGCCAACTCATTTAAAGATAAAGACAATGAAAGATTCATCCAGGCCAGTGGTGGAAAGAGATCATTATGCTACTAGAAGAATGGAGAATGAGCTCTTCTAATGATTAATTCACACGTGAAATATTTTCATTTAACAAAGCGTTCAGAAACACTGTGGTCAAATCACATACCACAAAATGAATTATGTAGTCCTATTCCTGGATAGATTGCACATAGCACAAGCTGAACTAAAAATGGTTCAACTCTTCTCCAATGTACAACGGGCGAGAATGAACAAGAAGGTTATTAGGGAGATTCAAGCACACTATTGGTATTTCATTAAGCCATGGACAATGAATTGCAAACTGCATGTACGAAAAGCTTCTCAACTCATTTTTCAATGTCCGTCATGTGGTTAACTGATACAGAAAAGGGAACAAGAGCCAGCACATTCCTGCACACATTCAGACTTATACCGATCTTATTTGACGATTAATATTAATATCATATGTGACTTGGTATTATGCAAATTGTCTAACACTCCGAAAAGCAGTGTGCAAAGTAAACATTTGTCATACATTTTCTTTTTTTTTTACTTTGAGCCATTTCTCTGTACAACCTTATCTCTATGAACCGGCTGCAGGCATTTAACAAAGCCAGCATGGAGACCAAAGACACAACAACAGCTATAACAAGAAAACCATTTTGTGACTCTCTTAATTTCTCTGCTGTTGCATTTCCTTACATTCCATCTGAATGGTCCTGCAGCATTTTTTTTCTTTCTAGTTAATGCTCTGAGACTACTGCGCTACGTGCATCTGCACTCCCGTTGTGCCGGCCTTGTCTCGACCAGATGATCTTTTGGTGAGTGGCACAGCAAGCAGTGTGTCATCTGTCCAGAGGAGTAATAGCATACTGCCTAGAGACATCAGCCTGCCAGACCTCAAGGTTATCCGGCAACCCAGTTATCAGGTCACATCTCCAAGGAGATCAGCCTATAGTTCATGAATGTTACTTGTAGCACGAGACAACAGTTCACATGACATGTTGAGGGCAGACCGAAACGCATATATACTCCCTTTGTGGATTCTGGGTCACAGAGCTAGTTAGGAGGAACAAAACTTCTGACATGAAACACCACATACCAATAAGAATATAGTCTGGGGGCATAAAATTGACTTTTTATGTTACCTGGACAAAAGCTACACTTTCCTCAGAAAAAGAAAGAAAGAAAAAAGTGAAGAGAAAAAACATCTGAAGCTTTTCTGAAGTATCATCATTTTTACATGAGCACAGCGGCAGCGGTCTCTCATGTAGCATACCTTCTCCCATCTCCCCTACCTAAAGCAAAAGTTACAGAATAGAGGTTTGAATACCGTGGATGCATTATTCATTTTCCTCAGGCATATGCTCAGAACCTCACCAACCACAAGCCAGCTGGATAGCATGGCAGTCTTCCCAGCAATAAAAGCCTCTCACATTAAGAGATGCCATGCAGATTAACTGGGTCAAAATGGTCTCTGTTGGTTTGGAAACTGCAGAGTATATGGCTGCTAAAGGTAAAAACATCAATGAACCATTTAACTCAAAGTAATCACGTGGACTATACGTCAGCTTATGCATATGAAGTAACAATGCAATCGTTGATTCCTGTGCTGCTTGAAAGACACAATGACATGTCTCAGAAGATTTTAAATGTCAAAAGGAAATACAAACGCTCACGGGGAAATACTAGAGGGACTTGGGCTTCATATGTGAGTATCTGTCTGTTGTGTCGAAATAAAATCTGTTCATTTCCAGTTTTCATTTCCAAGGTCTGAGGTGCATGTGAACAAATGAAACAATGTCCTGTCAATCAGATAAGAATCACAGAGAGCTTTTATTTTGAAATTGCTGATTTGTGCAGCTCTCATCTCCAGGCTGCCTCCAGCAAACCCTGGACTGTGTTGGAACAATTGGATTCATTTAAGATTCACAAAAAAGATTCCATGCCTCCATAGTTTTACATTTCTATGGAAATTAAGAGATGGGATCTGATGGTGGTAAATAGTCCGTCCAGAAATTGATTACTTTTGCCCCTGTTTATTTTTTTCTACTGTCAGCAGAAAAGTTCTTGTTTAGTGATTTAGACTTCACAATCAAAAATGAACAAAAATCCTTTGAGCGCTTCCTAATCTGACAGCAGCATCAAGACTGACGGCTCCTTTTTCATCTCCACCAGGAAGTTAAAAATGATAAATGATTTTGTTATCTAATGCTTCTCTCTATAAATTGACATCTGCCAGTCTCTTTTCTCAGACCAGATTCCATTTAAGCTTCAGCCAATCCAATGGATTCAACCTCCTAAACAGCATGGGAGACCCCTCATATACAGTTAACGCTTTTGCTGGTGATATTTATTTCAAACATGGAGATAAGCTATAAATCCCTTACACCTCTTCTCCTTCAGAAGCCCCACAGCTGTGTTGCATCTAAAAATGTAATACAGTCAACTACATAAATTATCGAGGACAACAACAAGATTTTCTTATGACCAGCTATAAATCCCTGCTGTACAGATGCTGCGGCTTCTGCTGATCATGCTCCTCAGAGCTAATCATGCCACTGAGACAGGGAAAGTTTTAACATGCTGTCGTGCTCACTGCAGCCGGTCAAATGATGTGTTGTAAACCCAGAAACACATTTTATTATTCATAGCACCTAGCGTCTTTTAGCACAGCTCTAAGGGTATGCCATCCTGCATTTCACTACACATATTGTTTGTGTAGATTACAAATACAAGTTTAATCATTTAGGGAGAGATTTAAAGTTGCATAATGTTTATAGAGTGGCTTAACACTACATCCGCTTTTTTGAGTTAGTAAGTTATATGCACTCTTTCTTTATTATACAGTCAATTGAATCTCGCCCAGTCTATTATTATTCATTGCAAAAGTATTGGCCTTTTTCCAGAGAAAAACAAATAAAGCTACCCTGTAGACCAAAAACAGGTCTTTGGGTAAAGGTTGATGTTGCATTGTACTCCACATTTCTGTAATACAACAATACCCACCATCCTCACAGACTTTAAACGACGCATGAGAGCAATGCTGTTGTTTCTGGTGTATATTGCACACAAAAATAAAGACTGTTATCTATTTCCAAACAGTTCATCAGTGAACTCATAACTCAGAGTCTGCCGGACTGAAGATATCACTGAGACAGAAAACATATGCAGAGATTTGTCGAGGCTGGAATATATTGGGGTCGCACAAAGGCGAACATGCACAGAGGTCGTTTGGACACTTTTGTGTGAGAGTTTTTTTATACAAGTACAGATTATGAGTATGACTTTTGTGTGTTTTTGTTTCATTTGGAGCCTCGTGACCTATGGTTATCCATAAAACCTTTCTCTGTGTTCTGTCCAAAGATATATTTGCCTGTAGATTCATAATAAAGCCTAGGGGAGGGGGAGTCTGAATGCATTTTGTGAGTGTGTTCAAGCTCAAACGGGGCATTCAGTTTGAATCTCAAAAACATTTGAAACAACTCTGTAGTTTGTGAAGCAGAGTGTAAACAGCCGCGATGGATGAAAACTCAATTATTTCTGCATTTTCCTTTAAATCTATATCAGAACATTGCAGAGTCTGCTAGCAAATCCCGGCAGAGCCTAATGACGCCCTGTGTGCTTCTAAATCAGAGCTGTTGGGAATGAGATGTTGTGGCAGTGTAGCATACCGCGGCTGAGTGAGAGCTGCAGTCCTCTTCCTCGTCTGCGAACCGGATCTTAACAGGATGAGTTTTGAAGCGTCACCCGTGGCGGCTCAGCGGTAATTGAATTGAGTTGCATCTAATCTCATTGCCCAGCTCCTTTGGTTCCCTGGCTCTCATTAGGGTAAGGTGCAGAGTGTCACATCTCCTCTCTCTCTCTCTCTCTCTCTCTCTCTCTCTCTCTCTCTCGCTCTCTCTCGCTCTCTCTCGCTCTCTCTCTCTTTCTCTCTCTCTCTCTCCCTCTCTCTCTCTCTCAGATATGAAGGGCAAAATGAAGGGCAAAAAAACCCTAATCTGAACTCATTCCAGAAGGATCAAGCGCACACATGAAAAAGAGGCGTTGGTCATTGAGCCAACAGTAAATGTGGTTGCTCCCCCCTCTAACTTGCCAATCCTCTGGTAAATAAGGGTCTGGTGGTGAAACGCCCTGCTGAGCACTGTCCAGGGTCTCAGAGGGCATCAGAAACAACTGAATTGAAACCACAGAGATAATGGCTTTGACTCATAAGTGTGGGTTTTATCTTGATACCCAGTTAAGGACGGAACACCTGCAGAGAAAGGCGGAAAGTGAACTTTACAGATACCACAGCCATTTCCTTTCGCTGCTGCATGTTGCGAACAAATAATATACTGCATTTTTAACACATGTTTATCACTACCAAGTGGCTTTGAGCCATACAGTCAGTTTTTTTTTTTTATATCCATCTAAGATTCCACATAATTAATTCCATTCGTGTCCACTGTACTCGTGTGGAGAACTCAAAACATTGGCGAAGGTGCGCTTTCTTCGTGACTATATACATATAAAAAGTTACGCAAATATTTTATACATATATTTTTTGGAATTGGGTAAATCCAACCCTTTAACAAGAATGAGGCACTGCCTGTCAGCACTATGAGACAGACAATCTGTGAAAATATCATGTAGATCTTCTACCACCTTCTGCTTTTACAGCTAAACGCTAAAATATGTTTCTGAAAACACTTTATGCAAGAAATAGAAAATACATTAACAGAAACTGGATTAATATTTGATCAGCGCTGCCTAGTTTCACAGTTTGATAGGAGTTCACGAGCAGTCACTTACCTTAGAGATTACTCGACTCTGATTGGTTGTTTTAGGTCAGTCGCAGTGGAATCTTTCAGATGCTATTAGGAACACCCAGGGAGCAGCATGTAGACGCAGAGGTACATGACTTTGTCCATCTTATAGTGCTGTCAGGATGTAGTGATAATTTCAGCAACCCTACTACCCTTCATAATTAGCTTTAAAAGTCAGGCACATGTTTTTAAAGATTGCAACTCTGATGTTTGTGTGTATTACACTGTATCATACTGTGTGCAGTTAAGATTAGGTATAAAGTATATATATATTTGCTTTTATTATTGACTTGTGTCCCAGAAGACAGGAAGATATGTTTTTATTAGTGATAGTGCTATGAAGCAATAATGGTGTGCATATGTGTGAAGGTTTAGGATAAATAAGGTTCTCGTTACTGTAGTCTGCAAACTTAGATATAAACACACTTTTCACCAAGTTCATGTCAACAGAGTCTAAAATGGAATAGGACATCACAGCGCCAACTTTTGGATGAGATTCACCATCTCTGACACTGGGTAAATTCACAAGAATCTTTAATTTAACTAGATGAATCATGGCAATACTATAAATCCGAGGAAACTAAATGGCTTTGCAACTTATGGGAACATGACAAGTAGTGAGGTCATAAAATAACAGTTGACAGCTTCCTGTGCCGCAAGCACACTAGATACGTCTACTTAAAATTCTCCAGCTGTCAAACTCTCACTCTTCATTAACTAAATATCTGTGTTCTAATTTATAAATATTCCCAGCGCTGCTTCTTCTTCATTGTCTTTTGTGGAAGACAAAATAAATACTTACAATATTGAGGGCCTGGTGAGTGTTTGCCTCTGGGCAAAGTATGCTCACAGGGCTCTGAGGATCCCTCCAGTGTTTGTGCAGTGGAGATCAAAATCTTGGGCTGGGAGAGGAAGATGGCTTTATATTTCCTCTCATTAGTCATCTGGCATAGGCATACAATTTATAGAAAGCAGGCTGTGGTTTGCTGGGATTATATGACCCGTGCTCTTGACTTCTCCAGCAAAATATATACAGAAGTAACAAACAGGCAATCAGTGTCTGGATGGTTGATGAAGAATGAGATGAGAGTCTCTAAGCAGCTGTAAAGACATGGTAATTAAGGTGCCTTTGAGGAAAGTGTTTAACTACTGGCAATTAAAAGAGGAAGAAACTCAAAAACAGCTCCATTCAACTTATGTAATAGAGGGGGAAAAAAAGAAATGTTGTAGCCAGATCTACAGTTTGAGCTCCCTGCCCACGGAAGGAGAAAGTCTCCATTGTAGAAACACCATGACGTGAATGCCAAAGTAGCCCAAAAGTGTGTAGCCAAGGCTTTGATGTGGTGTTTACAGTAGGCCTATAACCAAAAACAGTTTCCCTGCCAAGTGTTGTCCTAATCGAAAAAGACAGTGCATGTTAAATCAAACAGAAGCAGCATGTTGTCTGTATCTTCAGAAGTGCATACATGCAGGAGGGAGGAGAGTAGTGCTTTTCAACTGTGAAAATCCACCCACAGACTTTTCAGAGCGCCCCCATCTCTTCCTGTCTGTATTTGTTCCTTGGTCTCTCTCTCCCTCACTCAAACTGCATAGTGTGATGTATACAGTACACAAATGGGAAGCTAATGCATACATACATTTGTGTGTGTGTGTGTGTGTGTGTGTGTGTGTGTGTGTGTGTGTTTGTGTGTGTGTGTGTGTGTGTGTCTGTGTGTGTGTGTGTCTGAAGGGATTGATCAAGTGCTGCACAAAACTTTCTGCGGGCAGCTTTGGCTGATTAGACAAAACTGAAAGAAAAATGACAAAAAGAGAGACTTTACCTTTGATGAAAAATATATTATTTAGCTCTCGTGTTTACTCTCAAGAATGACATGTATATTTTATTTGATGTTTCCGCATATAAATTGGCCCTGTGACATAGTGTAACATCAAAGCAATCAACATCTACTATGGCTGCATGAAGCAAAGGCCAGGACATTTTGTTATAATGAAAAAAAGAAGCTCCCAGCAGTAATTTCATGGCTGCTGAAGATAGCAGTGGGTAGGTGGTAAAATGGCTTTATTCCAAGTTCAGTTAAAAGAGAACACTGATTGAGCATAGAGGTTTATTGTGTGCTTATTGTGACAGACGATGGTCCTTGTATCACATCTTTTTAAGGCACAGGTGCTTGACTTGTAGTTTTTCAAGGGGCAACTGAATTATAGTGGTTGTTACTGCAGGTTGGACTATCTGTATATTGGGATGTCACTTATACCAGTTTATGTGTGCAAAATAAAAAGAGATAGACAATGCCAGCAATGCATAGCTTCATACATATTTCTTTAATATTATTTTTCTTGTACATTTTATGGCTTCTCTGATGTGCCCTTTCTTGTCAGCGTGTCCAAGCTGATTTATTCTCCTGATGCATGCATAATTTAGTTGTTATGAAGCCGGCGTGAAGGAGAGGGCCACTAAAGCGCAAGAGGCTTGTGTGTGTGTGTGTGTGTGTGTGTGTGTGTGTGTGTGTGTCTCAGCTGGGTGCGTCGGATGTGCCATTATAGTAGCTGTGATGAGACCACAAAGCCAAGGGAACAAGCTGCAGTCTATGATATAGACATGGTTGCAGTAGGGATCCGGCATTCACACTTATTATCTCACATTGTGAGCAAAGAGTATAAATCAACAATTGTAGGTGACAATATTGCACTTGACGAGACATTACCTCTGTGAAATGTCGCAGAATGGCATAAAGATTACTTGTATGAGAGACTGAGAGAGAAAAAGCAACTGACGGCCAGACATCTGCACACTAATGGCAATGCACATGAAAACGTGTCATCACACCTTTGCAGAAGAAAAAAAGAAACAGCCATTGCATGCCTGTCTTTGTGTGTTTAATCACTGCAGTTTGGACTATCCTTTTGGTAGTGTATCACATTGCTTGATTTGTCATGTTGTTTACAACAGTAAGTGCAATGCCAGATGACTACAATCAAACTAAAGGACAGACTTGATTTAGTTTGCCATCAAAGGCATCCAGGAGAGCAGCGGGAGGCATTAATTATTTGACTCTTTTAGGGAACAAAGGCAACTGTCTCTGGATAGCCAATTAGAGGGACTGCTGAAGAATAGGGGAGCAAGGTTCGCTTTAGTTGCAGTGTGTATCTGACTCTGCCTGATTGCCCACCCCCTCATATCTGTCCTTCTATCTTGCTATCTACAGTAGCTTGGCAGGAACTGGAAGAAATGAGGCTAACTATGTGTGGTCATCCAAACCCCCTGTCCACAAGCCTCTTGGCCCTGTTGGCGCACCAGTCTGCCAATTGTGCCAGGCTGGAGTTATCTTGTCTGCCATGTTTAACAACTGATCAACAGGGCCTGTGGTGAGTAAATTCAAAAGCCAAGGGAACTTGATTGATGCAACCAGAAAATTATCAAGCTGATAGGTTGACAAATAATTATATAAGGGATAACATAGAGCAAGCATGTCATAATTGTGTACTGAATCCAGACAGGGTGATGCAGGACCCAGATGCAAAGCGGATTGAGACAGTTCAATTCGCAATGGTGACCCAGCTCGTTCCATATTATCCTGCTTATTACACAGCTATACCACTTTCCAACCCTTTTATTTCCTTTAGTATACTTATATTTAACAAAGACTTTAATCTTCTCTGCACTGTTTATTGAACAAAAGAAAAATCAAAATACAACTCTTTCTGGACACAAACAAGATGCATGTCATCAGGGCCAGTGTTAAAAGGGTTTAACTTATAGATTGAAATTGCCCTTCAGACACTCATAAAATCAAAATGGCTGAACATTAAGATGTGTTATTTCTAATGACCGATAAATAAGATAAAGATACAATATATATAGATATAAATTGAACTTATCTGAAGGAGTAAGTTAGGACTGTATTGAGTTATTCCTCGGTAAAGCTATATTCCTCTGGTTGACACATTGGCTATGCTGTTACTACATGTGACTCAAATGCTACACAAGCAGCATGTCAGCAGAGTGTGCATGTCCTCTGTCAGTGTGACACTGGTTCCACTCTGTCATTTTTGTCACATGCAGTCAACATCTCCTGACCCTCAATACACAATAGAAACTTAAAACTGATCCTTTTTTGATTTTACAGTCACTGAGTGGCTTTTTGCTTGGAATCACAAAACTGTAAATTACTACATATTATCTGACCAAAACAAACCATTTGTCTCTTGTATTACATCAGTTAAAATGTGTACCAAGTTCTTTTAAAATGCACCATTAATGGATGGGTCTAACACAGCTATTTAGAGTAAAAGGTTGCAGTGTGAAGTGAAACCTCTCTGTTATAGTATTTGGCTAAGATACTTGTTTATTTTGACTTTTTTTTTTTTTTTTACACTTACATCTAAGTTGATCAGTCTCTCTACAATCTGGTGCTTGGGCTGAGGATCTCACTTAAACGTGACTCTTGATTTAGGTACTTAATTACTTTATTGATGATTTTGAGTTGAGGTTGAGTTGCTTTGGAGCCCATTTCAAAAAGAAAAACTTGCTTCGCTTTAACTACCACAAGTTTTGACTTGGATTGGATGCTTATAAAAGTCTAATTTGATCAATTTATTTGTGTTTTAAATCACAGAAGCATATAATTGCTTCAACTGTGGAAAACTCAAATTGGCTTGTTTGAATTTGGTTTAGGTTTAGACTGTTGTCTGGGAGACAGCTGAGTGATGATGAAGGAGCAAGTAACTTTTTTTTGGAAAGTAAATACATTTCTCTCGAGGACAGATTTGATGTAGTTCAACTTCTTTCTGTGTGAAGTCACACTGTAAGGGCTTGCTTTTGAGATGTTTATGTAACACTTTAATACAATATTGACAATTTTAAGACTTTAAACAGAAAATGTGACCAAGTGACTGATTATTACTGTACAAATGCCTGCATAGCATAAACTCTGGAGACCACATAACAGGTCAGAATTTGCACATATTTGCACATTCCCTTTGTGGTTATGTGTAATGCAGCAACCTTGAATGATCAATATTGTATGTGCGCCCTATTGTTCCAGATAAGTTTGCTGGATTGACTCGGAAAAATTGACTGAGTGAATGAAAGAAGTGCCCTGGAGATACTTTGGACCAAATGCTATAAAACAGCTTCCACTTGGCAGATTTTTGTTCAAAGAACATTTCACTACCTGGCGCTATAAATTACGCTACAACAACGAACACTATTTCAACTGCCAACAGGTATATGATAAAAGTAAATAGCTATGCACTATTCGCTGCAGCAACTACGTGTTGGATCACTTTCCCCCTTACTATATGAATGCATATGCTATAATGCAGCATTCAGAATGCTGATTGTGTAGGAAATAATGGGAGGCGACGACATGAGACCAGATATTGTTATTCATACAGTATGTCATCAATGCCTTGGTGTGGCGATGGAGATTGTGAGACGGGCCAAACTCCTATCTCTCACAACACTATCGTGGATATAAAGAAGTGGCAGCTCCTGGTTTTACCGCAAAATATATCTGGCGTTGCTTTATGTGGATTGGTATTCACTAAATGTCGGAAAATGTAAGTGCCCATAGTCAGAGGACTCTATCAGTCAAATTAACATCCTCATTGACATTGTTTTATTTTATTTTTTGTTGTTTTGCTGCTCAGTTCACTTGTTTTTCTCAAGACTAAAAAATAAAAATACTGAAGAAAGTCAGGGGAGAGATGTAAACACTGATCGAGCAGAGTGAAACAGCAACCACGAAGGAAGGACAGGCATACAACTGACCCTGTGCTAAAACCCTCCCCCCATACAGAGATGGTCCAATCATGGCTTAGCAACTTTAACTATGCACAGCAGGCTTGTCAAGCTTTAGATTTAGAGCGATACTTTGCATTTAAAGTGTTTGGATGGTGGTGTCCTTTAGCCTTTACACAGAGAAAAGCCGTCAGTGCTGTTCTTTTCTCTTCTTTCAATGAAGAAATGCTCTACAGTTCTGATATAACTGATACTATTGCAGCATCTACTGAATGTTAGCCTCTTAAAGAGCTACCATTGTTGTTTTGAATGACAAATGAAAGCCGTGTTGTCCCACACACCTAATAAACGTCCGTTGCTGCCAGTAGCTCTTCACAGGATGCTGCTGAGTCCGAGCCATAAACGCATTACGATCCTTCAGTTCTTGCGTGATCTTATTATATCGCATGAACTATGTTGTATTTATCCACCAAGTGGAAGCTGGTCCTGGATGCTATCAGAATTTAGCGCTAATATTAGTGGCTCTGCCCATCTCTTTATTGGGAAGTTTATAATGATATATCCATATATTAGCCTATGTAAGTTAGGGAGCCAAACAGGCTTATGTAAGAACTACAAATAACTACTGCTAACTAACTCTATTTTTCTACTAACTAGCTATACACTCGGATATGTTAGCTTAAGCCTCAAAATCATTCAGTCATTTAGCACAATATCTGTATGTAGCCATCATCTGTGTATTTATAATGATCCCTTTTTAAAGGTTTCTCATTTTAAAACAAGTCGGCTGGAAACAGCATTTCCAACCAACTTGTGAAGCTGAATTTACATCAGTTTAACCACCTAGGTAAGTACAGCTGATAAAATCTTCCAGACAGTTCTCAGAAATGAGAAGCATGCTTTTGTCTACCTTTGAACTGAATTGTGAGCAGTAAATCTGCCACTTTTGCCATTGTCAACTTTCTGCAGTACACTTTTGTTTTGTATTTATCTTGTCTAGACCACTTTGTAGCATTTGAGGTTGTTACTGCTGTACTACAGTCACAGCTAGCTCAAAGGTAGACACTCAGGAAGAAGGGGCATAAGAAGCTAAAAGCATATAAGGACATAGTATAGAGGGGTGTGAGGAAGAGAGAAAGGAAGAGAAAGGGACTCATAAATCAAGTAGAGGTGAGATTGCTGAATCAGGGTTGATTGTGCCTGGGAGAGACAATAAAGCCTGTAATCATCTGTCTCTGCTGCACAGATTTGGCAATTATCTGCCCATACCTGACCGCAAGAACAGAAAGGGCAAGGTCCATCTACCTTCACCCTATACAGCTCGAGTATTTTAAGAGGAAATTCATCTGCTGATGCAAACTGAAAGGACAGAAAAAGCAATATTCACTCTTGGAGAGCTAAGAGTTCGGAAAAGAGAAGATTTGGTTGAAGGAGTGTTGCAGGAATTGTCAGTTTTTCCCGTGGAGCAATATGTGATGTTTGGGAGTGATTCAATACAACAAGTGGTATATCTGTTATATCTGTATATCAATCCTTTCATCTCTCTCTACCCACACACGTATCTACACACACACACACACTGTAGCATACCCTGTCAATATATTACAACAGATAAAAGAAGAGTAGCAAATCATTAAGCTGGTATGTTGCTGCCGAGGGAAGCTCATTTTGCTTCCAGTGAAGTTCCTTCATCATAACGTCTGCTTTCATACAGCTGTCTCATATTAGCATTTAGGGTACAAATTTACCTTGATTTCACTCTAATACATCTGAGCCTGAAGCATATGGACCGTCACTCTCTGACTGAAAGCACTACACTGAGACCTAAAAGCATTTTTTGCCAGCCCAATATAAGAGCCAAATGAATAGTGTGGCTGTAATTAATCTTTTATATTGACTGAATAAAACCTCTTGGTGGAACTCAGCTCGTGAATGTTCTGTTTTTTCTTCCCTAATAGGAGAGTTTGGAGAAGCCAAGTTGCTTCCAGTACTGTGGAGGATCAATGCTTTTATCAAACCCAAATTAAAAGGCAAAACAGGTGTTTTGTGTGGGTCATACATCATGAGCAGAGGGTCATTTGTCATGTGGTTTATTTGTTCATTCCAAATTAAAAATCTTTCAGAACCAGGTGCTTATGGTGATGGATTGTTACATGCTTTTGCTTTTTTTTTTACTTGTGTAAGGATTTATACACATTGCTAATGCAGGAAAATCATTGCCGAACAATAACACAATGGTTGTAAGACACTGGTCTTTCCTCTAGTCCGTTGACTAAAAGCACCAAGACTGAACAAGAATTGAAAGCGACCATTTATACCCATCCAGGTACTTTTACCCAAGGGTATACTTCTGTAGACGTAAGAGAGTGTAAACATTGTAACAACAAGGAGGTAAGGATCATCTGGCAGGGTTGTTGGGATATGTCAAAACTAAAAAAAAACCTTGGGAACCTCTAAAATAAATAAATAAATCAAACGTATATTGTCCATCAATTTTCCTTTTGCCTCAGAGCCAGAGGGTAAAAAAAAGCATACACCTTTGAAGACTATTTTCCCTTGTCACTTCTCCTGGGATAGCCAGCAGTCAGTGTCCATATTGCCTGGGGAGCTGCACTACCTGATAAGCGGAGGTAGAGGCTCTCTGACACATCTGTCTGCTTGATGAGCCAAGTGTCAAAGCCCCCCAAAGTGCTGGATGAAGTGCATCAATAAACGACTTTAATCCCCTCCTGGGGCCAATGTCCTCCCACTAATAAGGGATCGTCTTACACCACTGGCAGTGAGGAGAGAGGTAAAAGTTGCTTGGCATGGGCCTCTGCACGGGGATGTACAGCATGCAGGGAATTGTCTGTACAGAGGTAACAGGCTGTAAATCACACGCTCCCGCTGCTGTTGGCTTAATTGCTGGATTGAATAGGTGTTTTTTTTCCTCATCCTCCAAACTTTTCCTCCCTCTTTTGCCCTATGCCCCTTTCTCTTTAAATACATGTCTATTTGTCATCACTCTCTCTCTCTCTAACACCTTTTCCATTTTTGTATTTCAGCCTCTTCTCCCCACCTCCGCTATGTATATGAATTCCACTCCACCCCAGACAGTCTCACTTGCCAGACAGAAGAGGAGAAGCAGAGGGATGGGGACCAGTAGCTGGGCAGTATTGGCTTTGCTGAAGGACGTGTGGGTTGCTAGCATCCGCAGGGAAGATCCAATGAGTGTTCTAGTCAGAGTGACCCTAATTAACCACATATTATCTGCAGGCTGTGTGGAGGATTAAGGCCCTCAGCTCTGGACTCTACAGGCCCGGAGAACCAAAGACACAGGACTCTGCACAAAAGCACACTTCATATTCTGCCTCAAAGCAAGACACAAAGAGGCGGGGGCGTGAGGCTGGGCCAGAAAAAAAAAGAACCATTCAGAGAGCAGATAGCACGCTACAGTGAAGACCGGTTGCTTGAAGCATTTCTGGACCTTTTATTTTCCAAATAAACACAGCAAATTGCGACTGCTATAGTGAAGGAGGAACATATAGACACATTTTTGTCAGCCTCGCAAAGAGGAAGACATATTGTGTCTTTGTCTGTCATATGCTGAACATATCCATCCCTTCTTCCCAGGTGCTGCTTTGAACAAATTAAAGTTTTTGTAGGAGGGGATCATTATTCTATTGAGAGATAATGAGCTCCTTTTCTCGTTTGACATTGCAACGCCCAGAAATGAACATATTGACAGGTTGTCATACACACAGCACGCTGCTGCATTAAACCAGTAGCTATTGTCAACAAGGCAATGCAATCTTGGAACAACACAAAAACCCTCATTGACGGCGCACAATATGCAACCCTCACAGGCAGGCAAAGACTCTGATTTCTGTGGAAAACATTTCAGTAGCAGCTTTGACATACCTCATTTCAGATGAAAGACGAGCCAATATCAACAACATGATTAAACAGAAGATTAACTGACACCAAGCAGCCAAGTGTGGAAAGAATCCAAAGGTTATAGCTCATAAGCTATTGTGTTATTACAAGTGTTACAAGCTGCTAGTGAATATATTTAACAATTACATAACACAAGAATACTGAATAAAATAGTGCAGTGTTAACAGTTCAAGCATTTACAGGGTTTTCATCAAGTATTACAGGGTAAATCTATCCTCTGCTAACCCCGGTGCGCTGCTGCTATTCTGAGCCACTGTAACATTTCCTGCGGTTCCACTCTGTAATTGAAGCTTTAAGCCCTGACTGCATGCCGTTACCTACCTCGGTCAGTGTCGTAGAGGTAGACAAACTTCTGCCACTTGTAGTGAGAGAGCAGGCTGAGGACGGCACCCCGGAGTGCAGGGCGCATCTGGATGACAAACTGCACCTCATTATCGGTGGGGTAACTGGGTGTGACAAAGGAGGTGTGCAGAGCGCCGCAGAACGAGGTCAAGGTGTTCATGGACTTCTTATCGTAGAAACCGAAGATGGCGTACACTCCACGGGAGAACTGGGAGCAAACTGCAGGGACAGAAGAGGGCAAGAGGACATAAGAGTTAGGCGTTATTTATCAAAATGTATATATATATATGTATATTCACAAATGTGTGTCTCATCACTTCAGGCAGTATTACATTGGTTGTTTGATCCATCAATTATTGCCAATTGAAAGTTTATGTAACTCTTAATGACCCCAAAGGCACCTGATAAAGCATTTACAATAGTGCATATCCTGTCAAAAAAATGTGAATTATCATACAAATATAAATGTATATATAACAGTACATCAAGTCACTGAAAATATTCAGTTCATATTCAATTAATGTTTTGGTTTTTTAATTTAAAAAAAGAAATAGTTAAAAATTACCGTAGTCATTACACACAACCGCAAAAAATCGGTCCATGTGACGTTTTTTTTACTCAAAAAAGGTTCTCTTTTCTGATGATATAGTAACTGATTAATTATCTTATCATTGCTTCTTTATTATTCTTTCAGACAGTACCTGATATAAAAATCAAAAATGTTGTGTCATCGTCATTAGGGGTACTACTCCTGTCCAAAAGTCAGAAATATACCCTAATGATGTCATCAGGGTTAGCTCGGCTTGGGTTTGGAAACTACAAACAACAGAAATTATGTGTTACACATTGGAGATGTGCTGTTTGAAAGATGTGGACATTTACCAGACAGGGACAGTCTAATGAAAGGCACAATCAAGTTGCATTATGGGAAAGTAAAGAAGCAAGCAGTCCTTTATTAATCCTGCGAGGGGAAATTAAACACACACACACACACACACACACTGGACCTATATACATGCATTACATTGAGAGACATCAGAGCAAGGGGGCTGCCTGTGGAAAAGAACCAAGAGCAGTTGGGAGTTTGGTGCCTTGCTGGACAGTGCCCGGGAGGTGAACTGGCACCTATCCAGCAAACAGTCCACACTCTATACTTGTTCCAAGGGGACTTGAACCTGTGACCCTTCAGTTCTCAAGCCAAGTCCTTATGGTTACTGGAGTATTGGATCCTGTGTTTTTGAGAGTTTAATTTCACATTTAGGAATAAAAGTCAGGATTTTAGTCTCTGCTGCTTAGATTTTTGACCATCCTTTTTTTAATATACTTTAAGGAATTATCATAGAAAATTCGTGGAGTACCCATCTAGTTGAGAAAATAAATGGTTGAGTAACTAATAATTATAATTTTATCTCAGCTCTAAATTATATCCATCACTAGTGTTCACAGTACATAATCAGATGTTATTCCCGCGTATGGATAACCTATCTGAATAAGAGAAATGCATGCTAATACATAATGTACAACAAAACAACCTGCATTGCATCAGAAAGTGAACCAATCTGGTAATAGTGGGCTGCATTGTGAAAAATCCTGCAGCTGTAATGCAAGGGGTACGGTGTGTGTGTGTGTTTTTTTATGCTGCTAGGAAAGTGGCAGCCAAAGGATAGACACGTCACGCTATTCACCGAAGGTCTCCAGCTCCCACCAGGAGCTCCCACCAGTTATCGCTCTGTTCCCTCATCCACAGTGAACGACTCACTGCAGCATTCACAGCAGCTGTGAGCGCCACTGCTGCCTGTCACTGCTTCTGTTGCCTCCTAAGAACGAGCTGAAAAAGACGACTCTTTCTGCCTCGAGTGAGAAGTGAATGCAGTTTCACTTTCACTGACCTTAAACCCACAACGTTTGTGTTTTTTGATGCCACGATGTCAGTAACAGCAACATACTTATCTTTGCATAGTTTATATCATACAACAGGGATGTCAAAGTCAAATACATCAGAGGGCCAAAAAAACTAATTTGCTCCAAGCCGAGGGCCGGACTGGTTCAGTGTTTATTAAAACATATTAAAATGATGCATATAACCTATTGAACCAAGACCTAACACAGTGGGGAGGGGGGGTTGCTGAAAGTTGACATCTGCCCTGAATGCTGATGAATAATGAAGCCCACTTGCGGCGCTGCAGTGAGTTCACGGGCTACCGTTGCATTGTGGGTAATGTAGTTTTGGTGCGTGAAAAACACCAGCAGGCGGCTGTGGCGTGCGGGCCGTTTCTAATACTAATCAAATATCATCCCGGGGTCTCAGATCATTCATTCGCGGGCCGGATCTGGCCCGCAGGCCTTGACTTTGACACCCGTGTCATACAAGTTTGACCCTGCTTTTGAGGAAAGAAACGACTCTTTTGACAAGCTGCACGACAACTAGACTCTGCTCAGTTGAATCACTATCTGAGGCAACCAAAGGTAAAAGAAAATAAACAGTTACTCCATCATTTGAATGTTTTTCACTTGAACAAGTCTATAACCACCACTTCGGGGAATGAATAACTCGGTATGCTTTTCTATCAGCGTGTGCATCTGATGACATTTCTTAAGAGGCAAAAAAAAAAAAATCCTTTTGCTTGTGTATTCATCATGTGCTCTGTTGGGATAGCGTAAATTGTCAGGCAGGAGCGACTTCCATTCAGTCAGAAACCATTAATGTGTAGACTAAAATACAGAGCTACAGGTGTGTTTTGCTTTTCCGCCCTATCATGAATGGCTGCTCACTTATTCTGATTGACTCTCAAGTGCTCCCACTGGGTGATCAAGCATACTTAACATCCGTAAACACTTTGAATATTCCAGTACAATGGTAGGATGACAGGAGGGAAGGCACTATCTAATTTTAATTCATGGCTATGTTAAATATTTGTTTCTGACGACTGACAGGTATTCATTCAGTTGGTATGGGGGGATACATCAGATGCTCAAGGCCCCTTATCGTGCTTATTTTCAGGCTCATATTTGCATAATTTTGTGGTTTCAACATGCATGCTTTAATGTAAAAAAAAATATGAGAGATGCACGATATTGGATTTTTTTGCAGTTATCCATAATTGCTAAGAAAACATTGTTTAAATCTTCTCTTCTGACACAATCTTCTCTTCTGACACAATGGTTACTGTTCTCTAATTTTGCTCGCTGTTTTTTTTTTTACAAAATAAAGGTTTTTGTTAAAAAAAAAAAAACATGCTAGTACAGCAGTGGTATAGCCATAATGGATATTCTATCAAATTATAACTGAAAGTATTCCAGAATAAATCGAGTATTAATAATTTGTTCTCTAATTTTGATAGATAGATAGATAGTTAGATAGATAGATAGATAGATAGATGGATAGATAGTTATATAAATAGATAGATAGATAGATAGATAGATAGATAGATAGATAGATAGATAGATAGATAGATAGATAGATAGATAGATAGATAGATAGATAGATAGATAGATGGTTAGATAGATAGTTAGAAAGATAGATAGATAGATAGATAGATAGATAGATAGATAGATAGATAGATAGATAGATAGATAGATAGATAGATAGATAGATAGATAGATAGATAGATAGAGAGATAGAATTAACATATTATTATGCATATTATGCTTATTGTGTTGGCCCACCCGTAAATGCAGACATAAGATACAAAACTTAAAATTTAAATGAAATATTGATGCATTGTTCAAAAGAAGAAAAATACATAAAACAAGATATATTTATTTATGACTATTGCTTTTAAACAAAACAAGGTAGATACATACTTCCTAAAACATAATCCTTGCGCCGTCTGGCATTGAATCTGATTTAATCAAGGAGGCACCAGTCTATTTATTGAACGGTTTATTATGTTGCTGTGTTATCCGATATCCAATGAGAAATAAATAATAGAAATCTTACTTTATACAATTTTAAATGCTGCTCTAAATAAGGTGGTTACTATCCAGCACAAAATGAGATCACACATGTAAGCACACACAGAAACCATGTTTTTTTTTTTATTCTTTGTGAAGAAGGGTGATCCAGTTTGTGCTCCTTTCAGACACTCAAGAGGACAACATGACAGTGCTCATGTATTCAGTTCTTAAGCTCAATTGCTGTGTGAATGAGAGATCTAGTCACTGGTGGGATTTGCCTCATCCTTTTTAATTCTATTCCCTCCCTATCTGTCCTGGTACAGACACCTCTCCCAAGGTATAAGCATCCATTCACAGCAACACTTGCACACAGGCAAGCCCAGATGCACGCACGGATGCAGACATACAAACATGCGCACACACACACACACACACACACACACACACACACACACACACACACACACACACACACACACACACACACACACACACACACACACACACACACGCACACACACACACACACACACACAGCACTGCTTCTTGATAAGTGAATCAACAGATGGACAGCAAGTATTGTGGGGAAGTGCTGTAGGGTGAGTGGTGCAATATCCCACACTGAATAGGAGCCACTAGGTGAGTGGTGCAATATCCCACACTGAATAGGAGCCACTAGGAGCTGCATCCCTCATCGAGGCCCAGTTTTCTCTGTACTCCCTCCTAATTTGGGCCAGTACTGACACAGAACCTATCCTATGGGACCAGATCTGAAAGCCTCTTTCTTTCTGCTCAGCTGTCCTCTGCTTATTAGGTTGAGCTTTGAGCAAGCCCAAGCTTCAATAACTTAAGTCCACACACACCCTCATCTTGCTCCCTGTAACTTCCCTCTTGCCCCTGTTAGATATACGTTGTCTTTATGCTGCACCCTTTTAGGGGTCACAACCTTATTGAAGCGGAAAGGTTTGCGTGTTGCAGGTATCCCATGAACTACGCCATGTAGGGTTTTCTGAGCTCCGGTGAGGTTTAAGAAGGATGTTATGGACAAAGAATGACCTGTTCTGTTTTGGGGCCAGTCTCACTGCACCAGATCTGCCCCTCAGACACAAGTAACCCTACCACAACAACTGCACTACTTTCTTCAAAACAAAACCATTCCCCAGTTTGCCCTTGTGAGCATTCATGGCTCTACAGGACACACAGCCACATGCATGCAATGCCATAAATAGACCCAACCACCACACTACATACAATTATGGAAGAGCTCTATTTTCAATAGAGTGTTTAAGCTGCGCTGTGCAGAAACCTCTTGTTTTCTCACTTATAATCCCTTCTGGCACATTTCCATGGTCGGAGGCTAACAAGCCACACCACATGTTGAGACTTTGTGGGTTCACAAGGTGTTTATATTCTGTAGCAGGAACCTTCAGGTGGAGCTAGCAGCGCTGTTGATTGGGATTGATTAAGCAAATGTGCTCACACATTAGTAAAAAATGACCCTTCCTATGGGAGACTACAGCCATCATTTTTACAAATTGCTGTGAGAAAATAGTGGAAAACAATTTGCTGTTTGACCCACTGCTGCTGGAGAAAAACAAAAGAAGTGTTGGCTCTTATCACCAACACCAGGGATCACCTGTGAGGACTGAGCAAGGAGTTTTTTGAAACTCTCTTCTTTTAAAAATCCTATATTTCTTTGCATCACATTGTAACTTTCTAATTAATCTACAGTTTTGTTACAAGCTGCACCAATCTGCTACCTCGATTTATTTTTTATCATTTTAAAATATAATAAACTCTAACTCTTTCAGTCAAGGGTAAATAACAAGACAGCAGAACAAATAAGTGCACCATGCACACTGGGAAGTATATTAATAGGAAACAGCAAACAAAAAAAGCAATCAGCGGAAACCTATTGACCAAATCGAACTGAGGAATTTAAAGTTTCTTTGCAGTGAAAAAGGAAAGTCAGTTGCACCGAGATTCCAGCTTAATACGTTCAATTAAAGAATACATAGAGTTTCCCATTATTTGTGATTCCGAAAGAGCCAAACTCAGAACTTAAACTGTTTTTGAAAGTTGCCGCAGACAGTATGGAAACTTTTGGATTACCCCCTTGCAGCCCAAAACATACTCTGTATGTATTCCTACACTTCACTCACTCTCCCAGAGATGTCTCTCCATGCAGTACTGATCTCCCCCCTTCCTTCAACGCCTCACTGTCTCTCCCCACTCTCCTCTCACCACTCTGTTTGACCTCTCCTTTTGTCTCAGCCATCTGGTCATCCCCCAAAGCATACATCCTCTTCAAGCGTAGCAGTATCTCTCTCCACCTGAGTGCCTCTCTCTTTCCCCTCTCACATTGTTTCCCCTATAATATCACCCCGCTCCATCAGTGGAGCAGAGATTGGTGTTGGACTTTGGTTTAAAAGAAAAAAAAAATGCACGGTACAGTCAGAAGAGAGAGCGGCTGTGGAGGAATGCCTTGGCATTTAGCCCTCTCAGTAATAAAATTAAAATGAAATAAATGTTATCATCTAGGTGGAAATGAGATGGTCAGACCTGTCTTCAGCTCTGAATGAATAACAAATCGGTATATAATTCAATGATTCTGAGTGTCACCTTGAATTTCCTTAATGCAAATTCACTCACAAGCTCTCAGACAACCAAGTGCATGTACAAGGAGCCATTATATGAGCTTGCATGAGGGTAAACAACAACAAAAAAATATTATCTCTCATCTGCTACTTCTCTTTTTCCTCTCATGCATTCTCTTTTTTCCCCTTTTTTTTTCTTCCTCTGCAGCTAAGCGTACCTACTCCTCCTCCTCCCCCTCCTTCCTGCTGCAGGGAACCATGCATCCCATCTTCAGTTCACTGGTCAAACACACACAGTGTGCCGCCCTCATTCCCTTCTATAATCAGGACACTCAGCAGTGCTACGGGGATGTTACATTTCTGATGCATCACTTGAGATGGCTGGCCTGGAATGCTAGTTCAGAGGGATATGTGGGATCCTGCAGGCTCTCTGAGCTAATTCATAAAAAAAAAGAAAAAAACCTTTTCATGCACTCGGAGTATCTGGACTCCCATGCTCTGTCGTGGCCCATGAGCCAGAGCTTTGCACAGCCTTGGGAAGGGGGCTGGGAACAGTAAATGTCAATGATGATTGTGTCTCTTTGGCAGTTTCCCTGGTCTTTTTTCGCCCAAACCCACATTCTCTTTTAGGCTCCGTTGTTTCTCCCCTCAGCCACATGTCCTCCATTTCCTGACTGTGTCTCAGTCTCCTCCTCGTGCTTGTCTCCCCCTCCCTCGCTCCCTCTCTCCCCATTCCCAGTTTTCACCAGCCTACATCAGGACCTGCCTGTCCTGCTCTGAAGAAGAGATGCTGTCACTGGGAGGTAGCTTCTAAGTGTCCTAGGGGATTGCATCAGCTCTCGTCATATTGAGATGTGAAGTGCTTCAAACTGTTAACTCAAACGGTAGACCTAGATTCAAGAACGACTCAACTGCAATGGTGCCGTGAAACGTTAAAAAGGAGGCTGTTACTTGTCCTGCTCCATCAACATCGAGCATCTATTTACACTTTAAAGTAGGTGCTGGGTGAAATGGAAAGAGAGCAAACAAAACACACATTAATTCACCTTGTTAGAGAATTTTGCCTATACATTTGACATATGATGATATTTTGATATTGGAAAATATTGTTTGTATTAGGATATTACTGTAATGGGGGGGGGGGGGTATGCCTTTATAAGATAGTGGTAGCATAAAAGGAAGTAAAAGAGAGAGCCCTACAAATGACCCCAGTTCGACTCAGGGAAGGTATAGTTCATGGTCAGCTTCTTAACCATGAATCCACAAGGACACCATTAATCACAATAATCAACGCTTCAACACCTCGTGTACGCAACTGACCAGGCTGGGAGTGGCCACTTGAGATTGGCTCCAGGTGTGAGTCAATAGACCCTCATGTCACAATGCCTACAAAACAGTTTTGGCCTCTATAGCTAATTTCCCGGTTCATGACAACTGAATGCTTATATAACTCACTTGTTTAAATTATATTAAGGCTTAAAGTTATGCGTAATTAAAGGCATGGCTGCTTTGAGTGGCAGATGGGTGCTGTCACAGGCCACTAGCTCAGTAACCAGGCTTCATTCAGCCCGCTTCAGCTTCACCCACATTCCACGTCTTTGCCCATTTTTGGATTAGGTGGAGAAAGGCACTGCCAAGACGACAGCCTGAGCTGCCCACATTGAGCTTGACATTGGCTGTTAAGAAACCTATGGGTGACGTTACGGAGACTACGTCCATGTTTATAACACTTTTTTTTTTTGATCACTACTAGTACAAACAATCCACTATTGAGTTCAAACCTGCATCTGTCTATGTGTCTCTTCACGCATGTACCTCTGTATTTGTGTTTGAGTGTTTGATGGATGATAGTAGGTAAGGAGCCTTGGGATTCTCTGTCACTCGGGCTGGTTAGCCTGACGGCTGGTTAGCCTGGAGCTCAACCACCAAATGCATGTCCACATAGCCTATCCTCCTTTCATACTTATACATAATTATATCTATTCTTTGAAACTTTGTTGTTGACTGGGTAAACTATCTACTCATGTGTGCTTGTACTACTCTATAAATATTCACATATTATGCTGCAGCCACGTAAAGCCGCAATAAAGCTTGCGTAGATTTAATGACACAAAAAGGATGTGTACTTTTTATTGTATCTATCTAGTGTATAAAACTGCAGTGTGACATTTCCTTCTCACTAGACACATTGTGAAAAGTCACAAAAAAGGTTTCTGGCCAGAAAGGTTAATGGCTCGGATTAGTGTCTGATGAGGATGCTGAATGGCTGCCTGTAATGCTGGCTCTACACAAAGGAGAAACACATAAATGTTCTGTTTCTGCAATGCCTGCATTCTAACACAGACATCACATGCACAAGCTTTCTTGCTCACAGTTACAATTTTTTGCTCTGCTAGTAAGAAAGAAGGAATTAAACACTGAGTGATAACATCTGAATTATATGATGTGATTCTGTCAATTCTTTGCCAAAGTAAGCTGGTGGAGGATTAGTTATGGCACCTAGGATTGACTGCTTTTAAATTGAAACATTCAGTTAAACAGAATGTTTTTTAAACAATTTTGAGCTATGACTTAATAGGATGGCTGAAATAGAAAAATAACAAAACTAGAACTCTATGACAGGTACTGTAGTGAAATGACTTGAAAGGATTTATGGAGATATCTACTCTGCCTACAAAGACAACACGCAGTAACTCCATGTTTGTTCAAAACTAAGTTAAAGCTGAATCTGACATTTTGACATCATACCTTATCATCAAAATTGTTATACCAACAAACTAATATTTTGGAGGTAAAAGAGCTTGACCTCTCATGGAAATCACATGATTTCATGTGGTTAACCTACATTCACATCACATATCAAAACTGTATTTGATTAAACATCAATTTATTTAATTTATTTAGATAATCAGTTCAAATGTACAAAATAGCTAAGATGAATTTCGTTCTGCCTAGCTCTGCCTACTTACACTCATCCATCTGGGATGGCTCCATAGGAGAGGGATTAGGGCACCACTGAAAAATGGTAAAGCCAGTCAGGATCACTGCGCAGGATTTTTATAGATGTGACGTAGTGGAGAAGCGACTGTTTTAATTCAGACTACAATGGCAGCTCTCATCCAGAAGGCAGGCATCCACATTGATGCGGCTATTTCATCCATGTTGTCACACCTCTCCTATGGAGCGATCCCAGATGGATGAGTGGAGCTAGGTGGAACAAAATTCTACTGGCAAGAGTCAGGTTACAAAATAGCAGCATTTTATTTGTAGACAATGTATTTTCCCGTTTAATTGTTCAGCGTAACATTCATATCAAAATGTTTTTTACGTTTCAGACAGTCTTTAACAATTATTAATAATCAGCATAAAAAGGCATACAATTAATGTTTCACAGCTTGTATCCGTTCAGTTGCTTAGTTCAGCTATGAGCCTCCAAAGTGTTCAATGTTAAAGAAAAGAAAATTGTTTCTTTAAATTAATAATACTTCTCCTTCTAACATGTATCATATAAGGCTTGAATCTGGATTGCTGTGTGTCACAAATCCTAGTTTTACTTGATGTAACTAATGTGGCCAATATAGTTGTTTGCTTTAATTTTAAATATTGTCCTTCTATACATAGTTAGAAATTAAGAGCAGTATCCCTGGACTGCATTAAAAAAAATGTTTTTATCATTAATATTGCCCAACACATCTAAGGTTTTCACTGCGGCAGATTACTAAGTATACAATGCCCTGAAGATGAAAAACTGATCGTCAGACCAGAGTCACTGAGGTCAGATGTGGCCCGCAAGCACGTACTTCATCACCAGAGATCATCAACTATTCTCTTTCCTCTCTTGTTTTCTCTGCAGCCCTTCAGCGAAGCAGCTTCTTCTCCTCTCCACCTGCCATCTTGATCATACAGTCCTGTGCTTGTGAGAGTGGCTCGAGAGCAATCCCCAAGAGAGTCAATGACTCTCAACTCCATCTCCTTCTGACAGATATTTTCACCTTCAAGGTCTTACCATCATGCTTCTGTTTGAACACAGAGCAACACACAGGGCTAAAAGCACTCAGGGTCAGACGGACCTGCATGCCAATGTGTAGGTCTGTTTAATGTTGTTCAAATGTTCAACGCCTTAGCCATTTCAAAAGTTCAGATAATAGTGTTATCTTTGACACTTTACTGAATAACTCAGTTTCATAGGACTCCATGAAAAATGCAGAAATCTCACTTTGCCCTCATCCGCTGCGTGTCATTTCCTTGACACATGCAATTAAGGACTATCTATGCGAGCAGATAACACAACTAAACCCCTGGACCTCGCTTCACCATGAGAGCTGTGCTCCGAGGTCCCCCGGCCCATCACGTTGAGCAAATAACAATCCCTTTCTCAGACAGCCTCTCGCAGTCCACCATTTGCTGCAATGCAGAGGCGAGAGGAGTGCTACAAGTCTGGTCTTCTCCCCCTTCAAAGATGCTCACTCCTCTCACCTTCAGGAAGATGTCACGACAGAACACAGCGAGAGCGGCTGCTCCACACTGACCCTTTCAGTATGTCTGTATGCATTTTTAAGGGTGATTCAGCAGAGTATGAAACATGTAAGGCTTATGATATTCTGTAATTGGATTTCCAAGAAAGCTGGTGACAAAGTCCCTCACACACCACTAATCCTCCCAATCAGCACTGCGGGCCTAAATCGTGCTCTTCTTTGCAGATGAATATAGAGGAAGAGAGGGTAAGGGAATGGAGCATGAAGCGAGGATGAACGCAGGGGATCACAGATGAAGAGGATGAAGAGGGTGTGTGGATTGTTCCACGACTGCATTAGGATGGACAGCTAGTGAAGGCGCGCCAACGTGTCCTAACGCACGCGGTCTAATCAGCACCAACATGCTGGGAGAGAGACGAGTTAGAGGAGGCAGGGTGCACGGGACAGTGGTGAAAAGGGAGGGAGACATGGTGGGGTTCAATAAGTCAGACCGATACAGCAAACACTCAAACTGTTGCTGTCAGAAGTGGTCAGGAGCTCTGCCTTCACAACAAACGGGGAAGATTAGCTTTGCTGAATCACAGGCAACAGTTCACTTTAAGACTCCATGACAGATGCCGAAAAAAAGAAAACAGGACACAAGGAGAAAACTCTCAGCCATATGAAAGAGATTAAAGGAATAGTTTAAGAAGATGCCACTAACTGACTCGACCTGACTACAGAAGAGCTGGGCTCGCCCGGGTAAAGGTTTGTGGTGATATTTCAGGGATAAACCACCGCATCTGACTTATTTTGCATTCAATTGCACATAGCAGGGGAAATAACTGGCAGCTGAAAACCTCTATTGTTTCTGTTCTTATTTGGAAGATTGAGGGGGAAAACAACAAACAGAGTAAACTTTGTGGATGTCTGGCAGGCACATATATTTTTCCATCACTGTCAAAACAATGGATTATTTTCAGTGCCCTACATCAGTTCTATCTCTTCAACCTTGCTTGCTTAAGTAGTTTCTGTTAGCCATTTTCTCTTTTTTCCTAATCTGCAAGACAGGGCAGCAAGGAGCCTCAAAATGTCTATATTCCAGTTAGAGTTCAAACCATCTGAGATTAATGCTTCCTGACTTGTTGTTTCTGTCCTTTAGGGAGATTTCCGATCTGTGTTTCTCGTGCACGGTTTGTATGCACATGCAAAGCCAAGAGTGTGCCGCACAGGGCCACCAAGAGGGGATGGCGATCTGTCACTCTCACAAGGTCCACTTCCTGCGCATGTAAACTAAGCCTTTGCCCCCGGTGTTGCTAATCAAATTACATGTCACATCTCATAGCCTATGCTGATAGAACAAACCGAGCCGAGCCATTGAGGGATATGCATCACGAAGCTTGATTATAGTGCTGGGTTTTTAAAAAGAGGCACCTTTTCAGGACCGGCCTCTCCCGGCTCTTTGCTTTTGTCTTAAGAATAATAGAATAAGTCAATGAGGACGAGAGGTGGGACCAGTTGTTCAACCTTGAAGGCATCACTTAAAGAATTCCCTCTCCATCTCAGCCTCAATCTAGGTTTGGTTAAGTATGTAGTAGTCCAGCACCACTTTTCATCTTATTAGTGCCCTTGCTGAGATGGTGCTCTGGCCCTGAATGATAATACTGGAGGTAGAGAGGGAAAGAGAGAGAGAGAGATGGAAAACAGAGAGCTATGAGAGTGAATGAGCTGTAATCCTACGGGCCCTGGCATATAAACCTTTGAATATGCCTTACTCACCTTACTTTTCTAAGGCAAATATCCCACAAAAACCAATAAAGATTCTCAGCAGGGGGCTTCACTTTGGAGCCATTTCATATAGTCATATAGAGAGGAGAGCAAGAAGTTTTCTCACATTAGATGAAAAGATGGATTCTCAGTGGACCTTTCATGTCTGGATATGTGCTGGGCACCAACGCCAATAAGGAAAAAAATCTTTCCAATTAGGTGCCTGTCTGATATTTTGTCTGATATGGTCTGTGCTGCAATATAGTCCCAATAAGTCCCAGGTTGTAACAGTATCAGTCTCATGACAACACGATAAAGACACACAAACAGATGGGATCAGCGTGGCAAAAAGCTAAATATCTCAAAGTAAATTAGGTTCTAAACTAGATTTATAAAGTTGCCATTCAATAATTATTTTCAATTTAATGCTCTCACAAAAATCAGATTTTTACAATGGGTTGATTATTCAGGATAATCTATAGGCCTCACTTTGTTAAACCCCCCTTAATCCGAATAAATAGTCTCTATATAAATCATTATGAGGAAACTATGACTTGTAGTTTTTTTTTTTTTTTCATAGCAATTGGCCATTGGATCTATGGGTTACGATAACATTAAGCTCACTATCAGTTCTTGAAATCTTGGAATAAAGCATTAAAAATACACTCAAAGAGCCGACAAGCTTATTCAGACAATTATATAGAGTGTAAACAATCTAGCAGTTTTGCAAGATTAGCTACAGCTTTGTTTGAAAGTAAAAACCACAAGTAAGCGCAAATGTAATATTACTAATAATCCCTTGAAATGCAGGAAAACCTTGAGTGCACAACATTACAACGGGTACAATAGGGCCAAGATTAACCAGGAAGTTGTGCTGTAAATGGTTTATTTACAACAGACAGAATCAACTTTATTATCTCTTCCAAATAGGTTTGACTCTTCCTGTAAAAAAAACAACTGTATGACCATCTGACTCATTCTATTCATGCATCGTTAAACCTATTTTTAACAATGGTGCTGTGTTCTCAGAGCTTACTGAAATGAGTAGCCTACAATGTTATAAAATATAGAATTGATGACCGGGAATTACAAAAATAAACTCAAGTTGTAAATAGACCACTGTTTTCCTTTAATGTTTTTTGCATTATCTAGAGCAAAAGGAACGTTTCATTCACCTTCATCCCATTGGGGTGAATCTCAGTGTCTTAATACCTGAGCTAATACAAGCATTGCTTGATGGTAAATGATGATGTAAAAATGTTTTTTGAAATTATACCTGCATTTTGTTCTAATCCCATTAATTGGTGAATTGCAAAAATAACATGGCTGCTTCACAACTTCTAAATAGTAAACTCCTCTTCATTATAAATGATATTCAGTCACAAGGGAATCCTGGGGCTCAAAAAGCTTTACTCTGAGACAAACCCCTGAAATTGGGAGTGAAATGTTCACTGACTTTTCACAAACTTTGGCCACTTGAGAGCAATTTCCAAACGTAAGCTTCTTTATGCATAAAAGACCCAAAGTCTATCCCCTAACAGCTCAGGGATGTGACTTGGTACAGCAGCAGCAGCAGCAACAACAGTAGCAGCAGTAGCAGCAGCAGCAGCAGCAGCAGCAGCACTACAATGGGCGAAAATGAAAATACATTGCACAAAAGGTTGAGAAGAAAGCAAGAGAACTGATGGGACTTTTCTGTGCCCTTAAGAAAGGCATGTTTTTCAGTCTGACTGTCAACTTACACTAGACAGACCAATCTCACATGTTGTGTTTCTTTATGGTTAGTTCATTTCGAACTGGTCATCATGTTACTTTAGGCCACTGTCTACATCATAGCCATTGTGTGTCTGCTATTAAATGTGTACTGCTCATCTACATAGGCGTTTATAAAATCTTGCAAATCCTCAGACCTGGATGTTCAGTTCGCTTCAGCTCACTATGACAGGTACGTGGAGAGACGAAGGAAGAGCCACTGTGCTATGTACTTTCATTCCAGTTCACATCTCCCACAAAGGCATACACAAACACATCGGTTGGTCCCTTCACTTCTCCATCTTCAGCACTGTGCCTCTCTCTCTCTATTCCCTCCTCTCATAAACATAGCTAAGCCTCTGAATTCTCCCAAGTTCTTTTCCATCATATTCTAGCACTGTCAGGGCTGCAAAGGGCACTGGCATCTGAGAGAAGCTTTCCATTGAGGCCTTTGGAATGGATTCACTCCAAACGGCCTTTTCATTCTGCAGCTGCGATGGATTAGCACTGTCATGGCTCCAGATGAGGTTTGCCTTCCTGATCTGTACGCCACGCCGAAGAAAATAAAGCCACGCCACCAAGATAAAGAAGGGAGAAAAAACTAATAAAATTAAGGGACAGGAATCAGGCCGCCGGCTATCCAATGGTCGATGATAGAACACTTCAATATTTCATCACACGGTCATGCATGGACACACAAACACGGACAGTGGCCTGGGAGCAACCGCCCACAGGTTTTATGTAGCCATGTGTGAAATGGCAAGAGCCACACAAAAGCACTCTTCGAAATTAACCATTGGAGGGAGAAACAGAGGAGGGTCATGGTTGAGCGAGCACATCATGTTCACTTAATTCTCACTCATGGGGATAGCCAGCACTAAAGACAGGAGAACTTGCGGTAGGACGAGTGTAAAGTAAGATCACACCGCTGCGTCACAATTATATATATGTTTTTTCTAGTTCACGCCTACTTATATTTTCTTAATCTGAGTTCGAAAAAAAAAATGACAGACAGCGATGGCGTCATCCTTGACAAGCGAGCGGCGGGTGAGTCCAAGCACCTAGGAGCTTTGTAGTCGGCATCAACGGACTACTTCTATATTACGCATATTACTCACGGACATTTGATACACATTCTACACTTTGCGTCATTCTTGCATTTTCGATTAAACTCATGCATTCGATGTGAATCAGTGAACAATCAAAAATAAATTTCCACTTATTTCCGTGTTGTTATGGTGACAACACAGATAAAGTGATGCGAGTGGCTTGGGTTTGCTCCTCCGGCCTGCCAGAAGATATTTCTAGATCGCTGTCATCCACGGTTTATTCCAACACATCAACGGATCCTGCTCAGACATTGCGTGGTTCTTCAAACTGCAACTGCAATCACAGTTGCAGTAATTGTCTATAAATCCACCTCCTGTTTCCAGATGTGTTGGTCTGCATTATGTCTTTTCATTGTATGAGATGTGTTTAATATTAACCACGAAGGCTATTCATGGCACGGCATGTCTTATTTGCATCTCGGTATCACTGCAAGGAATATGCAAATCTTCCTTTTCTTCCTTCTCTCCTTCAGCCTGTATGCTAGAGTGCCCATACACTAGTTTCACAAGGTTATGATGCTCCAGTGGCCCGGCGACTGTGAACTGTCACAAGCAATCAGTTATGATGGAGCCCTTGTTTCTTCACAGACATGCAGCTTTGGCAGGGCACTGCTAGCGACTGCCTCTTCTGAAAGAGGCCAGAAACGTGTGGATCAATCTGCTCAGTCGGCAGAAGGAGAGCTGGAATGCTGGAAGCCCCATCGCACTGTGATCCAATATTTACTAGATGGGAGAGTACATCGTGACACTCCCTGTTGATGTTTTGTATTCATCACAACACCGCCCTGGTGTCCTGACATTTTTGACTGTCTTAGCGCAGGAATCACACAATAAGCAGTTAATAATGCAGTCCAAGAGGACCGACTAGATTAGACAGCATAGGTGCCAATTAAAGCTTTTCTCTGCACTCTTCAGAATTAATAAAATGCTCAAAAGTGTTTTCTTTCATAAGATGCCTGACCTTGGATAGGACTATGCAGTCGGCAGTTCTAATTCTAGGGGAATTCAGAGATCTCCCTTTTTCTTTTGCACCCAGTGAAGTCAGGCCAATGCAGCAACTTCTCATGAGGGACGATATGGATGTGCTATTTGGGCTCAAGTAGGGGATTACTGATTCTGTGATTACTGGGTATTGTAGGGGAGTCTAGTGAATGGCCAACAGCTAGCTGAGTGTGTCTGCAATGCCTGGGGAAAATAGCTGTAATGGGCTTTGTGGAAGAGATTAATATATATATAAAAAGAGAAAAATATAGAAATGAGAAAGACAGAGAGGGGGGAGTAAAAGTAAAAAATGCTGACTGCAATGTAAGAAATCTTTACAGGAGACAAGTTTTGAAAATGCCATTCCTTTATTCTTCTTCACCTCCTCTATCTCTGCCTTTTCACAACTGGTGCATTAAAGTAAATAACATTTAAAAAAATATCTACCACAAACAACATATTCCACCTTCCTTGAGAGGTTTTTCTCATTGAAAAGCAGCGATCACATGGAGCCAGGGTACCGGCAGACATATCCCTGATGCACCTGAGATGAATGGTTCACTTTGGCAGCTTGCCCCCTGTTCCTTTTACTTAACATGCACCACATGTGCAGCCTTTTTCTTATCATTAACATTTTTCCTCACACAGAGCACAGCATAAAATGCGTCTAATGCACCACTAAGATTTTGCGGCTGCTCCTGTGCGGTCCCTCATTGTTTATCGTTTGCTTTTTATATGGTCAGTCAGCTCCTCTTGTTCATCACAATGCAGCACTGATATCATCTTCAATAAGGGAAAACAGACATTGCCTGTCATTGTTGACTTATAGTTTAGAAACCACCATATTATTTGAGCAGTGGTGAACAGATGTGCGGGGATAGATGGGCTGTCATGTTGCATCATGTCTGCTGACGACTAAGAGGACTTGATCTACGTCTTGCATTCATGGCTTTGCATTAATGCCCACATATGGGTCGGCGGTGCACATATGATTCTTAAACCTATGCTTGGCTGGTTGGTTAATGGTAACATCAGGGTTTTTATTGCTCAGCTGTGGCGTAAATTGTTTTTATAGTTGTGGAAATTTTATTGTCAACAAAATCTATTTAAGTGGGGTTGTATGAGGTGTTCATCAATAGTCAGTGAATTACCTACAGTAGATGCGGTCGGCACACCCTCAGTTAGGAGAAGCAGTGTTGCCTTATATATATATATATATATATATATATATATATATATATATATAAATTTGTGTGTCTGTCCTCTTCAGAATTGCTATAGCATGGATGATATAAAAAGTCTCAGATATACGGCTCGATATATAGTAGTTCTATGTAGGCTGTTTATACGAAACAATTGCGGGTGGGTGTAGGGTAATGATAGCTTCAGGGTGCCATGACAGCCTATTCATAATCATTTCACCTTAATCCCTCTTCTCAATTGCAATTCATCATATCTGTCCCTGAAAACTGAGCAGATAGATAAAGGAAATCAATAAGAAATCAAAAGACCTCAACATCCCTACAGTAGGTCTGAAAACACTGCACATTGTCAGAGCCAGATAAATCTTTAAAAGTGCCAATGTAAATTTGTGATTTGATTTACTGATCTTTTAAGATCAGAACATCTGTCCCTATACCAGATTCATTTTTTTTCATATTCCATAGCTGCTGAAGTGGCCAAATGCCCAGTATTTGTGAAAGATATATGGAGATTTGAAGCTGCCACAGCAGCGAGGGAGTAAAAGCTGTTGTTTTATCAAACAACATCTGCCAGCGTCATTGATTCCAAGACAAATAACACTCCGACAGCAACACTTCTCCTCAGGTTGGGTTTAAGAGGATCTTTTGATATTCGGATTAAAAATTCATTGTGTTGAATCTGCCTCGGAGTGTGTTCTATGTTTTCTAGTCTGAATCTTATTACAGCTTCAGCTGTGAGCCTGGCTTTAGAATAATAAATAAATAAAAATATAGTGTAGGGCACATCATGGCCACATAATTAGGTCAAAAATAATGATCCATTTGGAGATTTGGCCTTTGGATTCTTTTCCGGCCTTTTACTCTTTATTTAAGTTTTAACCTCATGTGACCACAACAAACAGTACCAGTGATTGTAGCCATGCCAGCAAAGTTCAAGTAAAGGATAGAAAATGTAGGATGATTTGTAATGTAGTAGCTATTAAAGCAACACTTTTAGTAACAAGTACTATTATAGTTTTATGGAAATGTTGACTGTTTAGTCATAGCGTTTCTAAAATAATGATAATAACCCTGGCAGACATTTTTAAGCTTGAGTCAGATCAGAACGTTACTGTGACTGACTGTGCCTCGTCCATTCTTTTATAGCTGTGCTACGCTGTCAGTCACTCCCTTCAGCCGACGTCCCGCTCTTCTCTCAGAGGCTTTGCAGTTCCCAAAGCATGTAACCCCATCCGGGGCAGTTACTGTACCACTCATCAGACTGAGGCCTCAGATCCAGCCACCCTGACAGGCCTCTGAGACTGCCTGGCCTGCTAGCCTCAAAATCACATCATTACGTTACTCTACCATGGCTCCTGTTTCTCTCAGAGGCTTTTGCACAGTCACGGTGCTTATCAAATATGCTCGTTTATTCTCTAAATTTCACATAAATCCTAGCCTGCATATATTTCAAAAATTCTATCCTCTAAAAGTGTGTTTGCACAAAGAGACACAGGGCAATATTTTTTACCATGACCTTTACTTTGGATGAATGATGAAGTGTGTCATGGGAGCTTCAGTACAAAACACTGAGATTTACTGTGAAGAGGGAGATGGGGATGTGTCTGTCTATGCATGTTTAACTGCATACGCCTACAGTTTCTGTTAGCGTGGCTCTGTGCATATGTGCGCACATACACGCATGCATATGCCTGTGCGTCCATAAACAAACCTCCATCTGTGCCTTCAACACAGCTGGACTGTGATGGCATGTCCCGGCACAACCCCCATAGCCTGGAGAGCTCTCTCACTCACTCACAACAGTCATACACTTATGCACAAATGTACTCTCTGCATAAGCAGCTAAGCATCTAAAGAAGACTTTAATCAAATTATTTCCCCCACCCTGCTTTCTTTTACTGCAGAATTTGTCTCTATCCTCGACCACAGAGTTTCCCCGCTCTTCCCCAGATTCTCCTGACATGTTCCCCTAGTCACACCTTTCAAGCTGAGTTACAGCCTGCAAGGACAAGAAGTGTGGCGCTACTACAATCACCTGAGGAGCTTCTCTCGACCATAGCCTGTATCTGTCAGGCCATGCGCGGTGAAAACATGCTTGCCTGTCGGTTTGTTTACCATCCATTCACACACCATCACCACTAACAACAACAGCCCCAAAAGCAATGCAGAACAATACATGCAAAAATTTGGTAGGGGCCCTTTCATCTATGCTTCATAACATATGCCATTTGCCACATGCGGTCAGTCAAAGTGTGGGCCACCGGTGTAAAGAGACTGTTGGTGTTTCTGGGAAACATGTGCAGAGCTAGCACTCTCTGGGTGGGCGTAAAGGTCAGTGAAGAAGATGCTTCTAAGGATGAGTTGTGTCTAGACAAAAATAAGGCTTGTGCACTACTTTTTCTATTGAGGGTTTTTGATCATCCTAATGGTGTTGATATCACAGATCCACATATAAGCATCTGCTGGAGTTTTCCCTTAAAACCGTCAATAAAATGCCATGCACTTTAATGGGCTCCACACACTTCCTGATCCTGATAAAACATACAGGCAGAATGCAGCACACAAATTAAGTGTGATAATTCATTTTTCTGCACACTGCTTTACACTGACGATTGGGCAGCACTGACGTCTAGAACCACATGTGTTAACTGCTATTTATTGTAAAAAGACTTAAATGAACAGTTTGACATTTTGGGAAATACACTTGTTACCTTTCTTACCACGCGTGAGAAGTGACACCACTCTCATGTCTGCAATGTAAATATGAAGCTACAGCCAGCAGCAAGTTAGCTTAGCTTAGCGCAAAGACTGGTAAAGGGGATAGAGGTTGCTTGGCTCTGTCCAAAGGTAACAAAATACATCTACCAGAACTTCTAAGGTGTACATATACACAGGATTTTTGAAAAGGCCTTTTTTACCTTATTCTGTTCGCAAGGTTAGAACATTTACAGAGGGTTATGTACCAGTCTATTTCTTGGCTGGAACCAGTAACTTCCTGGAGTCTCGTCTGGTTACATGGCAACTTAGAAATAATCAAAATCAGAAGTAAAATGCAATTCACAATTTACAATTCTGGTTTTTGTGTGGATTAAAGAAATAACTAGCATGCTAATTAGTAAGATTTAAATGTGCTGGTAGGCAGATCTGGTTGTCTTTCTAGGCTAGCTACCAGCAAAGCTGCCATCCCCTGTTATTTGCACAAGGCTAGGCTAATTGGATGCTGGCTCCAGCTTTATATTTAGGCGATCATACAGGCATGAGAGTGATACCAGTCTTCTCTCTAACTCTGTAAGAATAATATTACAGTAAGTGTATCTCCCGGAATGTCAAACAATTCCTTTCATATTTTCTCTCATCATCAGTCACTCTACTTTTATGTATTGTCCCTCCTCTTTCTAGCCTTGGAAAATGACAAATGCAAATCACAGTGATCCTTGTTTTATCTTTTTTCCCCATACTCTTGTAACAAAGCTGTAGCTGCTCTATAGCCTACAGTAGCTACAGCAGTGGGAGATGGTGGCTGAACTGTGCAGCCAAAGAAGCATCTGCTACTGCCAGGGTTTAAGGACCTGGAGGATTCAATAAAAGAGGGGTAGGCACATGTATAAAGGCTGGCAGAGGGGACACAGACCATTAGCTTAATGACAGAATGAGAAATGAGGAATAGGGAGATGAGATTCAAAAGCCAAGCATTGCAAAATTTGCCTTTAACAGGAATTAAGGCACATAATCTAATAAATAGTGTGGCGAGGATCGGCGAAGGGGGGCTTGATGTTTTCTTCGCCTCAGGTAAAGGAAGAAGAAGGGTAAACAGGAGAGAAAAGGATGGCGATGTCATTAAGTTGGCTAGCCGTGACCATCAGGAACATTAATGCTGTCTACTCTGCTTTCCTCAAACTGGTACCCTTTGCTTTGAACTACTCCTGTCGTCTCTGTGAGCACACCTGACACCCAGTTTCCACAGCTATTAAGGACCCTGCACTGGTAATTACACATTTCACAATTTCTGATGTCACTTCAAAGCAACAACCGTCTTGCAACCAAAGCACACACCATGCCTCTGCAGTACAAAGCCAAGCCTTGAGGATTACTGAAGCCACACATTGTTTTGCTGCTGGCCACTAATTCAATTAATAGCATAAGGTTTTAAACTGAGTTGAAAGAAATTGTTCTGACACGAGACTGTGTCTTCTTCACACCTAAGGATTTCCATATTTTGTTTCTGAAAAGCAAAATGAACTCCAGTATGTTTAATTTGAATTACTGTACTGTATGCATGTCCTCTTGTTCCTCTGCCTCTATTACTTTTAATGGATGTGCAGCAAATGAGGGGGAGTGATCTACATGAGGAGTCAGAGTCGAGGGCTTTGGCAGTATCTGTCCCAGTGTGAAGAGAGAATGCACACTAAAGAAGAACATCAGCTCCAAGAGAAGAGTCCAAAACAAGACAAGCAATGCTGTCATTTCAACCACTCGGCAAGGCCTTAGGCAGCCAGAACTCATCTTGATCAAAGCAACGAAGCTTGCCTTGAAATAGATTTACTCCCCAAACCTGCATAAATGCCACTTTTGTAAAACATCTCAGTTAAGATCGCCCGATCGTAAAAGAGATGTGTACCACTGTTGACAAAGGTCTGGGTCATCAACACAGGGCTACTGATGACAAATTAAATTTGAATGTCCATTAAATAATTGTGACAGCTTGCAGAACAAACAAGACCACTGGTAAAACTAAAACCCAGAACACGGGAGGTCTTTGCTCAACAGAGGCAAAGCCTCAAAGGCCTAAAAGTCAGCAGATAAGTGATATCTAATAACCGTCATCTCTATTTTGTTCACTACATCGGTAGGGACAATCTGAGGTTCTTTTGGACCGTTGTGAGCTCAGCGTGAGCTGTCTGCAGTTTGGGAGCTCAGCTTGACAAGAGTCTCAGGGCACTACCTTGAAAAAGTCTACGATCATACTTTACACAAATCAGAGTTGAAAGAAAACTGCACCTCAGACTGTCTTAAGAGCTGTCTTTGCTTGGAGTTGGTTGATTATTTTACAATTAAGTAGAGGGTGTTAAGTATAAAACTTCTTCCTGTATAATGAGGCAGGCTAAATGTTCAGCACTAAAGAGACATTTCAAGCAGAGCAGATTATTAATATGCACATCAAAGCAAAAGAGATGCTCTCACCAAACATTTTAATGACGTTTGACAATAGCTCTCCTATTTTTGCATCACTAAGCGATCCATTTCTTTAAAGCATTGGTTACTTTGCATCATTAGAAGCTCATAGATTTACTGTATCTGAAGTTCAAGGCAGTCCTGAGACAGTACTCTTGATGGAGATGCTAAGACGTGGCAGCGAGAAACAAGAAACGGGGCCACAGCTCCCACAGGAACCCCTTCCTCTCACTAAAGCTCTGTCTGCCCCTGAATTTAATTAGATTCTGATATCAAGCCTTTTTCTCCTTTGCTTCCCTTCCTCTTCAACGTGCGTGAAATTGCATGGCACTATCTATTATTTATTCACTCTCATTTGCTTATTGTTTCTTATGGATGCCTTGGTCCGGGCACTTGCAGCTCTGTTGCCTGTGATATGACGCTCTTTGCTGCTTTATCTCTCTCGCTGCTCAGACCCACCTCCCCTGCAGGTCTGAGCCCAACTCATTTGCTGGCGTTGGTTGGGGAGCTATGGATTTTTTCCCCCCTTTCACCCAATGACAGAACGGTGAGGTACTATGAGGGCTGGGTGCTAATGAGCTGACTCTGCAATGCTGGGGGAGATGCTCTGTAACACAGGGGGAGTCAGAGGAAAGCACAGGAGGAGATGCTTTGGCACACGGAGAGTCACAGGGGCCTTTATGACCGTGTCACACAGGGGTTAGAGGCACCACTCAGACAGAGCCGTGTGTCTCCAAAATCAGCCATTCAGCCAAACTTAAGCCATCATTTAAAATGACATAACAAAATGATACTCTCAATTCTGTTTTATTATTTCTTCCTGTTTCGTCCATTCCGTTTCTACTGATTTCAACAAACTGCAGCCAGTGGGGGTGTAGAAAAAGAGGTTATTTGTTGGATGAGCCACTGCACCAGTTGCACCATGACATGGAACATAACCACATAATAGCACCCATGGAGGGAGAAAAAATATCAAGTGTCATATGTAATAAATACGACACCAGTTTATATAATTTCTTCTTTCCTTTTGAATCATGTACGTCATGAAAAATATAAAACACTTAAAACCCACATCCAGTTTAGATCATAACACATGAGCTCCTCGATGCAGGGTTTGTGTAATTGGCTGCATTCTCAAGGCCAGCATGTACACAGCATGATGCCAAGAGGAATTTATTTTACAACGTGGAATCCATGTATTTATGAAATATCACACCTGTAAATATCTGTAAAATGAATATAGCCCACAGTTAAAGTGGGAGTAGTAATAATAATACTACTACTACTACTAATAATAATAATAATACATTACATGTGTTTCGGGGTAAAGCCAAGAAAATGGTGTAGGATGAACATAGGAAGAACACTGTGTATATAATCTGTAGGCTATTTGTATATTCCCATTGAGACTTTATGACCCAGAGTGAAGTGAGGTGAACTTGACTGCTCCCCCCTTAGATTGAGATGTAGCCTCTATAAGCTCCATACTGGATGAGTTTGACATAAATAATTCTGCTCACTCTGCTGTGGACAGAAGTGGGGGAGAATCTGGACATGACTGAAATAGAAGCACACTTACATGCATGGGTGACTGAAAAGCTGTTGGAGGACTCGAGGTTGTCGACATTGTAGTTGAGGTGGAAAGGCTTTTCAGTGGTGTTTTGGTTGGTGTTGTAGAGTTGGACAGCGAACCTGAACGCGCTGTGCTCCTGCACCGTGGAACGCATGAACAGCCCCCCTTAAAGAGATGAAAACCAACATCAGACAAACGCATCTGTTCCTTTTTTAGTCCAGTTGGACTTCATTTTACACAGCGAAGAAGAACTCTATACGTCCCACTGTACGGTGGGAGAGAAATTAGGCTGATTGCTATATAAAAGAATAACTATCATGCATTTCTGACCAGTGCGCCAGTCTGTAACTCTTCAGATCGAGCGAGGGGGAACCGACCGCCCCCGGCCACCTTATTATACACTTCAAAAAAATGACAAAGACAACACTAGATGTAGTCTACATCTTTACACAATCAGATTTAAGATTGCAGCACACGTAGAATCAAGTTATCATTGCGCAGAGACCCCGCGCTCCTTGCACATCTCTTCGGTATAAAACTGCAATCTTTATCCATACAAATCACAATCTGCAGCCTCCTTAACACAGCAAAGACACTTACCGATATTAATCTGATTGGGAAACCCTGCAAATGATCTGTCAAAGAGCCACAGTAGAAACAAAACCACGCGTTGTGCCATTTTCTCCGACCTATCTGTTCAACTCCTTAAAAGGGTCTGTCTAAGCAAATTCATATGTTCTGGATGGAAGCCGGGCGCGATGGAAATCCAGTGGCTATGATGGTCGCTCACAGTGCACCAATTAGGTTCATTGAGGTGCAGCCCAGCTGCAGAGCTTTTTTTTTTTCAAGTAAGAGAGAGAGAGAGAGAGAGAGAGGGGGGGGGGGGTCGGTCGTGTGGTGGGGGGAAGGCGCAGATCTGAACTCCGATTGGACCCGTCGCGGCGGGCCAATGTTGGTCAAACCTGATCTGACGTTAAATTAAAAAAAGCCTCAGCCGGCTAGATTACGACGGAATAAACGCAGCACTTGTAAATACTAGACCGATGTCGGTCGAATAAATAGAAACACAGCAATTTCAGATGGCACATGACTCAGAATTGCCTGGCCACTTCCAGCTGCTGCATATATCTCGAAAAACTGCGGAGAGGCGAAAATGCAGAGCTGTGATTATTTCCCACACTGGGAAAGTTTCTGTCCACGTTGTGTCTTTTTTATTCATCTAACTGCACCCATGTTTATCTCTAGTGTAGAAATGACAAGGCTGGAAGGGGTAAAGCAATTCACGGTAAGAGGAAAAAGTGACACACGGACACACACGCGCGTGCAGTGAGGGCGGAGGGAGGTGGGGACACAGAACTGTCTGTGGTCCTGAAACTGATCATGGAAAGGCTGAAAGTGACTGGAAAATGTTTTTCGCTCATGGCATTTTGTTTTTACTTTGCCAGACGCATTTCTTTGGAGGTTTGACCATAATGAAGTAACTGATATACCTCAGTCTTATTATATTTACTTTACGTTTTACTCTGTCTCTAATGAAACATCTATCATTCCTACGATTCTGCCTAAGAGAGAACAATTAAGGGATTACTGTTCCATTTATCACCCTCAGCTAGGCGCTTTGAAAATTGAGTTTTTAATTGCATTGCAAATGGCTAAGGCTTCAGCTATTGATACTGCAGTGCACTGAGTTCCCTTAAACATATGACGGACTGTGTGTCATGTCTTGAACTTTTTGGTCAGTAAAATAATCTATGTAGTGACACTGTGTAATCTGATTCTACATTCAAATTAACGACTAGTAACTGTAAATGCTTGATCCGCTAAATTGGCATCAATGACAAACATAGAGACATTTATCCACCTGTGTTGTGTCTAAGATAACAGAAAATAATGTACAGGGACATTTAATGCTCATTTTCAGGTTCACACTTGTATTGTGGGGGTCTACTAGAACATCTTTACATGCATTAATGTTCACAAATGTTTTTTCTCATACTTTATTTCTACCCTCTCTGTTTTAGCATCTATCTCTTTAAGAGCATCGCCTGAAAAATGTCTGCTTTGATTGGTCAGTGTCTGAGTCTTTATATATGTGCTCTCTGTGCCAATGTCATTGCAGCTGGAGAATCTGTGTAAAAGCCTTTAAGCAGGCAGCACTTTCAACTTATATATAGTATAGTTGTGACATCACAACAATACAGAACTGATGACGGCTTGTTTAAATACACAGTTTCTGAATACTGGCAATGTGTATTTCCCTGTGGATTGAGAGTTTTGATACCCTCAGTAGTTATATAGCACCTCAAGCTGCTTTATAACACATTTAAAAAAAGGCAGAAATCTCAATTTAAACATGGGCTCTTTAATGTTTAAGATCTGAGACATTAGGATACTGAGTTTGACAGAAAAAAAGACAGAAATCTCAATTTGAACATGGGATCTCTAATGTTTAAGATCTGAGACATTAGGATGATGAGTTGGATCACATTCAGATATATCAATAGATGGGATTATGTGTATTAAAGTGTGGTGCCAATCAAGTAATGATATGGAATGACCTAGCCATCAAATGGGGGGATTTTCTTTCCGAATGGGGTCAAAGTTGCTCTCCTTTCCCACAACTCCCTGGCTCTCTAGGGATGAATATGGGATGACATCACATTGATTCTCTAGTCTCCACAGCCTCCATGTCAGAGTCATAGGATGTCGGTCGCTTGACCTTAATGGCTGAAGTCATAATGACCAATGTCAAACTGTGACTCACTGCCATCTCCGCAGACACATCACACCACACCTGTTTCTGAAATGTTAAATGTTGTTTAGTGGATAATGAGAAGCCACCTGTGATGCTGTGAAGAAAAATGAATTGGCAGCATACCGAAGGAGCTATTTAAACGGTCATTCAAAGTGCATGCTGGTACTCGGTCTGAACTGACCTAATCATGCACTATTTCATGTAAAACCCGTAAAAAAAAAACAACCCCAAAACATTATTCACTACAAGGGGAGCCCGAATATTTGAGATAAGGCCTTATTATAATTTATGTTAAATGGTGAAGATTGTGCTGCATGATTTGCAATTAGGACATTTTGGCCATGCTACATTATCCTCTAAGCTCAACCTCTGCAGGAAATCAATTAGGTCACAAGTGTATAAATTCACAGATATGATCTATTTGGAAACAAATAATTATATGATATGGCTTCCTGGATTTAAAAACACTCACAGGAGTGTTACTCTAGCAGGCAAAGTGAAAATGCCTGAAAAATAGATGAAAAGATGTTGCCTTTTATCTCATGATGATGATGATTCACAGGCTATAGCTCTGAGCACTGCAAGCCTCACCAGCAAGAATTATTAATTCGCTCCCTGCCTTCTCTTCCTACCACAACAGGATCATCGTCATTTTTGCCTCTTTGAGAATAAGTGAGCAAGTTAGTTAGAAACTATTAAAATTACAACCAAAATTACCTGTGGGAGTCTAGGTGCTTGTTTTCAGGTTTGATTTTCTCATTAATACATGATGATTCTGCTGTCCTCTTGACATAATGAACTTTGTATTTATTCATGATCACAAAAAATGATTCAACACAGTGGTCATACATTAAAAACATGTAATCATCTTGTCTCAGCAACATGTTTTCCATTAATTACGTAGACTGTGGCGGCCCGCCATAGTCTAATTTGTCCTGATACCACAGTTTGATAATGAACAAAAAATATGTTTACGCTTCTAATAATAAAATATCTCTAAAGTTGTGTTTTGCACCATTGCTTCAACAACTTGCAAAGCATCCCTCACTCCTGAAGGGGTCGGAAGGCACAAGGGAGACACCAGAACCCCCGTTACTCCACTCAGCAGCCTGGAAACTTCTGTCGGTTTTGAGGAGCATCAGCATTTATTTCTGCACAAACTTCTGTACAGTCACTATTTGCTTGCTCACTCATCCGCTTTCACCACATTCACACCAAACACACACTCTGGCTACAAATGGCTATTTTCTCAATGAGCTACATTAGGTCTCCTATCTTGTACCGACTGACATATAATGCTGATTGTCCATTTTGTGTATTACTAGAGTATTAACTCCGTCTCATTTACCAGGCTTTGTGGTTGACACTTTTTTTTCATCATTCATCACCATTCATATCTTCTTTTTGGTTTTAATTGTTGTTTTAAACCAGCTTATAGGCACATTACCGCCACCTACTGGACAGGAGTGTTCAGCAGTAGATCGTTTTTGTTATTTTTCCTGCCAAACTAAATACTCTTACTCCTGTTACTCCTAAGTTAACCACATCTTCAACCCTTTATCCAAGTCCAGGTCGCGGGGTCAGCAGCTCCAGCAGGGGGTAGATAAGTTAATTAAAGTCACTAACCACTGTCTGTTTCCCTTTCATCACAGCGAAACATCTCATTCCATGATCCACCGCTGCTGGAATCTAATCTTGGGCAACGCTCGGCAGGCCTCACAGGCTGGTGGTTGCTGGTCACCGCGCTCTGCATGGTCTGTGCTGTGGCACTCAAAGCAGAATCTCTGAAAGTTCCTGCAGCGGCAACTCAATACTTGGAGAAGGTAGACAGTGGACAAATCGCTGTTCGCTTAAGAGATGAAAGATGTGGGTCGGAACGTATTCAGGTAGGCACTTCCTGATTGGCTGGCTATATTTATGCAAGTTTCAGTGGGTGAATGCATGCTGTTATTTGGAGGAGAGAATTGCCCATAGAATCCAGTAGAGGGCGAAGCGTGTATGAGATAGAACAGCGCTACAGATGTAACAACATCATGGACTTAATTCGGTATTACAGTTGGTCAATTCAATGTTGACATTTGAATTCACACTTGACACGAACACAGGTTGCCAGGGTGAAAATTTGGTGTGTCTTCGACCCAGTCATCACCCGACCTTCCTCCCCACGCACACTTTTCCGCCAAAGTACGCACACAGGAGGGCGCCACAGTGACCAGTTGCAGTGAATGGTTACAGCACATACTGTATCACATAACTTCTACGCCCTCATGTCTCTCTCTAATGTTGATTGTCATACAAAGGCAAGTAAATACAAAATAATAATCCTAGGATGTGAAGGTATCTAGTATTTTTCAAGAAAAAAGAAAGCATTGGAGTAATATTGTTCAACATAATTTTTCTCATCAATTTTTACTCATTCCTTCTCTTGCGACCTCTCAAAGTTATGTGTTTTTATGTAATTGAAGGAATCAATGCTCAAAACATATATGTCTTGTCCAGGAGTCCATAAGCTATAGTGATTTGAAGTTCAAAAGGTCTCACAACAACATTTACATTCAGTCAATTCCAATACCCACATTGGCTTGTCATCAGGTACAGAGGTATCCATCAAACAATACAGTGTTGTGGCCGAAGGAAGAAAATGCCTATGTTAGTGCGGAAATGTTACATTGGTGGGCAGAGTGCAAAAACCCATGCAGCGCTCAACTTAAATCCGTGGCTCCATGCAGTGTTTCCAGCTCCACAAAACCCAGCTGGCAGCTTTCCTTGTAGCCACAATGGTGACTCCTACTGGTTGGTCGGGATGTCTGCATGGAGTTGCATTAGGAGCTGCAGGAGATTCCTTGAACCTCTGCATGTGCTGCACCCTGGTGAAGCTCCTTGCTGACATGTAAAAAGAAGCAGCTGGTGACTCCATGTGTATCGGAAGCACAAAGCCATCTGCACCCTCCCTAGGAGAACAGTCGCCATTTCCGCAGCAGGTTCTACGGTACATGGGGATTTGGCCTTTACAAATGGGGAAAATTTCAAATTAAAACAACATCAGCAGATAACACCGAGAGAAGACAGCTGACCAAAAATTTCCTGTCGCACAATTAAGTGACTCTATGAAGTAAAGGTTGGAAACCACATCAGAATCTTCACCTTGATCTAGAGATGTTGTTAGATTATTAAAAGGTTGTTTCATGATCACAAGAAAACAATGTGTGCTGTGTAGAAATAATTATTCTGTGATCAGGAGAAAACATAAAGATAATTGACTGGTCCACCCTGCCCGTGTCGTACTGTTGTGAGACAAGAACAAAACTGGCTCAGTATGACACATCTGCTTATACCCTCCTCATGTGGGATCAGAGGATTGGCATCCAGTGACTTCCAGGAACACAACCAGGTGTTCGGCTAAATTCTTAAATCAGCTGCAGATTACCTCAGAGCTTTAACCTAATGGGTTGCAGTGTATCAAGGCCATACATTTAAATTTAGGATGATGACTTCAATTTAGCGAGACTCATTTTCTATGGGAAATGTATGCATATCAGAGAAAATTGCATTTCCTGTCAAAGATCTAAACACTTAACGTATGATCGGTACTGGTCACATCCTATTTCAGTTCCATCGCTCACATATGACTCAACTCAACTTTCAAATCTATCTTTTTCCTACCATTTTTTGCACTGCTTCACATCAGTTCTACCCTGCTGAGAAACTAAATTCAGTAATCATAGAAATGGGTTCCTCTGGTGAAAGACACATAATGAAAGAGGATGAATTAGTATTGTAGGAAGGATGCAGTTAAACAAGTATTATGCATCTCAAACTCAATGATATTTGGAGAGCTATTCCAAGAGCCCATCAGTCTTGGCCAGATGTTGGAGGCTGATAAGAGACTCTGCTCTCAAGGAGCTCTTCTTTATTCTGTCAGTGCCTTTTCCCATGAAAGAGACTCAGGGAAAGCAAAGGCCTTAAGAGGGAGAGAGAAGTGATGTCACACAGATGCAAAGAAACAACAAATCTAGTTGAATAAAACATTATGTGCAGACACTGTAGGTCTACAATGTGGAAATCACATTTGGTTAACAAAGTGTAAAAAAAAAAATCTCCAGTGGGATAAAACTCGGCGTATGTCAAGTGGACAGAACATTTTAATGGAAAAAGACATTCATGAGAAATCGCTGCGAACTCCCCGTAAGGAAAATGGAAACGCATCATGTGGCAACAGATAAATGACGTGACATAGTTCAAGGGATGAGGAAAAAGTGCCAACCCCAATTTCACCATTTGAATGCCACTGCGTGCCGCGTCACAAACCCATCATGCGCTCTGGCTTCCCAGCAAACAGTCTTTGGCCTGAGTGTGACAGAGTCGTTGTTATCAGCTGCACAGGCTGACACACTTCACTCTCTTGCTTCTGGCTCTGCAGAGAACCATGCGACCGCAGCAGTCAGCGCAGCGTGGCAGGAAGACATCTTCACCACATGAGGTTTGAGCTACATGGAACTGGTTGTCTGGATACTGCACAAACATGTTCATGCATATGTGCAGAAGGTAAATCACAAGCATTTCTGGTTAATCATGCCACCAGTGCATTTGTGTGGGTACTCAGAAGGTTATAGGGTCTAGTGCTTAACTGATTAGCTCATTACACAATTAGTGGGTCCACAGGAAAATTAGGGAAACTAATGTGATAACTGATTTAACACTGAAGTCGTTTAAGAAGCACATATGCAACAGAAAATGCTAAAACAAAATGCTTTTCACTTGCAAAAAATGCTTGACATTCTGGTTTTAAAAAAAACAATGCTAGTTTTACCTTCTAAAAATGCTATGTTTTAGCCTCAAAATATCCGTGTTAGTGTCCTAAAATACCAGTTTTAGCTTTTTAAAATGCCAGCTTTAGCTTGTCAAAGTATTACCAATCCTAGTTTTGTCCTTAAAAAAATGCCAGTTTTAGCTTCTAAAAACACTACTTTTAGCTTTAAAAAATCTTGGTAGCTTCTTAACTTTGAAGGTTTGCTGATATTCTCTTCTTTTCATCATTATAGCTTAAATGAATATATTTGAGGTTTTGATTATTAGTTAGACAAAAATCAATAAGAATGTGTATGAGCATGTCTGACTGTTGACACAACATTTTATAGATATCAGGTAAATTAACAATCAATAGCAAATGTATATTTTCTTTGTGGTCCCAATATGGTCACTGTAGCAGACCAAGCAATATAGGATAAAAACTGAGGTTATTAAAGACCTGTCTGATATTGTGAACGTCCAACCTTTTTCCAAAGTAGCCTACAAATAGCTGTGGCTAAAGAACCATGTCAAATCCTGTTTGCGTACTGGATGAATTTCAGATCCCTTCATTATATTTCTTGAGCTTAATGTCCTCTGCACAGTTCAGAGGTATAAGAAAAAAACAACAACCACATCCTCGCTCTGGGTCAGGTTAGGTTTCAGTGACCCATGCATTTTAAACCTCCAAATGGGAGTGACAAAGGCTTAATAGCAGAGCCAAGTTATGGTGTAAAGAATAAATAAAATGAAATACAGCCAAGAAAATGCAAATAACAATCGCTCAGCAGAAGCAGGAGTGATAACAACAACAGCAGCCTGTAAGTTTCCCTTCCCCCATGGCCTCTTTTACCATATCCCAGTAATGGGAGATGGGTGTTGCTCACTGCATGTGTGCCTAATTGAGAGGAAAACAAACTGGTTGCTACAGATAATGGGAAAGGTGAGCCAAAATACCATTTATAGTCAGTGATCCTTTTAAATAATTAACAGTGTCCACTGTGTCACGATAACAGCACTGTTCCTGTGATTGATGTTCCAGCTATTATGGGTGTTAAGATAAACCTGCTAATGTAAAGATAAATCAATATTTTATATTATAATGTATAATAGATATTCTCTGTAAGTAAATACTACAGTTCGAGGTGATTTGACAACACTGTTACATATAATTTAGTGTAGACTGAACAGCAAACATGATGAGCAGTACTAAATGTACATATGCTCATAAAGTGGGGCAAATTATGATATCCACAGGCATATTAGAAAAGCAAGGACAATATTTATCTTTATATAACAGACAGGTTTCAGGCACATACTGCATGTTATTAACCTAATGGTAGTCCCTAATGCTTTGATTTCCAACAAACAGCAATGCATGAAAGCAGCATTCAAGGTCAGGCATTTCATAGGAGCAACACACTAAGCCAGCAGCACATGATAAATGATAAACATTCTGTAGATAGTCTGTGCCATTCTTCTTAATAATGTGCTCCGCATCTCTGCAGTTATGATAAAACATTCAGTAGCTGGAAGTATGAATATTGCATGTCATTAATGGCTCAAAGAATCAAGAGGTCAGGAGGCAATGTATTCTTCTTTAAGCGTATTTGTGTCAGTGTATGTCCGTGCTGGTATGTTTGTGTCTGTCAGTATGTGTGTTCCATTCCTGTTTGTCAGGAGGGAGGCTCCTGCTGTTTGCTAGTCCCTCACAGACTGTAATGCTTCAGTTATCCCATTGTTAGCCGCTTCTACTGTACCTGCAATTAAATTTCCAAAGTCAGAAGAGCTTAACTAATTACTCCCAGTAAATGCTCCCCTCTTTCCATGAAAATTGTGGCACAATACGCTCCAATAGCGCAAGAAGCCATAACATGGGCTTGGTGAATCTCGCACTGTCAATCAATACGAAATTGGATTTGCAACATAATGTTATGTCAGCTATTTCTGTGCATTCATTTGACAGATAAAACTATAATCTAGCTAATGCAATGCTCTCAACAGAATAGTTTAGCAGTACAAGTTGAAATGAAGCCACTTTTTTTTGCCCGACTGAACAGAACCCAACAAGTCTCAACTGCAACATTTCTCTTTCTTTCTTCTTCTTTCTCTTTTCTGACAATTATGATATGATGAGTGCTTGACAAGGCCAAGACCAGGCAGCTTGTCTGCGCACGAATGAGAATGAAGCATTTTTGAAATATAAATCACCCTCGAAACATCACCTTGGAATTTGAAGTTTAATGGAAATGTTCTCCCTTTAGATGTTTATTTGCATATTCTAATGTAGTGTGCTGTCAGTGGCAACAGCGGGTGGTGGTGGAGCGTAGAGACGCTCTAGTGTTTGTCCAGTGCGGAAGACAACTATTGCCATAATTATATTAGGACATCTGCAAGGCCACCGCCGGCCTATAAACATCACCCGCAGACCTTCAAAGCCATCTCTGCACGCTTGTGTGACTGTAAAATATTGTTGCAAAGTTGGAGCCATCTCAGAGGTTTATCAGCAAACATAGTCATGAATAAATCCACAATGTGCATAATTCTCTCACTCAGTGTTACCCTTAGCCAATGTTTTACAGTACGAGTCACTTCTTCTTTGTTTTAAGATTGTCTGTAAAGATGGATCAGCCATGGGCAATATAGGTGAGTGGTAGAGCTGATGATAATAGTCCTATTGATAAAACACAAAACAAACTGGCCGCAAAGCGTTTTCAGGAGCAAATAAAAGTCAGTTGCAAAATATTGTGGTAGTTTTAAGCAGTGTAGTGTGAATGGCATATGGGTTGCCTCCCTGCATATGTTGTGTAAATATATATTAAGAGATGCACAGGAGTTTATTATTTACTAATGCCAGAAGAGGAGACGCAGATGCTCGACTGTATGTCTAGAATATACAGTACACACCTGCCAGCTGGAGGGGTTGTTCTTTAAGTGTTCATAAAGATTAAGGATACAGCTTGCAGTTAAACTGTTAACCACAGAGCTGTCTACGATGCATGCTATGGCTTTTATAGAAATATCTACTACAGTATTGAACTTTAATTTAAAATAACTACATTAAAACTGAAACCATAATCTCAACACAGACCATACAAAAACAAGCTTTTTTTTCTGTTTTATTTTTAACATCCTGTGTCTGGGACATTTTTATGACATCCTGCAGTTTATCACATTTTTCACATGGCTTTTCCTTAACACCATATTCCTCTCAGAGTCATTAATTTTTTACATATTTTCTCTTTTTCTTTTAGAGGTAAAGTGCACTGGATGTGTCATCTATGTGATCCAATTCACTCTGACAGGGGCCTTTATTGCTCGGCCACATTTGCGCTGCATGTATGTATGTCCTTGTGAAATAACCTTTATTCATTTCCATTTATTTTGAGTGGTGAGGCTGTGGCAACACTGGCAATAAAACAGCTCATTTAGTGGACATGAATTTGATGATTAGTAAGGACAGCTAGAGTGGTGACAACAAAAGCGGAGGAAATACAGAGAAGATAGAGTTGGATTGATCTGCCTCAGTGCAAATAAATGGCCCTGTCACAGGGGGGAATTGTTATACTTTATTCTCTATAGTCCATCTAGTAAAATCAGTAAAATCATTAATGTTATGTACAGTATATATAAAGCACCCCATTAAGCGCAAACCTAAGATCACAAATTCCCTAAGTTCTTAAAATGTCTAGACGGGTGGGTACTATATAAGCTCACAGACAGGTTAGTCCAGCTCAGTTGGAGTTCTGCTTTAAAAGGACATATCTGAACTATAACAAATTGCTTTGAGCTGTAAGATTCATCACTGTCAGACCTTCTTTTTGCCACACTTCTATAGGTCACAATGAGCCTCCTAAAACAGGAATTTTCTGAGAATATGGCACACTTATTTTAAAACCTTTTCAACTGACATTTTAAAAGGTTAAGCTCCCTGAAAAGGTCAAGCTTATTAAATAATTTCTTCTCAAAGAGAAAAAATAACAGCTAATTACTGAGCCGAGTCTTAGAAATATTATATCATCATTTAGAAGCACTTTAGAAGAAGCAGAGGCAGCGTGTCGGATGGAGATACAGTCTAGAACGAGGAAATACTGTAATATTATCCTTTTTTTTCTGTTTAACAATCATTATTATAAATCCATTTTGATACATTCAAAAATTGATCATCACTAACATTTGAAGGTCCATCACTTATTGAAGCCATCCCAGAATTGTCTAATCACAGCTTTGTATCCGTAACATGGAATAGCAGAAAGAGTGATAGGGGAGAGTCGGGTCGATTGAAACACTTTTCAGTTAAACGTCTTTTTCAAAGACATTACGTATTTAAATAATTGTATCATGTGATTAATGATTCACATGTGTATTCTCTTAGTTACAAGTGTAATTTAATAAATAAGTTGGATGATCACGCTGTTCAACTTTAAACGTAAGTTGACATTTTCAATCGCCCCACCTAGTCGGGACATTTGAAACAGACATTGAGTGAAACATATTGCATATTTTAAACAGAAACTATTGACCTTACTCTTGCTTTTATGCAACATACTGGACAACATACTACTGCACTCGTTATTGCTAAAATTTCACATAATTTCTCATAATAAAAATAAGTCCTGTGTGTCATTGTCAAGATGCACCAGTTGGACGACTACTTTGATGATTAATCTGTTGATGCATGTTATAACAATTTTTTGTTCATTAAAAATGTTATTCAAAGCAGTTGTCATTCATTGCAAAACATTAAGTAATTTGTTTATTAATTCATTTAATACTTTCGTGATTTATGCAGGTTTTGATCATGCAATGTGACCACAATTGCACATGGGGGCGCTGTATTTTAGTATTTTAATCGTCCCGACAGCGACCACTGACATTTAAACCTTTCTTGTTTTTAAACTTCAAAACTGTGACACTGCACACTTGAGGACATGTTTAAGAACTAATTAACCTGTTATATAGTCATATTATTAAAGCATGAAACGAAAAACAGTGTTTATTACAAAAAAAAAATACAGCACGACAGATTTAACTTTCCTCATTCAAAAACTTGATTTTTTTTGGGATCACAGGTTACTTTAAAAACAAAAAAGAGCTTGTTCCCAATAGTAGGCCTACATACACTGTGTAGTACTATTTCACCACTGTGTGGGAGCTGGTACTGGATGCTGCTACATCTGAGTGTAGGCTAACTTTAGTGTCTCTGCCGTGCTCGGTTGAATGTCAAGCATTTTAAACTCCATCAACCCCAGTAAATGTCATTATCTGAGACAACCAAACATGTTGGTTGGTCCTCATCGTAAAACCCTGTTGTATGGTTGGTAGCCATCAAGCGCACAAACGCCTGCAGCTACGTTAGCTTAATTAGCTAGGTGTATTTGTCAGTGTTATCATTAGCAAACATACACTACTATGTGAAAATGTAAAGTCTGACAGTGTGCACAATAATTTAACCTTGATTTAACTTGGATGATCCTTTTAAAACACCAGTAGCACAAAGTCCCTGGTACTGCATATCACTCCTACAGCTCCAGAGGATCTAATTGGAGTGGTTAGATCTTACACAATTATCACATTACTGATAAAACCACCACAATACAGTGAAGTGATGGGTTCAAGAGGTGTGTTCAGCTGATTGCATAGATATTAGAAATGAGTTCTTGAAAAAATGAATAAATATCCTCGCATGTAACAATGTGTCCTTGTGTCCTCTACACAGACACAAAAAAAAAAACACCCCACTAATCATGGCCTGTGAGCCCAAGGACACACTGGAGCTTCCCCTCCAGCTGCCATACATGCAGAATTATTACAGCAAATTGGCATATTTTCACATTGTTTCTTTCTTGGTCAATCAGGAGCAGAGCCAGACCTCTTGTCAGTGGCTCATGTTGCTGTCTGGACAACACTGAACATCTGCAGATTTAGTGATTGACCAGGATCCTCATGTACGAACATCATCTTGATAGTCTTACCAAGACATTATGTCCTAGCCTTTGCATAAAATAATGCATTAGTGCGATTAGGATCAGTGCAGGGGTGATAATGCTCTGTGAAGCCTATGTGATATCAGATTTGACACAGCGGGTTATGATATAACACTGTATCCTATCAGACAGGATGGAATGGACGCATGAGACCGGTGGATTAATTCAGAGTGACACTCACTCTCTCAGCGACTCCCCCCTTCAGATAGACATGCAAAACTGGGTGGTGTGAAGGACGCAGGGTTACAGGTTTAGTCAGCCACATCTCTATCTAGTCAAATGTATTCTATTATTGTAGTATTCACATTTATATACCAGTGATACAAGATCCTACTATTATTTGAACTAAACACTTTCTTCATGTAGCTAAGGGCAGAGTTTGTACTCTTTTTTGTTTGCTGTTTGAGAATTTGGAAGGTTAGGTTTTTGTATGAGAAGGAAAAATCTCAGTGTGATATTTTGAGCATCCAGAGGGAAAAAAACCCACAACTAAACAAAACACTGAACAACAGTACATAACTGTAATACCAGTTCAAGTAAGTGTTTAGCCAATAGTATTCGTTTGTCACCTTGCAGACTGCTGTTGGTTGACTATTTAGGGCACAGGGTTTTTTTGTGTGCATTTCCAGGGAAAAATTGTGGCATTGATTGTTCGAACAAAAACACTATTGTGCAAAAGCACTCATCATTTGAAATAAAGAATCGGCAGCTTTTGGCAACGGGCCTGACCTACGGCCATCTAAATGTAAGATTGGTCTGTCATTTTACACTTCATCAAATTCAGTCACTGAATGACAAGAATCACATTACATTAGGCTTCTTTTGGAATTGTTGTTTGTGCTTGTCTAGCTTTATAAGTTAGTCATGCTGAATCTACGCTGTGGGGTAAACAGACAGACCTCACAAAGACTTCATCTGCCTCACAGTCATTACATAATCTGCCCATGCACTGGCCCTGAGCACCATCGAGGCTGCTGTTGCAACTTCAGAGTGGGCACCTGCCTGCAGAAAATGTCCTGAAAGCAGACAGTTTTTGCTCAATAGCCTTCTGATGTTGTCGAGAGACACTGGGAAGGCTGCGGGCTGAGTGAATGGTAGTTGTGTACAGTAAAGAAATTCATGTTTATGTGTTTTTGTAACTTTTCTGGAGAAATAAACAAGAATGTTCTTCAAGTTTGTGGATTTTCACTCGTCAGCGTTTCAATATTTATCTTGCTTCATACAATGAGTTTTCCACTTCATCAGGAGATGGGTTTTCTGTGTATTCCCACTCTGCAGTGAAACACTAAAGCAGATCACTGCTGCCATAAAAGAATAGAGACTCTACTGAGATATGAAAACATGTCTCTTTCAAAAAGGCCCCTTTCAAGACGGTTATGTAACATGCAAAATGATTATATAGCAAAGTATCTACATATTACATATATTTTTATCTAGATTACCGAACAAACAATGCAAATAACTTTGGGGGTAAACACAATGCAACACTGATGGCTGCCTTTCATCCTATCATACTTCAGGTGTTTTTTATTGAATACATTTTGACATGTCAAAGAAGGAAAAGCACAGGTGTAAATAATAAAATGAACAATGGCTAAATTCCATTGAGCTCTTTTAGTTCCAGAGTCCTGGTGCATGCTAGCATAAGCCAATATAGCAAAGTTTCCACCACACAACTGTCAAATATAGTAGACAAATCGCTGTACTGTTCATCACAACTTGCTGTCTTGTTTTTAGACTGACCGACTGACTGACTGACTGACTGACTGACTGACTGACTGACTGACTGACTGACTGACACACCACTTTCACCAGGAAGAATCCCAATGTCTGGTCTCACAAATGTCCTCTGGTCTGAATCCCTGGGTTTTCTTAACTGTTTGGGCAGAAATTAATCACAAGCACTAATATCAACTTAGGCCAAACAATTTGTTTAAAGTCCATAATCTACTTTGTGCACAAGGACTGTTTAATATGAGGATATTTGTGTGTATGTTTTTGCTTTAGAGTCCTGACTGAGCTTTTTTTTCTCTTTGCTATAAATAAACAGCTTGCCATGGAAAATCTGTCTATCTTGATGAAATCTGAAACAGGTGGGGCACAATAAACTGCCTCTGAGTCACAGTCTTTGTAAAGACTTCTCAGAGATGGACCACAGTATGCAGTATTTACAGTTTGGAACTATATTAAGCCAGCAAAGGCAAGTCTGAAAGGCATACAAGATGCAGTATAGGCTTGTTTAGTCTGTTGGTTGGTTTTCTGTACTGAGACACACAATGCTTACATTATAACCTACACTGGAAAAAAAATAAAATCCTTGTAACAATTTGCACTCAATTTTTTTCCAGTAAATTTTACTGCTGAATATCAATTACAAGTCACTCACCAACATCAAGCGTAATACACTTGCATTTATCACTGTCTAAGGACAGCACAGGGGCATCTGTTAATGCGTCAAAGTAAAAGTTCTATATATGATTATGATAGCTGATCTTAAGACCAACACAGTGATATATCATACTCTGTGTTTATGATGCATTGGTGAGAAAATGGTGAGAAAAAAGCAATTTTATTGATACTATATATCCCCCAATGCATCATGGGAGTTGCCGGTTCTCGGTAACAGAAGGTCGTAGAGAGATGGAAGTTAATTTCTTGAATATGTTTTTATGTACGGGCTTTCCAACTGTGCCACCCCTGAGTTCCTCAACCATCCATTCCCAAGATATGTCACAGTTATCACAAATATGAGAAAGAAAGGTCAAATTTATTCTAAATTACTCATCCATGATAAGAGATTAAGATTTAAGAGAGAGTAAAATGTAATTAGTATTTTAAAGTTAATGTGCAGTGACTATAAATCATTTAAATTGTATTTGTAAATGTATAATAAAATGCACTCTTCCTATTCAGTGAATTTATTATATGAATAAAATGTGTAAATATTAAAATGTTTACTTAAAATATTCTAGTACCCACTGCATTTTAGTTTTACTATGTATTAATTACTTAATTTAATACATTTTACAAAAGTCTTTTTTTTCCCAGTGTAGCTTCCCTTTAAATCCACTAGTGGATATTTGGCAATGAACACTTTTTAATCTGCAAAATGAATCAGGGACTACTTCTGACTTTTCCTGCAAAAATTACAGAAAAATGGTAGTTAGTGAGGCACAGCAGGCTGAGCAAAGTATTCCAGATGTCCCTCTCTCCAGCAACGGTTTTCCAACTCTTCCTTGGGAACCCTGAGGCCAGAGGAGATATCTAATCTCTCCAGTGCATTCCGGGTCGACCCTTATTGCAGCACTAAACATTGTAAATATGCGCTGTGAAGACTCAACATTCGATCCTTGTCCACAGTATATATATATATATATATATATATATATATATATACATATATTATATTTAGGTACTTTAAGGTATATCAGTGCATTACAATTTGCAAACTGATCGTAGGATTTGTATGTAGTCTTCAAGCTATAGTTATCAATGGTGGAGTAAAAAGTACATCATTTTAGAGTAGCAGTATAAAAGACGTCTAGCAAAAAAATGGAAATAGTGAAGTACCTTAAAAATGTACTCCAGTACAGTACTGTGTTTTATTTTCCCCTTTACACAAAAAGCTACTTGAGTTGTCAGTGGTTGAGGAGCTGCATGAAATGGATTCCATCAGCTCTACAGCCACTACACTCAACAAATCCACCCAACACAGTATAATCACAGATATGTTTCTATGTACTGTTGAAATGCTGCTGTTCTTTACATGGTTCTTTCTAATAAGTAAGATCATTTGTAGTTGGCCCCTTTGTTGCTTCAAAGTGTTTTGTCTAAAAAATGAACCTGCATTTTAATAGTCTTTACTCTCATGTGGTAACTTGTCAGGATACAATCATTTTTAAAAGGGATTTTCACTGAGTTCTAAAGGCTGAGTCAAAACACAATTCACTATAAAATAATTTATTTCTACAAGGCTATTGCAAATACTTTGTTATTCCACAGAATTAACTTGATACAAGCTGTATGATACCAAGCCACGTACAACTGTGCATTGTAATAGTATATGATTTGAAATGACATATATATTGCCATTAAATTAGTATGTGCAAAGTTACTTTTTCTGTTTAAGAGAGCAAAAAAGAAAAAACTTTTATTTTTTAGACACAAATGAGACACATGATGCCATCCAAAACTTAGAAATGTAATGAAATCCAATCCAAGCACTATAACACGCCAGTGGTGGAAGAAGTACTCAGATATTACACTTACGTCAAAGAAGAAATACCACAGCATATAAAAAACCCAGTACAAGTCAATGTATGAATTCAAATATTAAAAGTTATACTCAATAAGATTTTCATCTATTTAATTGCCTTTAAGTTACTTTCTGTCAAAGAGTGAAAAGTCTGTCCATGAGATTGTAATGCGGATTGTTAGCGGTTATGCGGCGATCACTTTTAATCGGAAATAGGGAACTTCCAACTTCTGTGTGCGTGTGTATGGATTTAAGAGGGTAACATATAGGGGACGGACCAGAGAGGTGAATGTGTGCCAATAAAGTTTACAAAAGAGAAAAAAAAAGTCAACACAAATGGTAACCAAGAGTATGACAAAATGGAGGGCTCTAAAAGAACAGGCTACCCCCAGGCCGCTAGAAACAACATATCTCAAATCTTATGGAGTAAAACTTTAAGTAAAAGTACAAAAGTATTGGCATCAAAATATACTTAAAGTAGCAAAATTAAAAGTAGTGTGTGTGAAGAACGGCAGTAATTAGCCAGCAAGTGGGAGCACTAGTACTCCCAGTACTGCTAGCTGTGTGCAGCTATTCCTTGCCCATTCACCGTCAATCAAAATCTGGTGGGAGCTGTGTGGAGGCAATCCCTGCACAGAAATACAAGTACAGCCCATTTAAGGTTATGGAAAAAGGAAAATCATGCTTTTAAAAACAAAAACAATTTTGACTGCTCCTCTCTTTATATACTTTACACTCTTTAACAACATCACCTGACTTCATTTGCTCCAGTCACAATTAGTACGTCTACTAAAATCAAACATCAAATCAAACAGGGAGCCCTCTTAAAAACACAAACTAAAAAGTCTAACTAATTCTGTTCTATTAAATGTGTTTTTATTGAGGCCATAAAACCAATACTTTCATCGTGTAAACCCAATTCCAACCCTGATTAAAGTTATTAACTTGCGCAGCCTCATTATCAAACAAGTGAAAATTCATTGTCTGTCACATTATCCAGTCACCACTAGATATCAATGTTCATGTAATAAACAGGGTAATTTAAGTTAGTGTTCTTTCCATGACAAAGATCCATTTCTATGAATTTTACATCAATTTTACCTCTGAACGACAATTGGCAGTTTAGCACACTAACCAACAGGCGGAGCTTCCCCCTGAGGTTTCAAACTGTTTAAACTGTGTCCAGTTGGGCCTTGCTGGCTTTAAGATATCACAGTGCATTGAAATGAGCGTGTCTAAAGTGAACAGAATTCATTTCCTGGGCACTGATCCCTCTTCCCGCAACACTCCTCACTGTTATGCTCTGTTTGGGTTTATCACCTAAAGCTGCTGTGAAAAAGGTGAATGAGTAAAGACAAGGCAATAGCAGAGAGCCATCCCAGCCGGTAATACAGATTAAACTAGGTTTTTAGTCAAGGAAATGTTGAAATCACATTTAAATTTTTGCAATAAAGAGAGCCTCATCACTTTTTCAAGCTTTGTTACATAAACATAGTGTGACTTACTGTAGTGAAGAGAGGGCCAGTTTGTTTACAGAAGAGCTTTTGTTTTTTTTCCGATGATTTGTGATGTTTTAAGGTCCTGAGGGCAAACTTTTAAATTATCATTAGCAGAGGTTTGTGTGTTGAAATAGTTTTCACTTCCTGGAAGCTTTGTCCTTCTGTTTGGATTCCTCCTGTTTTGTTATTTTTTCTTTGACTTCCTTCCCGATGAGGCAGAATAAATTATTTGGCATAGTCGGGAAACCGGTGCCGGTTATTGTTGAACTTGGCTATTGTCTGTTTGTCTTGCAGAAACATTTGGTTTCTGTAAAAGTTTATGGTCATGTTGTAGAAAACCTTGCACTCAGTTGAATTCAATGCAGTCTTAAAATTCTCTTGTTGCGTTATTCTGCAAAATTAGAAACCTTGCAGACTTAACCGCAAGGCAATTTCAGTCAAAAACAACTGGACTGGTTGTTTGTCTAGGAAGACGTTTCACCTCTCATCCAAGAGGCTTCATCAGTTCATGTACGCATCTGACCAGGCTGGGACTGGACTGAAATTGCTTTGCGGATAACGATGACCTGGACGAATGAGAACATTCACAGGCTTCTTGCAGACTTAAGCCTGATTGTGGAGAGATAAGATTAAATGATCAGAGTCTCCTCTGGTCTATATAGTCCAAACATGCTATTTTTGTTTTTTTCTCTTTTTAAAATCTGGACAAATCAGAGTGTGTATATACATAGTATGAGAGTATCAGAGTATGAAAGTAAAAGTATAGAGTTTATGGAGCTCGGGAGAATTGTAAAACTGCAACTGCAGTCTTGATTAAAGCAGAGAGACAAGGTGTCTTCCAGAAACTCAGCATATGCTGGTTACAAGATCATACGTGTCATATGGGAGCTTATGGGTGTGTTGTGAATATTTTTTTACATAAATGTTGAATGTATATAGGACTAACAAAATATGTTGTCGTGGTTTAAAAAAAAAGATAGCTGTATTGCAATTAAGTGAAAAATAATTTGATAATGTTGCAGAAACAGAAAACAGTAGTCCAACTGATGGGGAACCACCAGAAGCGAGACATGAGCAAGTGTGGAACAGTTGCCTTCTTTCATTTAATCCACGCCAACTCCGTTCCATAAACTTCTCTGCACAACTGTCAGCAGCAGCTACTGGGGAGCTGAGCATCTGGCTCTAACCTGCATTCACAGTGGCCATGCCATGACGATCTCTCTTTCTCCCTCTCAATCTAGTATGTCTAATGAGACTCAACCCATGTCTGTGTAGAGGAGACCAGAGAGAAAGATGTTTTTAAAAGCCTTTGTTTATAGCTCAGTACCTTTGTAGCTTCCAGCTAATCTCTGTGGTTTGAAGTTTAGTTTCTCTCCTGCATCCTAGTTTTCTCTGACATCTTGTTGGTAAACTCTCCTGACGCCTGCTCTGTGGTGTGACTCTGCTGCTGCTGTACGGGGCAGACGCTTTTAGTTTAGCTGGACAGGGTGTGACGGACTGGGAGCCTTGATCAGTCAATGCTGATGTGGTTAATAAGTTCAAAAACGTATACACAGCGGGATATTTGTGTGATCCAAACACCTGTCTATGTAGATTCTGATTCACTAAACATGACGGAAATAGACTAGAGGCGTAAATACATTCAGGGGACTCAGTGTGTATTGATGCCTTTAATAAAATAGAAGAGACCTGCGAGTGACGGACGTCAGAAATATTTCTAAAAACACTCTAGGTGGGCATTGGCCGTAACAATTTCAAAAATGATAAGTAAAAGGAAAAACTAACATACATGCATATATGAGGTTTTCATGCTCCAAGTTATGAAATCATTGCATTTGAGGTACAACCCTGTTTTGGGAGACTGTGTAAAATGCAAATATAAATAGAATATGATCTGGAAAACATTGAAACCCCGTATTTCATTGAAAGAAGCACCGGACAACATTTCAAACGTTGAAACTGAGAAAGGTCGTTGTTTTTTTGAAAATAATGTTTATTAAGAGAGGGACTATCCAGGTTTATATCAGCGCACAGGTCAAAAGCATCTGTGATGGTATGGGAGTGAACCGGTGCACATGGCATGGGTAGCCTGCACATTTGTGAATGCACCATTAACGCTGAACCACACAGTATATACAGGTTTTTGAGCAACACATGCTTTTTCAGTCAAGGCCTTGCTTATTTCAGCAAGACAAAGTCAAACTGCAACAGCATGGCTGCGTAGTAAGAGAATCCAGGTGCTAAACTGGCCTGCCTGCAGTCCAGACTTGTCACCCATTGAACATGTTTGGCGCATTAAATATGAACGTTAAATATGACAAAGGAGACCCCTAACTGTTGAGCAGCTGAAATCCTACATCAAGAAAGAATAAAGAAACATTCCACTTTCAAAATGGCAGCAATTAGTCTCCTCAGTTCCCAAATGCTTACAGAGTGTTAAAAGAAGAGGTGATGCAACAGAATGGTAAACATGAACCTGTTCCATCTGTTTCGAAATGTGTTTTGGCATGGCATCACATTCTAAATGAGGATATCATTTTCAAAAACAATTACATTTTTCTGGTTCAACATTTGAAATGGTGTCTTTGTGCTATTTACAATAACATATGGAGTTTCATATAATCAATGATTTGCAAATCGTAACCAAATATAACATTAAAATGCTCCTCACACAGTTATGCATCGGTAATAATAATCCCATATTATAATATATAATATTATGACACAGACAGGGTTTATTCTGCTGTAGTGACTACATTTACTCTACCTCCACTGTATACCTACTCCACCACATGAGTGTGTTGACAACACTGTGCCCTTGTGTGAGTGAAACCCCAGTTGGAGAAACAATATAGCACACAGTATGATTTATAGTATTACTTATGCTTGAATAATTGTGTGGCTAAATCGATGAACAGAGAATTATTAAATACACAAAATAAACTAGAAAACATGTATTTATATTATCTTGTAAAAAATATATTCATTTTATAATAATGGCAAAAAATAAAAAATCAGAGCCCCCTCACATGTTCCAGATCTGTTTTTATTGTTCTTAAATTGAGAGTTCATTCTGTGTTCAGATATGGCAGAATACAGCAGACACCTTCCTCTGTAAGCGAAGGTTTTTGACAGGCAAATCATCCACATTATGTGTTTTGCCTCTGGAAAAATGTGGAAGGAAAAATAAAAGGTTTTTTGGCATATGTGTTATTGACGATAAAGCATGACATAAGCTTTTCAATATGCCCTCTGAGAGTTAATAACAAAACTGAGCTTTAAATCTGCTACAATATACAAACGTCTGCCATTAAAATGATTTTACATTGGAAAAACATCCTTTTTCGAAAATACCAGACAGCATTTTGATCGGTGATGGAAGCGGCAGCATAAAATGATAGTGCTTCCTTTGACAAAGCTGTCTTGAACATTGATGTTTACAGCAAAAGAAACAGCAGATTAGGATGTTTCAATGTCGAAATCCAACCATTGAACAGAGAGTCCCTTTTTTATCCCTTTCCACAGCTTTTAAACCACTTACTGTAAGAATTTTAACTGCTCTGTTAAAAGGATCCTCTTTCTAATTCCTGTTTGAAATGGAAAATAGCACCTCTATCAAATAAATAAATTTTTATTTCCTGGATGTGAAACATGCAACAACAAAAAAACAATTGCAGTGCCCTGCAGCAAGTAAGGGTTTTGTGATTTGTCGTGTCTTTCCTGCATTTAATATTTCAGGTTTAACGCCACTAAAAAGCTTATAGTGGAGAGCAGATATGTTGAACGGTGATTAAGACAAAGAGAGGCCATCTCTCATGCTGCCATTACTTGTTACAGCACTAGTGTGACTAACAGCAGGGCTGAATGTCTTTTGTCAGTAAATGAGAGTTTAATATGTTGCACCATGGAGATGGGACGTAGAGTGTGCGGCCCCTGCTGTTTCCTTCATCAATGTCCTGCCTTGTCACACACCACACCACAGGAACTCACTCTCATCTTCAACGACAGAAGTCTGAAAGAGCACAAACCTGAGACTTTTATTACAGCCTCCTGAATCACTTTCTGATGTACATTTATCAAGACTGCTACACTAAAAGTTACCTAAAGGTATAAATCTCAATAAATATTCTCACCAACAGGAAAGGTAATTTGCCTTTCTTCCATTGAAAGGAAACTGTCCTTAACAAATAAGGAAAATACAATTATTTCCAGCTGTTTTGGCGTGGTGTAATTGATTGATTTTGTTTTTAGAATAACTGACGAAAGTAAAAATATAGAGTTCAGGAATTAAAACAACATGGTTATAATCATATTATCCACCTGATTTGTATGGGTTAAGTAGGATCTCAATCCTGTGGGGTAACCTGTAATTCATAGAGACATAAACTCATCATAAATATAAAAGTATCATACTCACTTACCACATGACACCATAACTGCGGTCTAAAATTCCAAATAATACCAAATACGGCCATAAATACTGTATGTCCCTTATCTGTGTCCGATTAATTAAATCAGTGATGCTTGTTTACATCCTTAGCCTTTCTCTGGCCATTAGCCTTGTATGCTAAATACTTCCAAATTTTTTCTTTGTTCATTTTCACCAAAACTGGTGAAGGTCCTCCAGCGGCAGCGTTAGCTGCGTTCAGTCAGCTCAGAGTTGACTGAACACAGATAGAGACGGCAATGTTAACCGAAAAATTGCGATACTTTTGCAAGTTAGTATCTAATATTGATTATTGTATTGATTTTTGAAGTTCACCTGGAACTCCCAAACCACAAGCCTGTTTCTCTCTGCCATTGTTTTTAACATAGAGTCTAACTGTAGCTACGAAAGCTGACATTAACTAACATTAGCACTTGTTCAGTGGACCGCTAGTAGACTAGCATCATATCAGTTAACTATAACCAGCCTGATTCTATGTGAAAAGGCGAGGGCAGAGAGATACAGACTTAACTTAACTTGCTATTTGGGAGTTCCAGTTGAACTCATGAATGAATTGATCCTATGTTAGCTGTGTGGTGAGTTTGGACCTTCCATCACTTTAACTAACAAAATGGTCCCCCATGTTTTTCAGTAAAACAAATGCTTGTGTTCACCCCCAACCCTTTTTTGTTGCCTCTTGCAGCTTGAAGTTTGTTTGTACTGCACTGCCCTTGTAAAATGAATTGCAGGGTACAGACTGTGATATTATGAATTTTATTTGTTGAAAACAACAGTTTTAACAGGGGACTTTGATAAGAAAAGAACCTTAAGTGAGAAGCGGTGTAATTATCACAGTGAGTTCACCATAGCTTTAAAGCCTCTTACAAACTGAGCTATCAGATAAAGTGGAAGACGTACCAAATGGGGCTGACATGATTTCTTTGAACTAAATGATGAAAGGTCTTAGAAGAGTCACATTTTCTTTGATGGATTATTTAATGATAATTATAGATGTCAGAGTTGATCATGAACGTGCATAGTTTAGAATCACAGTTTAAACACATTGCATATAACAATGTCCACGAATACCAGGGGGTGTAGTTCTATAGGGTACTTATCTTGTGTCAGAAAATAAATATTTGATCCTCTGTAAAACTATGCACCATATATGAGTATAGAGTAGGAGGGAAAACTTAAAAAAAAAAGCTCAAAAAGCTATCGATCAATTACATCATTTTAATAGACCACCATAAAAATAATGGCGCAATTCTACACTGTACATAACATATGCTCCTCAGTAGTGATTGGTGTTGTTTCTGAAGTTTGATGTACAGTACATTCAGATATATTTCCATGAACATATGGTATCATACTTTACTTTATTGCCAGGGCTATTTTTAAATTTGTGTGTTAACCTTAAGGTATAGCAACCCAGTTAGGCAGCATATACGTGTATGTGCATTCTCTTACAAATAGTTTACAAAAGTGGCATCTTTGTTAAACTGAAGCACTTGCATTTCTATACATTGCAAGTCCAAGTATCACCATGTGTTCAACGGGCAAAGTTACATCAGAGAGTGACATCACTTTTGAATTTGAATCAAGTTTGAGCTTGTCCAACTTTTAAAATGTATTCTTGCCATTTCCTTAGGGATGTGGAACACAAAAGGCCCCTGTGAAGAAAATTAACATTTTTCACAGTTCGTTGAACTCATTTAAATGAATCAAAAGATGCAACTGACTCATTTTCATATAGTATGGCAAAGCTGATGCCAAACACTGCTCAGTATTAAACCATACTGTATTTATATTGTTATGAAAATGTGGTTTAAAATGGAGTTAGGGAGGGTTTTGGTGTGTAAAAGTCTGGCTTCTTCTTTAAGGTCTGGTCTGCTGAAACACATAATGCATTATAAATTACTATTTGTGCATTAACCATTACTTCTGTTTGGGATGTTACTTCAATGACTACTATCATATAATGCAACAGAAAATACTTCAAGCCACAAGTGACCATATATATCCAAGGCGTCTATTATTCCTATAAAATTAAGTCTGTGTTCAGCTTGTCCCACTTAGCACTATTAAATACATAATTGTTTTCTATCCAATCTGGATAACAACCTTTTTTTTAAATTATCCCCCCAAAAAGCAGCAAGATCTTTCCCGGACTGTAACATTATGAATATAACTAGTTTTTTAAAAAGGAATTAAATGTGCACTGCACGAGTAGCTGAAAACCATTTTGATTATTTTTGGTTATTTTATCTAACTTTATTTGACCTAAAGTTCTTCAGTGCAAAAGAAGCAGCTTGTTTAATTCTCTTCGAGGTTTATGTCAGAGTTTGATTTACAGCATATTTGGAGTATTTTGCATAGTTGTGGAATATTGCCACCAAACCAATCCCATGAAAAGTTATTTCCCTTGGAGGTCCATTTATTTAGTCAAGGCCGGAGTAGTTTAGCAGGATGACTTTCATTTCACGGTTCATACTCTCAATGTGATTAATAAATAAAATGCTGTTGAAGAGAGAGAAAAGACGTCATTCAATCCTATCTCTCTGAAATGGAAGGAAGACAGAATATCCTAGGGCATTAGGAGCTGTTGTCAATCACTGCACGCAAAATCAAGCATATTTGGAACTGGTCTGACAAGTGCTCATCTGCTTGACTATTTCCACAGCTAGCTAGAATAAGATACAAGGGATGGAAGTTACTACAGATCAGCACACCAATGCTGCAATCAGAGTGACCATACCATAGACATATTTACACAGATTTTTTTCTTTTTTTTTCTTTTACTTCAACTTTGATGGTGATGAAATAATTTGATGTGTGACATTTTTTAATTGATTTTATAATAATCCACTAGTTCCTCTGAGAAGTGATGTTGGTTAGGACATGGTTTCAATATCTGTTTAACCTTGTGAGCTGTGGGGCCAGGAAGTCCTTCCAAAATATTACGTTGCTATTTGTTGAAAATGATCAGGCAAAATTTGCATTACTGGATCTTTATTTGACCACATTGTAGAAAAAACCGATGTGCCCTAATGTACATAAGAAATACACTATTAATTAATTCACCAATGAGCAAGAGATATAATGATGGAAATCCAAGGAGTTCATGAGGAAACACAAGAATATGAAAACACAGATTATAACTTAACCTCAGTCAAGTCATCGATGGGAATTGAGAACAGGTTCTAGTTAAAAAGTGGTAACAAATTGAAATTGTATGCCCCGTGTGCATTGAAAAACAATGCAATCAAGTCCACGCTGCTGGAAACTTGCGACAAGAAGGATTCATGGTGGAGAGGAAGATACAGTCCAAAGAGTGGCATTTTAATAATGTTAAAGCTAGGGCTGTGCAATATGACCAAATGTATCGTGTGCCGATAGAAAAACATCTATCGTTTCATATTTTGCTCTATCGTTTATATTGTGGTGTCATAAATCATGCACTACAGGCTATGAATCTGAAAGGAGTCGCTCTGTGTGTTATGATGCGCGGCCATAGACTGTTTTTCTTTTCATTAAATTACCAGAAACCAACTAAAAACACACACACAGACCAGTCTACACACACCAGACGCACGACACACACTCCGACACAGGTTGCAGTGTTACAATGGAATTGATAAATGATCGGCTTATTGTGTCATCAGTCCAACAGTCTGACACAGCGCCATGAAAGTGAAAATACAGTTCTAAATATACCGTCAGCTATTGTCAAAGAAAGATACAAACATAATACATTTTTTTTAACAACAAATACTTTTAATAAGATGCCAGTATCAGAAATCACTCAGGTACCAACTGGCGTGACTGCGAGCTGCACTGGACTTGCGTGCATCTGCAGCAGTCCGCCTTTAAGTTGTACTCTGTAATATTTCCATCTATTTAATTGCCTTTTAAGTTAATATTTATAAAATAGTGAGGTAAAACAATGGTAATTGATCATATGAGCCACTTATGAAAACACTTCTACTTGCCTTTTTTGCTGAGTATTCCAATATCTATGTCTGTGGCAACATTCCCGAGCTAGATGTAAATAAGCAGCCATGTTAATGACGCTGCTGGCAGTGGTTGGTCTGCCTGCCTAGATCATCACGGTTATGCTTATGTTCACTTGTAATCGGAAATTCCAATGTCAGGATTGTAGTAGGGGCAAAACTATAATAGTAACAGGTGTGTGTATAAGTTTGATTTAAGAGGGTAACATATAGGGAACAGAATAGAAGTAGAGAGGTGAAAGTTTGTCAATAAAGTTTAAAAAGAGCCAAAAAAAAATACAGCCGTCAACACACATATAGACCATGAACAAGACAAGATGGAGGCTCTGATAGAACAGGCTCGCCTGCAATTACATCTTACTGCCACAGAGGGTGCTAGAAACAATTTATCTCAAATCTTATAGAGTACAGCTTTAAGCCCAAAAAAAATGTATATACATATATCGTTTTCGGGATATGAAATTACAAATATTGTGAAGTGAGATTTTGGTCATATCGCCCAGCCCTAGTTAGAGCTATACAGCAGATATTTTCTTTGAAAAACCCTTAAATAAAAAAGAAAGCTGTAGAAATGTTTTCTCATTTCCTTTACACCGTGTTCAGACTCATAGATGAGAAAACCATTGTTTTGATTCTCAAAACCTGCATATGTATAATTTGTTCCACAGAAATTGACCCATCAATAATAATAATATAATTATAAGCATAATCGATGCATTGTTATCAATTCGCAACCCTACTAATAGCATGAGGCTAGAAACTACACTGATGGTCAGACCATTCAAGTCTTGCCCAAACACAGGCAGCACAATTAACAACAACTAGCAAACAACTAATCTAAATAGTTGTTTGCTTTGGACACTCAAAGATGAGGCATTACCCACACATTACAAGACTACCTGAGTCTGAACATGCTGTCTTGATAATAGACTTCAATGCAAATGTTGTATATAATAGTTACCGTACGCAGATATTTTAGTAATGACCAAATGTTGCCATTGAACGCTCACTGAACATAATGCATTGTCTTGTAAAATGTCCTGGCTGGAGATGCAGTTACTTTTTTTGAGCACACTCAGCAGCAATTACACCCACTCACACCTGGAAGCTACCAATTACAACCCCAGCATGACAGTATGGTCCCTTGACAAATGAGCAACTTTCCTCATACAGGGAGTTGCTCATTCCCTCAATCGTCTACCAAAGGGGTTAGGTATATAAAACACATCTAAAACATTTGATCTCAGCTATTAGTTACAATACAAAGTATAGAAGAAAAAAACAACCTAAAGTGCCTTAGTGTGGCCTCCAGAACAGCTTCAATTCTCCTTGTCAGAGATTCTCCAAGTCTCTGCAGCTCACCTGACCTCTCCTAGCAAGCAAAGACACGTGAACTTGGCTTGGGGGTTTGAATAATTTATTCACCGACTATAAATACATTTTTTTTTTAATTCTTAATCAACCAGTGGTTGTCATCTTAAGCGATTAGTCAACTAATCGCTCCAGTGAGTGCTGAAGGTCACTGATCTACGATGCCATCAGGACCACGTCATCTGCAAAAAGCAGCGACGAGATCCACAGCCCACCAAACTGAAACCCCTCCCCACCACGACTGCGCCTTGATATCCTGTCCATGACAACAAAACATAATTAATAATCATTATTTCATAAGTGCGCCCAGCTGTGCACTACAAGTCTGCCGCATGTTTAGGACACCGGCAAATTATTTCAGATTGTAATGCTGAATGTGTCAGCAAGGAGACAGTCGGAACTCGGGCAGGTAGCTAGGCTAACGTAACTTACATGTCTTAAGGTGGGAGGTCATGTCCGTGATGGACGAGTGATAGGTGAAGTTTTTCTCTTGCAAAATTTGCATGTGACCTTCTTGGGGTCATCCTTGTTCTTTCAAAGAGATCCCATATTTCAGACATCTTTCCCAACATGATTGGCTGTTAATAGTTAACTGTCTAACCGCGATGTGAAGAGACCTGCCTGCCGTGTTAAAAAAAAAAACACTGACAGTGACAGTGAGTGAGTGTCACAACTTCCTGTATATGGCCCTTCAAACTAAAAAAGCTCTCCAGCCTTTTAGGACAGCCGCCAGTCACATAGATTTTCACTTAATTTTGACAAGACAGCTTTTTTTTCCAATGGACTAATTCAATTTTGATTGGCTAATGATTTTTTGGTCGACCAGTGCTTGGACGACTATTTGGGGGCAGCCCCATTACATTCATAACATTATCGCTAACCTACTCTCCGTCACACACACAGGCTCACTCTCACTGTGGCTGACAGTGTGTGTGAAGTATGTGTATGACACTCCGACACAGGCAGAGAGAGGACAGTTCAGCAGCACCAGCAGAAATGATGGCAAAACTTATCTGAGCATAATTTTCTCTCTCTCTCTCTCTCTCTCTCTCTCTCTCTCTCTCTCTCTCTCTCTCTCTCTCACATACACACACATTATATACACAAATATGCATTGAGTTATTCATAAAATGAGTTGGCAACTTCTTAAACACATCTTTGATTAAAAATCGTGTTAAAAATACATCTAACAAAAAAATCCCTGATGCTTAAGCCTGACGGGAAGTCTCCAAAAGCTGTTCAGCTGGATTAAGATCTGGTGACTGCAAGGCCATAATAATAATAATAATAATAATAATAATAATAATAATAATAATAATAATAATAATACATTGTAATTATAGCCCTTTTCAAGAATTTCAAAGTCGCGTATGATTCACATAATTTTCACAACCATCAAAGCAATCGATGACAGCGCCATCATCCCTCAGTGTCTTCTTTCTGCCTCTCTCATCACTTCAGAGAGCACTGTAACTCAAAACAATGGGCAACACTGATTATGAAGCTTCATTTATAAAACCGCTTGCACTAACAACAACAGCCAACTTAGTATGGTCATGGATATTAAAATTACTTTATCAGTGAAAATTTAGGGTTCCTGTCAACAATTTGAACACACTGACCTCATAATTCATTTCAGTGTTGAGTGCTTCACAATAACTAATTGATGAATGAGAGCAAACACTGTCAACACTGAAGTCAAGAATGTCATCACTCACTGACTCATAGCTTGGCGGTTTTCTCACAGTAAAAATAAAATACAATAGCGGCAATGATAACAGCTAAATAAATAACACCTATATTTATCATGATTATTACTATGGATTTCTGTACCTAAGCTTAAATCATCGCCATCCTTACCACGTACGAAATCTTCTGCTTTCATTTTCTTTGTTGTTAATCATAAAATGTATGCTGTTCTGGAAAAACATCAGACATAATACCTTTACTGATTATTATTTATTCCATTTTTCCAGTTATGCAACACTTGTTCAGCACATTCACAAGTATTTGCAAATGCACGCTTGATGCTACTTGAACAACTCCACAGCTTATGATTATTCTGAATTTCCTACATGTTGCACCTCTGGCCAAGCAAAGTGTTTATCAGCAGGAAGATACAGAGTTCAGCTTAAAACTCTGTATATTCCCAATGGCAACGAATGCATGATTAATACGCCTTGTGTGCATAAAGTACACTCACCATGTAACCAGTTTCTGCCGTGACTCATACAGCCCTTGGCAGGTGGGACAATATCCATCTAATTTCTGAGGAGTGTGTTGGTTCCATCCGCTGCTTTGTCGTTTTTAACGGTGTACGATCACCTGTCATTTTGATTAAGTAAGCTCTTGAATCTTCTCTGGTGTTATTAACTTCAATTTCCATTCCCCCCATACATACTCAAACACTGTGGCTTGATGGAGGAGAGGAAAAAAAATCAGTGACCTCTTTTGTAGTCTAGTCTCTAATGACTTGTCTCTATCTGGGTGATTTGCAATATTTTAAACATCAGGCACTTTCATGGCTGAATGATGAATGAATGTTGGACGATGTTTACTGAAAATTAGCAACAAAGGAATATAGTAACATCGATGCTGCAGTTAAAAAATGCATAGTGTATCTGACTTATCTGTCAAGATCTGGTTCTGTCAGTACCCTCCTCTCTTCCGTTCTGTGTGAGTTTGTCTCCCCCTGTCTGTGTTTCCCTGCATGTTTCTCTCCCTCGTCTCTGTGTAGGTCCGGTAGGCGTTCCCCCCAAGCTGCAGCCTGTTATGCTGATTACCCCACCACCTTAAATACCTGAAGCTGACAGGCATGCAGCGCCGGACCGTCATCGACCCTGTATTGGTAAAACTATTCCCCCCGTACTGGCATCCCCTTTCTCGTTGTGGTTTTCATGCTCCCCGTTGTAAGTTGATTAATCGTGTTTGTTTTCTGTTTTTTTCGTAGTTTCCCGTGTTCCCGTTTCCCGTCCGTCTCCCCGATCTTCCGTCGTCTTCCTGTTCCTGTTATTCCTGTGTTCGTTTAGTTAGTCTTTGTGTTTGTATACTCTGTAGTGTTTTTGCGTTTGTCCGTTTATTACATTAAACGTTTGTTTTGTAACTTTACTTTTTGTCTGTGTCTGCATTGGGATTTTCCCATTGGTTTTTGGATTATTGCAGAAAATAAGCTGCAAAGGCTAACTAAATCATTATTATTATTGTCGTTGTATCAAGGATGATGCTTACACATTTTGTTCAGCAAGGTAATCTTCATAAATGAACACAACATTTATGATTTTTTAGAGAAAGTGCAATCAGCATAAATAAAAATCAAACATTGGGCTATAAACAAACTACACCACAGTCCAGTGTAGAACATTTGACAGTCTAAAAAAGATAAAATCATTTATTACATTTGGTGGCACTTACTGCTCTTCTTGATTTAAAATGACAAATGAGCCCAGATTAAAATACATACAGTAATCACAAACCTGTGCCAACATGAGTAAATTAAATTGCATTTTATTGCTATTATCAGTGCATTTATTACGTAACAACGCTGTTTTTGTGAGTGTATTTTAGAGACAGAAACGAGGCATTTTTGTCTTCTCCCCACTTAATTTCTGAGACTGCCACCGTAGCATGACTGGGTCACCACAACTAGCTTACAACTGATTTTGCAGAGAGAGAGAGAGAGAGAGAGAGAGAAAGAGAGAGAGAGAGAGAGAGAGAGAGAGAGAGAGAGAGATTATGGCCGATTATGAATGTTAGCAAATGTCAGCAGGCCTCTTAGCACCTCCCAAGCAGTCTAACTGGAAATGGCACAGAGACACTGCTGACCATATGGCTCTTGTAATTAATCGTACCGATTAATTTTTGGCTCGCCCTCAATGTCTGCACAGTCACTTATGTAATACCAGAACCCTATGAGCAAGCACTTCCCCAAGCCTTATAATGAATGCTAGAATATAAACTTAAGGTTATGCGGTGATAGGGTTGACACTACAGCCGAGAGCTTGATTTTATGAAGAAAAACTTTGAGGGTCATTTAGATCAGTCTAACCATTTTATACTTCTTAATGTTTAACACCAACAGAAATGGAATAGTTTAGAAATGATAAGTAAATATGTTTGCATTTGAAATTACTTTTCCTCTTTGGCAAAATTGATTTTAAACTAACTAAATTTCCCCAAATGAAAGCAAAATGCATACATTCAAATTGATTAAATTAAATATACCTATAGTAATGTGTGCAAAATTTCAGATGGTAGCAACACTAATGTTTGCATCCATCCCTAGGTTTGATACACTGGTGTACATTGCACACAGCCGTAGCTGAAAATAAAGCATTGTAGCACTAAGTAAATACAGAAATACTTCACTGTCATTTCACACAGCTTGTGACGTGCAACAACTGCAAACACACATGGCCTTGAAATAGGCCAAAACAGAGCACAAGAGTTATCTATTATGTATTCTTTACCGCTCAGCTTAAGAAATGTATCTACGAGAAAGGTGAAGAATTGCCTGTGGGCATTTACCAGATGCTCATTCATAAAACAAAATGTATTCATTTTACATGCACCGCTCGTTTCAGCAATTTTTTTAACAACTCAGTGTGCCTGTGAACAATATCTTTCCTACAGCTGTCTTGTATATTTGATGTAAGATAACCAAGGTGATGCTATCAAAGGCATGTACTGAAGACACAGATGCATGTCTGCATCACAGTCTGTGACTCTATTTCTGTATCTTTCATAGTGCTCCTTTCTGTTTTTAATTACTTTATTTTCAGCCCACAGATTTGAGGTGACCTATAATTGAGGTGTACTGTTTGTCTTGCCTTGTACAGCAAAAGCCCTAATTTGTATGCAGTGAGCCGTCAAAGAGTCTGCGTCACCTTCTGTGTCGTAGGGCACCATGCTAATTGTCCTTGGATGACTAAAGAGCTCGGATTATGTTGCTATTTCCCCCCTATTTTTTTCCCTTTTAGGAACGCAAAGGTCGGGTTTTCAGACTATTAGTCGTGTTAGCTATGCGAGGGGAGTTAGAGGGTGTAGTTGGGGGGAGCCTGAAGGTCTCATGCTGGTTGGTTTTCAAGTCTCATCCTTCTGCTGCTCTCTCACCTTAACTCTGAGATTGATAAGACTTCTGCTCCTGCAGCTGTGCTGCTCTGGAGCGTTGCACAGTGATAACAGACCAGCGAGACGTCAAGCTGTTATCTCCTTGATGCTGACATTCACCTCAAATACTTGGTAACATGTGTCCAGAAGGTACAGTGCTCCTGCTGGGAAAGCTGTAGGGAACCAAGGAGGCAAAACGTGAAGGAAGATTCTGACAACTAAACATGACTATAACCACTTAGTGAAGTGCAGATTTCTGAATTTGACTAATCCATTTACTATAAGCACCATTGCCTTTACTACTGCTTATTATCGTTAGCTGGCTTGTCAGAAAACAGCAAAGCTGGACTAGGAAGCATAAAGAACACTGGGGCACCGCCTCTCCTGAATTTCCTCTTGTGAAATATATATTTTAATGAAACGTTGTTTGTGTTAGTCTGTGTGCAGTTCAGTTGTCATTCATAACTACAGAAAAGTGCGATGACAGACTGTGTCTGTGTGCCGAAGGGCGTACTATGTCATGTAAGGCTGAATGATATAGCCAAAATCTTCTATCACAATATAGGTTATATCATATCTCAATAACGATATTATGATATGGCATTTTCTCTAGTATTCTAATAAATAACCACATGTTAAAGCCTACCTTTGTGTACTCAAATACTAGGTATTTAGTGAGTATTAGTTAAAATATCAACACATTCAACTTTTTAAAAGATTTCAGTTACTCTGTGGTTATTATCAATTTTGATGACATAATTATGTATCACGATATCTTGATTTATGATAAAATGACGATACAATTCCATTGAATTGATTGATTCCATATCAAATCATCGCCCGGCCCAAATATCACTGATGTATAATGAGACTTGATACAGCATTTGATGCCCAGAGAGGCCACAATACATGCTTTGAAGCCATCATTCCTTTTTGTTTCAAACATGACACAGGTTGGACAGAACCTGTTATGAGACAATGTGTTTTGAGACACTTTGTTCTTCCGAATCAAATTAAGTTTTACATTAAAAAGAGGTTTGTACTTCATAAGCGCCGGCAATAAAAGGGAAGGGTAGCTTATCTCTGCCTGTACTCTTGCTGACTTTAAATGGAGGTAATTTGCATTTTAATTTGGAGCTTGAACCTGTGCTTAATAGAATTAAACCAGGAGACGCATTGACATGGTTTTCTGACCCCTCCAAGGCCTGCTAGTACAGAAGGGGCAGAATCATTCAAGTTGTAGTGAGACATGGGGTTGACCCTAGCTGAGATAAGCCTTAGAGGTAAACACTGGCTCCTTAAAATGGCAGTTATTACCGTTATTTTCATCAAACTCCATGTAGAGGCAGTGTATTCACCCGTAAAATGGTGTGTTATTGAAGAGAGAGATCGATTTAGATCTTTCTCTCCCCATGAAATATTGCCTTTTTGGTATACAATATTACAAGACTTTGCACAGAAAGCAAAACAGTAGTCTCTTTCTCCTTAATGCACAGCGAGATTGCCGTTTGTTTTTCCAAAATAACTCCCAGGCCTGTATCTGTGAAATTGGACGTGGGGTTGCCAGACATTTGAATGTTTACAGCAGCTTTGAATTTCCTATTCCAGTCAATATTAGGTTAGGCTAAGGGGGAAATAGCCTGAGAGGGGGAAGTGCTATGAAGCATGAACAGCCTAGCTGTCGACCTACGAGAAAGAGAACCAGACAGAATGATGTTTGCCATTTTATAATTAGAGATGAGTGACTGGAGCAGCAAACAATGCATTTCAACTGTAAGTACATTAGCAGGAGTGAGATGTAGCATGAGAAGCCTGCCTCAAATAATCACAGGACAACTACACCAAAGTATGTGATTGTTCATTTTATTATACGATCGATTTCACTGCTTTCAGTGCTTCAGAAGCTTTATTGTCTCCACTACTGACGTTTTGTTGGCTATCTATAGGCTCTGTTCCTGCATCTGTATAGAGTGTGAGTCATGTAGTCACAGACTTAAAAGTCTAAACGCCATGTTCTTCCAATAGTTGTCAGCCTTGACCTTTAAGGTGGTTTTAATTATGGTATAATTGACACTGAAAATACTGTTGTGGCAAAAATACAAAAAGCTAGAAAATGTCTGACTGAAAGATAATTTCCCCCAAGGCGAAATTATTGAGATCTGAAAAAAGGCCATACTGAGCACAGTCAATTACTTCAATAGGATATACATCTTCTCAGCAATATTAATGTCTGCCCACACACCTTAAATATGTAGCATAACAATATAGCAGTGATAGCAGTGATATAAACAAAATGTGACAAGTCATCTTTAGAGAGGGACAGATAAGCCTAAGTAGAGAAACACACAAATGCACTTTCTATAATGTATTTTAATCTCTACACACCCGTAAAGTATACCCCTGCAGCCCCCACGAGGTAGGGGGCCCGTCGGCCAATATTCGTCACTGCTCCACAGAGAGCGTTTAGATCGTTGTGACGGTCGCCACTTGCTCATCCCACAGAACAGATACATTTTCATGTTATCAAATGCATAATTTTCCCCAGTTGTATATGTGTTTTAAACATCAATCTACACTTGAGTTAAAAATTAGAGAATTATGTATTAATAATTGATTTATTCTAAAATATTGTTATTTTTTCAATTCTATTAAATACAATTTTATTTATAGAGCCAATTCATAACAAAAGTTATCTCAGGACACTTTACAGAGTAGGTATAGACCACACTCTTTGACTTATTTATGATTTACACAAGCCCAACAATTCCCCCGTAGAGTATGGCGGCAACGTAAACCTTCCCTATAACAGGCAGGAACGCCGGACAGACTCAGCTCTGTGGAGGACGGCCATCTGACTTGACCGGTTCATTTTCATTGTTACAAATTTGATACAATATCAGCTGTGGCTGTACCATTGCTGTACTAGCATGTTTTTTAAAAAACCAAGTCACTTGAACAAAAACCTTTATTTTGTCGAGAAAAAAAACAGTGAGCAAAATTAGAGAACAGTAACCACTGTGTGTGAGCATCTCTGGAAAATCCTTAAAGTAATATCTAAGAAACCCTCTACAAACTGTGGATGAGACTGCATGAAGAATGGACCAAGATCGAACCAGAGCAGTGTGAGAAACTTGTGATGTCCTGTGGGCTCAGATGGGCTGAAGTCATTCAAAGCAAGGGCCTGAATAACATGAACAACAATAATAGAGTGAAAAAAATCGAATTTTCCCATTGCGGGACTTATAAAGGAATTCTTCTTCTTCTTCTTCTTCTTCTTCTTCTTCTTCTTCTTCTTCTTCTTCTTCTTCTTCTCTACACTTCCTATTAATTTTTTAATCCTATGGCCCGAAGAAAAAAATATTTAAATCTTCTCCTCTAACACAATGGTGACTGTTCTCTAATTTTGTGCAAAAACACATACAGTATGTTAAGATCATTCGATGGCTGCACTGTACATAGGGAAAGGTTCACCACTTAGCCACCAGTATGCATTAGTACAGGATTTAGGCGAACAAGCCTCGAGTTTCTCTCCGTCTCCGCCCTCTTTCAGCCACAAACAGTATTTGATTTCCTCATTCATTCAGTTAGCAGGCGAGTTTTGGCGTAGTATAGTTCTGTCGTCTGTTTTTTCAGAAAATCTTTGCAAAAATCAGTCATTATAAGTTATGTTAGGCGGCGACTATTTCCACTACCATGGCATGTCCTTTTGATAATGATCCCGTGGATGAAGGTGCAGCAATGCTGCGCAGAGAATTAAATATTCGTCGGGAGATGATTATCAAACTATTGATTATAGATGTTCTTGCATTTCCAGGCAATTATCTTTTTGAGCGGTACAGTTTCTTGTCACAGTCCATCATTTACATACACAACCTCATCCGTCCTTACATTTCCAACATTAACAACCAAAGTCATGCTCTCATATCCCAGCAGATATTGTGTGTTGCGCTGTGTTTTTTTGCACGTATAAAACAGCCACTTACGGTAATATTTATTTTACAATGTTTACCTAACATGCTCAAAATGAGGTATCACCATGAGATTGTGCTGAGGTTTTACCTGTTTGAACAATGTTTTTATGTTTCATCTTAAGCTGCCGCCAAGTGCGCTTCTCCCCGACGGGAATGCACCTAAATTAAATAAATTAAAAGGCTACCACTCAAGCAGTTTCCCCTGTGATATTATTGTGATTGCAAAGGACTACATTTAAACTTACGCATTGACCCGAGCAGCAATGTTCTCCCACGCCGTCTCCCTCTCTTTAGCTGCTACAGCGGTGTTACACTTGGTGAAAAACATGCTCAAACTCACCGTATGAGCGCATTATTATTTCCAATTCAAGTGGTAGCGTAGCCCTCCTCTTCCCCATTGCCATGGTGACTCGTCGAATCAGGGCTCCATTGATGCTGTCTTTTTATACTTGTGGTGCACGCGCTTAACTCCAGGTCAAACTACTCCGAGTTGATAAAACTCGGAGTAAAAACGCAAATCAGCTGTTCTGGAACTGAAAACTCAGAGTTTCCTATTTCAGAGTAGATCAACTCAGAGTTCAGGGTTAGACTCAGAGTTTGTTGAACCTGCTTCGTGAAATGGACCTCAGGACACCATAAAACTTGGCTTATATCAGTCCATGCAGTGTAGCCCGAACTTGGAAAACAAAGTCTGGAAGGGTGCGCAGCAATTAAGCTGCCACTGGATGGGCTGTTATCAGTGCTAGCTAGCATCTGGACTCCAAGCAAGAACTAGAACTCTTGCGATACTTTCTCCCGAACCACCTTACCTATGAGGTTTCAGTGCCTAACCCTAATCGTCTAACCTTAACCATTTGCGAGACTTTCGCAAATCTTGGGTTCTAGACCATCTAGACCAAGACACAACCTTTCACCGTCCTCTTCAGTTGTCTCAAAGAGGGAATTATAACCTCTGTTTCCTTATTTGCTACTTTAGGCAAAATCATTGTGTAACATGCCTATGTACTTTTTCTTTGAGTTTGTTGGCGGACTACAAACCAACGTTACAGTGCCTTACTTCTGCTCATATGCTTCTGCAGCTGAAACTGTTATTGTGTAACAGTGCCTCCATGTGGCCACCAGGGTAACAGAGAGGGAATGTAGAGCACATTATCAATCAAAAAAGGCTATATTGAAAACGACATTACAATATTTTTTGTTACATTTTATCGTCTTTCAAATAACTCATTAGTCTCTTAGCATTCTCGAGTAGTCTCGCAATAAGATTGGGTTTTGAAGGCCATCACAGCTATTGCAAGCTATAAATTTAGCTATAAATTAAGCAGTTATGGGCATTTTCCAGCACATTTTATTAAGGTTGTTTGTATAGCACACTGTATACTGCTGCTTCTGCAAAATAATGGAAATGTTTGATTCCATTCATAATGCTAAGAATTCAAAGCCACTCAAGGCCAAAGTCAATTTTATAATGAAAAAAAATTGTACTTTTGCACTATTTTGCAGAACGCTTCATTTTTTTTTAACTTTCCCTAACACAAATATTGTTGCTACTATGATAATAAACAGTGATTACCATGTGGTCTTATTTTGCAATTTCCCATAGTGTTGCAATGCATTGCCAATGCTTGCAGCCTTAAGGTTGATGCCATTAGAAAATACTGATAAGTCATAGCCGAGTGTTGCAGTGGCACTGAGCTGCTAGCATCAGGAGATCCCCAATTTATGCCTATTAATTCGGAGACAAACTGTGCACTTCATTTGATCATCTCTCTGTAGCCCATAAAATAAAGTGCTGTATTAAGTAATATTGTCTGCTTGACACTTCATAAAATATTTTGCAAACTAAACCTCTCAAGTCTTAAATCCATGCAGCTTTACTTGGGTATCTTTGTTGTTTGTCCCCTATTTTCCAGATGAATTGCCTGATTGCATAAACTGATTTGTCATCCAATTAAAGAATTTCCCCATTATGTGCTTAATGGTAGAGGTGGAGGTTCTTAAGACCTCCATAATCAAAGAATGCAAACAGATGTGTCCCCTGTGGGAAAGTAATCTAGTGCTCCACTAACTCTTGAACAATGTTCAGTGATCGCAGGTGACGTGAAAAGTATTGGTCAAGTAAAAACACTACTGGCATTTTGATAACTAAAACTTATCCTAATATAAAGCCACGTAGATTAATAGATTTGAATTTTTTAAATTATACTAATTGTAGCTGATGTTTTACCTTTAAGTATCTTTGGCAATATTTAGTCAGTGTAGCCTACATATGTCTATAAGTCTTTACTAACAAGTCCTGCTCCAGGCAAACATTGTTATTTTTATATTAGTTTCAAACTAATAGAACTCACCCCCACAGCAACATCTCATTACTTCTCAAAGCAATGCGGCTAATTAATTAAGTGAAAATATGTAGCCTACTAAAACATCTAAATTAATAAAGGCACATTTTAGAAGTATAAAATAAATAAATATCATCAAATGCTAAAATAGTGGAGGCGAGGGCACCAAAGCAGAACCTCAGATTCTGGGGTTTTATGTGGTGTGCGTTCAGCTCCAACAAAACATAGCAAAATGTTAATTTAAACTGACACAGTGTGTTAATGTGTAGCATCCAATCGCAATAATTACACAAGTTTAACGTTAATACATCTCAATGGAAACACCTCTGAAGCACACATGCATATACAGTGCATATAAAAGTCATGATACCCTTTTGAAAGAGTCCCTTTTTTGTTTTACAGCCTGAATTGATAATACATAAAAAATAGATATATTTTCCAGAGTGATTTACACATTTTGCCTTACAACATTCAAGTGAATTTTTTTTTCAAAATTAGTTAATAAAAAAAATAAAAACTAGAATAGTCCCTAGATTTAATACTTTGTGGAGACACATTACAGAAATAAGTCTGTTTGGATATGTCTCTACCAGCTCTGTGCTTTGTGCTAAATATTTCCTAGATTTGGAAATATTTAAAATGTACTTGACATATTTCTTGAAATCATTTTCGAAAATCAAAAACAATGGTTTATGGATTTATGATATGAGAATTTACAAGTACCAGTATCCCATTTATAATAAAGTATTGGTTTTGATTTGGTAGAAGGATAAGAAAAAACAAAAAAAACAATACTTTTTTATATATAAGGGAAAATTCAGAATAAATATATTGAGAAATAAATGTCCAATAAAAATAATATGGAGGGATAAAAGCTATTCAAGAGAATGAAAATTACTCGGAAACGGGTTAATTAAAACAAATTAATAACAGGAAGTGGATTCCACATGCGCCTACGTTGAGCTAGTTAATGAAAATATACATATATTTCGGCACTAAAACTGGTTTTAAAGTTCTCGTGAACATTAATTCTACAATAGTGAGGACTATGCTGCAGTCCCGAGGACACACGTGTTTTTTAGTGAGGCGAGTGCATCTCATTGAAAGAGATGCTAACATCTTAGCGGCTAGCGTTGGTCATGTGCACGCAACTAGAAGGGACACGCAAGCTGATTCTCTTCCACAAACCACCGCAGGCCCCATCTTGAGACACTAGGTCCGGGCTTGGTGGTCAGTTTACATTTAGTAAAAGGCAAGTATCTGTGAGTGCAACGAGGACGATCTGCATATTTGAATATACATCAACAATTTGACAGGGAACTTCGAGGAGCCATACTTCCAGGGAAAGGACCCAAAAAGTGCAGCTGGACTTTGAGGGAAACATTTGTAGGCAGAAGGAAAGTTATCTTGAAACAATTCAACATTGACACTCGGCATCCATTCATCTGTCGGAGTGGAAACTGCAGCTTCTGCCTCGAGGACGTTTTGTCTCCTTACATGGGGTGACTGCTCAAACCACCCAGCCACCAGTCGCCCCCATTCATCTGTTTTCATGGTGACTACATCTTTATCTCATTATCTAGATATGTTACATTGTAAATCACTTTGTACATTTTGCACATGTGCATCTGCCTTCATTGTATGACTTAGCATAATCAGCATAATGTCTTTGTCCATGGTGTTTATTTACTGTGACAAGACAGTGGTGCTTTGAGTAGACACGTGTGCTTTATGTGGGCTGTTGCAGCTTGATTTCTATGTGTATTCAGTAGTTAGTTGTGGTTTGCTCTCAATTTCCAGATGTTGTCATCAGTTCAGCATAGTCTCGGTGCTGTGCAGTTGTATGCAGAAGGGCCATGATCAGATTTATTCTAAAGTTGACACTTTGGTGCACTGAAGGAAGCTGTCATTGACACTTGTACTAAATCAATTAGTCATTAATCGATTAGTAAGATATTCTATTGCCAATTAGAGACCACCTTGTAATGAGATCACACTCGCCATGATGCCAAATTGGACCAGGGGTGTAATGTTACAAACTGGTTGTTCAATTAAAAAGGAGAGGAGAGGGTTGTCCCAGTGAGAACACAGCCAATTCATTCATTGCACCAGAGAGATCTTGACAGCATACACTATATTTCAAATTAAAGATCCCGCTGCACTAATATAGCAATGCTGTGTAACAAGGATGGTGTGTGGATTTGGAAATATGTACAGAAATGAGCTAGATAACAATATATATATAAAGTGTTATTCTACATATTACTCCTATCATGCAGTGAAACGCTGTCCGAGAATGGATCATTCGGCCAAAAAATGTTTGGCTATATTTACTCTCATTTTTAAAGCATTATAAGCATGTTATGGACATAAAACTTATAACATCCTGCTCTTAAAATAAGCCCTTTTTTTAAAGCGCAGAATTCATATGTCGGTGCAAACAGATGGTAGTTTCACACAGTTATTCACTTTGAAGCTGCATCTTCGCAGTGGGACTCTCTTTCCTATGCCGGAGAGCTCTGGGTAAAACTATCTCCCAACTAGAACATACTGACATGATTTCAAATAGATCTTCTCGCGTGCTCTCTCTAGCTGCCGCTGTCCTCACCGCGAGCAGTTTAGAATGTGAATGTGTTTGTTTTGCTGAGGAAGAAAACGCATGCACTCCAGAGTATGATCTGAAGGAAAGAAGACTGAGACGGGCACAGCCCTGATCTATAATTGGATCTTTTCTTGGACGTGAAGAGTTTCAAACGCCTATCCTCTAAAACCCTTTCTCTTCCTAATGGGAAAGAAGCACATGGACATCTTTTCAGATTTTTTGCTCTTGTTTGCAACTCTCAAAAGAAGGCAGCACGGTTGTTCAAAAATATTATCGCCGCAATGCAGAATTTCTCCTAGTAATACCCCAAAAAGCTCTTATTTTTTTACAGGTTCAGATATGCATCTTCAATAACATCACACTCATGTGCACTATTCTGTTCACTCAAGGGTCTATTAGATATTTACAGGGTGAAAACAAACAGCCCACGTATTGTCCAAGAGCCTTAGATGGACATCATTAATGCTTACAATTCCTTGTTTTTGTGCTTGAGTGCTGTGTTCATATTGATTGGTCAATTATTGAAGACACCAACATGAAGCAGCCTGTGGTTCTAATGGCATGCTCTTTCATTCATACAGACACTGAGCAATGGTAAACCATTACAGCATGCAGCTCCTCAGCATAACCTGTCACGGCAGCCCCTGATTCAGCATCCTCCTCACCCGTGATTGTAGTCGAGGGAAAATGATAGAGCTTGTTAACATTTTTCGGAGGAAAGCCCGTGTTAGGTGCAATTCGTTTTTGAAAAACCAATAGTAGTTCTGATAAATATCTCAAAAATGGTCACCATCACAAATGAATCTCAGTGGATGTACAGGTTTTGATGGAATGCCCCTTTGTAATGTATATCATTGTCGTGACTAAAAGCGAGGCTGACATTTATCACCTTGGAGATGATAAAAAGTTGGGTTCTCTGAGGTCCTTCTTACTCTCTAATCTGTTTGGATTTCCTGAGATCCCCAGGCTTTGACAATAAGGCTGCAGAAAGGAGTATGAAGCAAAAGCAGAGGAGTGAACCGAGTACAGAGCAAACAAGAAAGGAGGAGTCAAGTAAATGATTTTCTAATTATTACAGTAAGGCAGACAGGGATAGGGAAAGGGAACAGTTTAAATCTAGGAAGATTCTAATCATCAGTTTCTGAAGTTGGCTGAGATTCATCATGGAAGAAAGGCTTTGCCTGGTCAGGCTCAGAAATAAGGTTGTTTTTTACCTTCTACTTAGAAATGTTGAAGGTAGTCTCTAGCATTTGTTTATCCAGTATCAGCAAAAAAGGTTGTTTCACCTTTCTGAGCCACGTAGTTTGCACACATTAGCTCTGAGGGCTAAGTTGGCTTGTTTACTAAGTTACGTCAATGTCACTCTCACCCTGAACATCCTGCCGAACCCTGTCCAAAAATATTGCAGTTCAATAAAGCTTTGCTTTGTAGTGTGGAAAAAAAAGGAACAAATTATCAATTATTCATATAAGCCAAATCAACTGACAATTCGCCAAAAAGAAGTCTGTTACAGCCATATTTAAAAAAAATTAAAATTTGAATGCAACCTCTTACCCTGTCTAAAATCAAAAGAGCAAAGTTACGTAGATACTTGCAATTGTCAAGTTTTATACCACTATCACTTTGTCATTGACGGTTCAAAAGTCTTCCATCACTCTAAAATGGGTTTTGCTTACAGCTACTTTACTTGGATGTTTGACCCTCACTGTGCAGAGTGATGTATGTGCAGTTGCAGAAAGCTGTTTGAAAATTCATCTTCTGAAGGAGCAAAGTGTTCACCTTAAATCGGAGATCAAAATGTATAAGCATAATTATGTGCCATCACAACTTGTTTGGAAGCCAATGTGCTCCAGTATGAAACATACATTGTGTGATGTGAAAACTTGAAGCCTGCAGTGCACATAAGAAAGACAGACCGACGGAAAGAAAATATAAATTAGGGGACATATAGTGTCCTTGATTTAAACTTTTAATACAAACCATTTGCGTAGTCTTATTCATAGATCCAGGAGAGGGAGTAGATGTAATTTTAAGAGTTTTTAGTAGAAAACTAATTTGTTTGTTTAACCAGATGTATTTTTATTATTAGATTATTACTCAAAGTAGATTCTTTTTATATGTCTTTAAAGATTTCTGGATTTTACACAAAATTACTATGGGATTTAGGGCTGCATAATATTGGAATAAACACATTACAAAATGTTATTTGTGCTTTCGCAAAGCATTTTAATTTGTGCTCTAGTAAATTTAATTAGTTAGTACATATTGGTTGCATAAATATAAATGCTGATGATATGGCAAAACCCACAAAGCATGGTAAACGAGAAAAGGTCCCTGTTTTAGTACGGGTTGAGTAGGTGGCCGTCATAGCCGCATCCCCTGACTTACTGAGGACAGTGCACGGCATCACTCTCCGCAGGTAGACGTGGCACAATGATCACTAAGTCCACGAGAAACAGTGATATCTAGGCAAGGGGCTCTTTCAAGCCAACCAAGAGCCAGTCATGGTGCCCTGTCGTGGAGGAACCACTTGCTGGAGAGTCAAGTTGAATCCCCCAGGCAGACTGCATGGACCCTGTTTCATTCTGCCTAGTGTCTACATTATACAGAAGGAAGGTTAAAGCATTTCAGCTGCCTACACTAACTTTGTTTATTTAATCCACACATAACATACATGGCCAAAATTGTAAGCTCTATTTCAACATGAGCACATAATATGAACAGTCATTTTGAATAAGAATTTTCTGAAACGTGATTATTAATGAATTGTTATGGACATTTAAAAATATGTGCTGAGCGGTTCGCGTTGGTTTGATGAGGAGGTGGACTATTTACTGCAGAGTTGGTCAGATGAAATGTTCAAAAACAGTCTAGAACTAGAACTAAATCTCCAAGGGTTGATGACGTTTGAGCAAGAAGCAATCAAGCCATGGCTTGGATCATTTGAAGTAATGTGAAAACAAACATGCCTGGGCCGTGGGGGAAGAGGGAGGGGGGACAATCACCCTAAAGCACGGGGCATGATACGAATGGACAGTGTGAGTGCGCCCTAACAAAGATCGACCTGCCTCACAAATGAATAGTGAGAGAGAGAAGCACTTCCTTGTCTGTATGCCCATTTACCATTGAACTGTATAAACTCAGAGTGGCCAGTGACAGCGATGGAAAGGCTGTCAGAGGATAAAGGCACAAACCCTTCTCCCGTAACACTATTTATAGCTGAGTGCGTGCAAATGTCAATAATTTATGCTGACACATGTAAACGCAGCTGTCACATTAATAATTGTGTTGCTAAAATAGTCACGGAAAAAGCACACAGAGCAAAATGCAGGCGGCAGTGAACATGGAGTGCTTTTTCATAAGTGTAAATCATACAGTCTTGTGATGATCAATGTAAGGCTGGGACACATTAAAAGCAGGTTCAGACTGATACGCATGAAACTGGTGAATTATTTTAATTACAAATACATGTAATGAATCTGTTGAAACTCAACAATGTACATGTCGTGTGTCAATGACAAAGTATTTTTAAAGAAATAGATAGTATGCCATAGGAGATACACAACCCATCTTCCCTATATCTACTTGGTCCTCTGCGTGTCCCGTTTTTCAATGGGCACATGAAGAAAAGCATTGCAATCAATATTCCCTGCACTAATTGAAGTGCTTTTTATCTTGTTGGACTCACAGTGTTGTGTGTGTGTGTGTGTGTGTGTGTGTGTGTGTGTGTGTGTGTGTGTGTGTGTGTGTGTGTGTGTGTGTGTGTGTGTGTGTGTGTGTGTGTGTGTGTGTGTGTGTGTGTGCGTGCGTGCGTGCGTGCGTGCGTGCGTGCGTGCGTGCGTGCGTGCGTGTGTGTGTGTGTGTGTTTGTGGGATACTTGTATATTCATCCGCATAGCTGTCCACCTCTCTTTGTCTGCCTGGCCTGCCTTTAAAACCCTGTCAGCCAGTGGAAGTGCTTGCCTCTTTTATCAATATTTATGCCAGACAGCTATTTGGACCCAAGTCACAAGGTTCTGCACTACTTACAGTCTGTAACAGACAACTCATGGATCACATCACAAATGTATGCCTTAATCCTCTGTTGTTTAACATCCTTTTCTTGTTTTGACCAAAATGGCGTTGTTAAATAATTTCAACTAATCATTCTTTTCTACCTCTCTTTGATTTCCCCTGAGAGAAAGGCAAGTATTGTGCAGCAATAACAATAACTATGACTGAAGTTGGTAAATGTATCCCAGATGAGTCAGAGAAAGTTTGGTTTTCTCAGCCAAATGCACAAAACGCCGCATTGTCTCAGAACAAAATTCAAAAATCAATACAGGGAGACGCTGCAAATGGATATTGCTGTTTGACAGTCTAATTCCCTTTATCATGAGAAAGAGCAAGCCTGAGTCTTAACAATTAATTTAACGAATGAGGCCTCAAGAGATTTGAAAGCTCAAGGGTCTGAACAAATGTCTGTGGGGAAGAAAATGAGGAGGACATAAATAGGGACAGTCTTATTTTATTTTAATGTCATTATCTGCTGATGTTTCTATTCCACTAAATGATAAAACAAGTCGGGGCATCATGATTTAAAACTTCATCAAACCTCTCTTTCCCTGAGTTTTAGTAAGACATGTAGCATGGCTATGAATATCCACTATGAATTTAAATAAGTCTACAGTATGTGATGTCTCTGTAGATGTTCTGTCCAACAATCACCACTTTCTCTTTTAAATCTTCAGAACCTTCAAGGCAATTGCATAGCAAATATCAAGTTTGCCAACCGAGAAATTTCGTCTGAGGCTATGCTTATGTGTGGTAATCTTCCAGACTTTCAAGTGCAATCACTCTCCACTGGAAAGTCCTGCTCTTCATTTGACACGGGGTGTTACACTGGACCAGGGGCTAATTATGTTGGCCCAATGATTAACATTTAAAGGAAACACTATCTTCCACAGTGAGGGCAGCAGTTGCATCATAATAGATCGAAAGGATTCTTTTCTCACATGTTATATCTCCGTTTGTGCTCAATAATTGTGTTTGCATGTGTGTATCTGTATTGAGACTCGCTTACTTGCACGTAATGTTAGATTACCTTGAGCAAGGCTAGCCTTGGTCCATCTCTGAGAACGTGCCAAGAAAACAGAGAAAAATAAACATGCGATGTACCATTTCTCACAGGGCAGCCATATTACTGAACGCCTTCTTAAGAAAGGTTCTGAATTGCAAAGTTGAGCGGTTTATCAGGAAAGGTTAGACTCTTGGTTCCTTTGTAAATATTTAGTACGTTCACGGCATTAGAATACAGCATGTTCTCCGTCCGGTCAAATTCGACCAGTTACCAATATCAATATACTGTAGGTAGATATCAATTAATAATACAGCTCGCCTCATATAGTGGGTTGATAATTTTAATACTGAAACCCAGGTATCAGTTAGTTTCCCAGTGCACTTATACAGTATTTAATATACCATATGTATAAGTAAGCTTGATGTATATGTATAATATTAGATTTATAATTATAGGCTCTAAAGCAGGGGTATTTATTTAAAAGCCATTTGGCTAAGTAAAAGAAAACAAGACAGAGTCCTCTGAGTGCAATTAAATAAATAAAATGTTTTCTTTTTCTTTTTGTTGTTTTTTCTGTTTTCTATTTACTTCGCTGGAAAAACAGAACAACACCCTGTAAAGATAGTCATTTATTCACATTAGTTTATCAGAAATAGGTCACAGGTCCAGATACAACCGTCAATCGGTCCAGGTCTTATAAACATACAGTATATATATATTTATATATATATATATATATATATATATATATATATATATATATATAGAGAGAGAGAGAGAGAGAGAGAGGGAGTCTTGTGATCAGTGGGTTTCCCAGTTAAATTTTTTGTTAATCATATGCCTCTGAGCATATCAATTCCTTTAACCAATGCCGGCATGTTTTTCTGACAGTTGGGCATTGCAAAACAATGACATAAAACTCATACTCATACTGCTGGAAACTTGCAACAACAGAAGACACGTTCAAAGTGTGGCATTATAATAACATTAGCACCATGCAGGCAGTAAGCAAAATAATGAGTAATCAATAAGAAAATTGATAAGCAGAATCGATACCAGGATTGATATCAATAAAATCTTTTAAATTACCATCCCTAGTTGCAATGATGGATGCACACAAGCAGAACACACTGAATCTCTTTTTGTGGATCAGGATCGAGCTAATGAGTGTTGTCAAGATAAAGAACATTGTGACAATAACATAATGACCACAGTTCACAGAAAAAATAACTGTATATCTACAATTTGCAAGCCTAGTAATTATTCTGTTCTATAAAAATATCCTAGTGTTTTGGCAAAGGCAGAAAACCAGCGTCACATTTTTAAGCAGGCTCATATAGAGTAATCAGGACTGGACATGACAGCATACAATTACAAGTACAAATTACAGGTCTCAACATTGTTTTATGTGTAGCTAATGTGCTGAAGCCATTGTTCCTAGAGGTTCTTTGGTTTCCAGGGTTATAATGGCATTCAAAGTTTAAAGACAGGACTTATAAAATGCTGATTGACATTGTCTGTGTTTCCACATTGTGCAGCAAGTGGAGAATTCATTCTCCAGTGTTATATAATACTTAAGTTACCAAATTATTGACAAGAATCTCCATTGTAAGTTTTTAATTGTTTTGTAAAGTTACCAACAGGGTTTATACAGGGTTAAGGAACATTGGGGTCACAGAATATTAAAATATTCTATAAAAACTCTGCAGAAGCCAGAAAAAAAAAAGAAAACTGGCTGCATTAGTTTCAAGGCTGCTAAGTGATGCATGAAATAATGTCCTGTGGCATGGTGCTAAGACCCATCCCCTATGGGAACAAGCACTGAAATAAGCACAGAGCTTCAGTATTCAGCCCCACGTCAGTTGTAAGACTGGAAAAGCAAGTCGCAACTAACAAAGCTGTGTTTCTTCATCTCATGCCATCATACGTCACGCTTTTATGCTTGTAATGTAACACATCTGTACAGTGCTTTGCACTTTCCAGCAGCTCCCCTCTTTAACAGTCAGCCCCGTTCCCTCTACACTTCTTCTGCTGCTCTGAACCCAAATACTGTCTGTTTTTAATTGCTGATGTTTGAGCAGGTTCAAAGGTTAGAGTGAGTTGCTACTGGGCCGTTAAGTAGACCAGACTGTCATGAGGTGACAGGTTTTGTTTGAAGCAGGTATATATATATATATATGCACACCAATTGTAACATGCTGCCCTTTGATACACTGCTATTTATGTACTGCTGGAAGTAGTCTGCAGTGCAATAAATGCCCTTTCTGTCTGTGCCTACCAGTTTTATATCAAACATGACAAAAAGCTCCAACTCTGACTGCGCTGCCTGTTCAGTGTGAGACAAAGAATGGCTTATACATTCTGTGTGAACTTACAGCACTTTATTCAGTGGCATATGCTCAGGTTCCTATCATCTTTGAGACAGTTAATGTCACTATAATTGAAAGAAACTTATTCAGACAATGACAAGAAAGCCTAGACGCACACTAAGCTCACATCTAGTGTAGCTAGTGGTTGCCCTTTTGGGAAAACTGTAAGGACTGAAGTTAAATTAAATTGTACTCAAACATCTCACTGCCACATACTATGCAACCCTAAAGATAAATACTGCACACAAGTAATGGGTTACTACAACATATGACTGTTTAAGCAGCGCGACATCTTAGCTTATTCTGTTTGCTGGACTTAGAAGAAGAAGACAGGCAGAATAAGCCATACTTTATGAATCATTAATAGACACAAATGCAAAGAGGACCTATAAACATTCATTAATTGGAGAGATGTCAGAGCAGGGCTGCCAGTGGAAGTGCGCTCTGAGCAGTTAGGGTTCAGATGCCTTGCTCAAGGGGATCCAGACTAACGTTTTTCATTAGCACTGTGGCCCCCTTTTTAGGGGCTCAACCAGAAGTTTTAGGGGCACACACTGTAAAATCCACTTACTAACCAAATATTCACATTTCTTCTAATTTTCACCTTATTACTAATGCATACTTTGATAACAGATGCAGAAATGACAGTGTGCTTTTTCAAATTTAGTGTCACATTTTAATATGCACTTTTGAAGATGCCACATAGAAGGTAAACCGACAGCACCATCGCTGCCATGAAAGTATAATACTAAGAAATGTATACCATACATTCAGAATTAGTGCTTGGAAACAGACAGTTTAATTGTAATTCAGTTTTAATATAATGTCAAGTTTTTACTGTACAGGAATATACAAGGGCATTTTTTTCCTGATATTCCACAGTGAAAAGTTTTGTAAGTTACCTGAAAAAAAAAAGAAAAGGTATCTGAGGTTATCTAGAATGCACCTGAAGTGAACTTTCTGGAAGCAGACAGTTTTAGTGTGACTAATATTGCGACCAGTTCATTTGCCAGATGTACAATTCAGATGTACAATTCAGATGTACAATTCAGATGTACAATTCAGTCGCAGAAAGATCAACCACCAAAACAACTAGTGATATCAAATTCAACCTGGTTGGTCTATAGATCAGTACAACATCGTTTCAACTTTGCTCTTGACTGTTTCCAAAAAAGGGGTGCATCAGCACCTGCATTTACTGTTGTTTCTATGGAAACTAATTGGGGATCTGAGACCTGTACATTGGGACCCTTTTGATACCTCTTAGCAAGAGAAGATGAGCCCTGGCCAGCAATAAAGTTGTAAACTTTTTGCCCAGGGGAAACAAGGTAGCACACAATTTGAACTCTACACCAACAACTGACATGAGATGTGTATGTATAAACAAATGTAAACCCAAATGACAGCATTTCAAAAAATATATTTTGTGTGTGTTGTACTTTATTACCTCAGGCTTGTGCATGCTAGCTGCTGGATGTGGGTCAGTGAGATAGTGAGGTGCACCAATGAGGGTTCTCTCTGCTAAAAAGAGAAAAGGGCTCTTTTACATATTAAACACAGCCCTGAAGAACACTGTTAATGTCAGGTGTTCCCTACGGCGCAGCGATGTCAGGAGCATCTGGCTCTTTTCAGGGATGAGGGGCAACATTTGTCCTAACATGCAGTGTGGCAGAATGGCACAAATTAAAAGGGGGGGGGGGGGGCTTTTTAACCTCAGGTATCAGAGGAAGAGGGAATAGCAATAGTTCTTTGGCAGCAGTATGCAATATGGATCCTGAGAAGCGGAAGTGGAAAAAGACGTGCTTTGCAGTACAAGCAAATAATTTTTCATCTGGTTTAGAAGAAGTTTTATCAGGTTATAGCTATTGTTTGATGTTACATTCCCAGGGTACTTATTTCAATTAAGGGCATGAATTATAGCTATTAGAGTAGACTACATATCTACATTGATGATTTCAGGGTTTTAAACATGATGGAAATAATCACCAGGGTGCTAAATAGTTATAGGAATAGATAGGCCTTCATTATAACCAATACCATTATAGATCTACTTATCGGCCCGATTCTTTCTAAATTCTAAAAAATTCCCTTAATTATTCATGATCAATTCTCTGTTGGACTTTTTCTTCCTCTCCGCCATGATTCCTTCTTGGTGCAAGTTTCCAGCAGCGTAAACGTGAGTTTGACTTCATCATTTTGCAATTCAAAACCTTCCAAAAAAAAGACTACATCAGCATCAGTAAAAGATTGGTCAATTTGGAGACATACAATTCCAATGGATCTAACAATTTGGAAACGGATTCCCATCCCTAGTGCTAAATATTTGAAATGGACACTATGAGCGGCAGTGGTTATAACTGGTTGGTTTCATTTTTGATTTACCTGCTGATTTTTTTTTATTTTTTTTTACTAAGTGATCAATAAATTCATAGTATTGTCTATAAAAAAATATCTTCTCCTCACCCTCCGCGGGTGCGCAGGTTGTTGACCCTCTCTCTTAGCTCGGGTCCTCTACCAGAGGCCAGGTTGTTCTGCTGTAACCACTCCTCCAGCTTGGGGGTCACTGCCCCTCGTGCTCGGATCACCACAGGCAATACTGTCACCTTTACCTTCCAGGCTCTCTCCAGCTCTTCTCTGAGCCCTTGGTATTTTTTAAAGTTTCTCGTGTTCCTTTTTGCGAATGTTACCACCGCTTGGTATCGCCACAACCACCACCACGGCTTTCCTCTGTCCTTTATCCTCCACCACGATATACACTATAATGAAAGATTTTGAAGATCTGGAATGGTTACAAGACACAAGCATGTAACAATTTCTTTGCTAAATCTATGCAAATAAAAATGTGTAGCCTTTTGTCAGCCCCGGTTTAATAGGTTAATAGGTTGTGTAATAATGACATCCCTGTGGAGGGTGAGGGCTGCAGTCGTCTCATGAAAAACACAGGAAATCCACGGAAACCTCAAATGGTTGTCTTGAGCAGACAACTCTCCCTGATTAATCAACTGATAAGGATGTGGCAAAGTGACAGTGACATGATTATTATAACCATTATATATAATAATTGCTAAAGGTTTACCAAAAAGGTTTTTGAAAGAGTCTTTTTTTTTGTCTTCATTACAGCCATACTAAATCCCCAGCTTGGAGACAAAACAAAGCGATTCTTAATTTCCAGCAGTTACAAATGCCAGAACCCAAGGCGCATGGAGGATGCAGATAAAGTTGTTATTGGCAAATGTCCTTGGTACAAGCGGAGTGAGCGCTCAGTAATCCTACTGTGTTATTAGTCTCCCAGGACCCTGGGACTCTGCGTTACTATCACAGGCTGGTCCCACGTAGATAACACCAGCTCCATTCACCCTCGCATCTACTCATAGCTAAATTGACTGCAATTATCAGGACTAGGGAGCTTATTATTGACCTCTTTTATTTACAAATTTACTCTTGCAAAAGCCCTAAAGTTTTAAATGGCAGGAGATGTTGGACATTTCCTGACATGTCTTAATTCTACATTAAATCCTCTGGAACAGCAGCATTGATTTCATCTGCTTCCGTCTAAGCTTTAATTGACCATGAAGCAATCAGGTATATTGTATAGTTTGCATTTTCATTACCTTGTTGACCAAACAAGAAAGTTACTTGGGCGATCTTGAGGTTAAATCACATGTGTTAATATGTGTTAAACATGCAATAATATTCTATGTGGACACACTATTCAATGAAAAATATAAATGTATCAGTAAGTTTGAGTTTATAGTAACTTCTTCTTTATACTTTATGTTGATATCTGATTAAAACATTTATAGCATCTGCATTTATGTTTGTTTTTATTCAGTGGTTAGAGTTCACTTAACTCTAGCAACTGCTTTAAAAAACACACAGGTAAGGGCCAATGGCCTCAGTGTCAGCTGTCATGCGCACAAGACAGAGGTGTAAAAATATAAAACTTCAGTATTCTCCTGAGAAAGGCAAACTACCAAGTGGCAGGGTGGAGCAGGTGAGACCATGACCCTCTCTATCAAAAGGATGATGAGGCTTACAGCCATGCTCTTGCTCAAAATCTGGAAATGTGAAGTGGCTTGTCAGTATTCTGAAGTCTAGGAATGCACCAGGAAAGTTAAAACTCAAATTCTGACACAGCATGTGGCAAATCACTCTCAAGTGTATTCTGAGTTACCAGAGTATTTTCTTTCCATTCATCCAAGCATGGCAGCTGAAGGGCTAAATAAAAATTAGCCTTATCTACATGGATAAACTGAAAGAAAGTAAATTTCAGTTGCACAATAATTTCTTCAAGAAATGGTAAAGGGGCATATAACATAGTGCACGGTAAACAGTAAGAAATCAATTGATAAAAGTTACTTCATAACTAAATAAAAATATGATTACCACCATGTAGTATACTCGTTGCACCTGCAGATAAAGTCCACTATTATATCAAAGAAAGACAGACTTATAAAATGTATGAGCCTTATCATGAACTAGGCTTGTGTCCCAATCTTATATGCAAGTGCATGACAAAGCACAGAATAACCATCAAAGATGCTGAAACAGCTCCAGAGTGCCTTCCCTCTTTACTAGGAGCAGGTTGACTGTGGGGCGCAATCTCAAAGCTGCCCAGCTGAAAAATGGGCACTGAATCATTTCACCCTGAATTCTGGCCAAACAACAGTCAAAACACTGACATTTTATTTGCATAAAAGGGTTGTCTCAGTAATTGGATATTCATCAAAGACATAGCTGAATTGGGATATTTTAATGAAACAGCATGCGTTCATACATTATTGAACACGGACCCTCCTGAAACGGTGTACCTCAAGTTTGCCGTGGGCTGTGTTATTCCATCTGACCTTTTGAAAATTTAGTCTATGATTACTTTGAATGAAAAAATATTGAAGTAGGTGTATAGGTCTAATCTGCATGTTACATTTCAACTCACAGCTTTACATGTGGTGTACTATAATGTGAAATACTGTGTCTTTCATTTTCCATGTTGTTGTTTTGGTCAAATAGGCAATTTGGAAACAAGTCTAATAGAAACATCTTCCACTGACCTTTGAGAGTGAATATCTATGCGCGGCCCACTCTCTATAACTTATGCATGAGTGCGTGTCTTTGTGAAATATGAAACCAAATCCAAACAAACAAAGGAAAACAGAGAAAAGAGGTCAACGTCACTGATATAATCTGGATAACATATTAATACAGGGGAATGCCCATTGATCTGTCTTATGGGCTTTCCGATATCCAAGCTCTCCATGAAACTGAGGATTGCACAAAATTGTGTGTATTAAGATGAATTATTCAAGTGGGTATCTAAAAACCTGCAATCTTGCTGATACAACATGTGAAAGGACTTGCAGTAACTGTTGAAATATTAATGCAATTAAACATTACACACAGACTACAGGGTTGAGAGGAGGTTAAGCCTCATATGCATCAGTCCCATTTGGCCACAGAAAGCATCCTATAGGAAGCGTTACTCACCACTGAATACATTTCTAAGATTGACACATGTACATTGTATATTTATAAAAATACCAAATGCACAGTCATTGCCACGGGCATACAAGGGTTTGTTAATTTCCCAGTATGAGCATAAATTGGACTATTCCGATATCCAAGAGATTCTCCCCATAGGTGTAATTAGATGTGCAGCTGCCAAAGAGTCCCCTATAGAGAACCTGCCATGGGTAACGTTTCCTCCCTGTGGATGCCTGAAGAAAGATAATTGGTGTAATGTTCATGCCCAGTGTTGTGAGCTAATTAAAGCTAGGGGCATTGGCTATCAGATCTCACAAACTTCATAGCAGATGTCCACTGGTGTGCCAAATTTTCTAAAGTGACTTTAAAAAAACAAAAACAAAATTCATTTATTTCTTTTACTTTAATTTCAAAGTAAGATTCATTCCTATTGGCTGTCTCTCTGGGATAACTCTTCATCAAGAGGGTTTGGCGATTGCAGCAAATGTGAATCGAATAGTGTAGTTGTTGACTTTCTTCATGTTTGTCTGTTTAAGGTGAAATTATGTATTTGAACTTTTGTTTTATACGTATGTTACAGCAATAGGTAGGCTACACATTTCTGCTTACAAGTTCTCCTTACTGCAATTAGAAAAAAATTATTGTTGGAGGGGCACAGGATTTCATCATGGCGGTTCCCATATGGCACCACAGATGTATTAAGAAAACTTGATACAGCGTGTGAGGTGTTGGACCATTCATTCCTCTAAAAGTTGCTCACTGGCTCCCAAAGCCAGAAAAGTTCAGCTTGTGCGTCTAGAAAAACCCAGATGATCAGCACTGCTACTGCACCGTTGGGTCCATACAGCAGGTGCACTAGAGACTTCTGCCGGCTCACGGCAACATGCTTGAACACTCACAACCCAGTCTCTCTGTCTGTCTGTCTGTCTCTGTATGCCTGTATGTCTCTCTCCCATGGAGGAATTGTTGGGTGTCTGTAAAGTGTGGTCTAGACCTACTCTATATCTAGTGTCTTGAGTTGTTGTAATTTGGCACTATAAATAAAATTGAACTGAATTGAAATCAGTACCGGCGAAATCAGTGAGTCGCCTCGAGTCCAACTCCTTGCCGGAGCAGCAAATTAGTTGCTGCTGTTACAGGACAGCTGCCAACCTTAGGTCCATATCTGGGCCACCGCTGCAGAATGTATAATGGAAGAACAAGTGTTAAGTAAAAAAATAATTAATACATGTAAAATGTTGGACACAGGACTTTTTCAAGTTGTTGCAGCTTCATTCTGCTTTTTAGAGTGTGTATTTTTGTTGGACCGGTGTCTTAACTTTTTCATTTAGGTTCACCCAAGGAAGATTTAAGGAGGATTTAAGTGTTACCTTTTGTGTCGGTCCACATACACGTTGGTAATTTCTCAACACATTATGGAAGTGATTTTAAGCAAGAATAAAGGTGTAGATGGATGTTTTTTTCTAAAAGAAAATTTCTAAACCACAGCACAAACAAGAAATAGTCATAAAGATAATCTGGAACTCAAATTTAGTTAAAGGAAGCTCGTCTTTGGCCATAAAATAAGCTGTGTTTGTACCCGTGAACAACACATTCTTCGGCTCAGTGGGTCTGCTTTGTGCTGCTGGGTTGGATCGCTGAACGGGAGTCTGTCGCTGAGCAGCACGGCTCATTCTTCGCCTCAGTGGGTGCACGCTGTACACCGGGGGACAGGTGTAATGGGAATTGCGGCATTTTTCTTGCCGAAAAAATAATCAATAGTTCTCTTCTTTTTAAATTGCCAGTATAAGTTATGGTTACGATGTCGCTCAAGGAGGAGTGGACTCACAGGGAATGGTTTCACACATAGACACACGGCTTTTAAAATAATGCTAGACACACACACACACACACACACACACACACAGAACTAAATGAAAATCTTGATTGTTGACAGATACTCTGGAACCTGTTATGGTAAGTTGTGTTTCTAGCGTTTGATTAAATCCTGTTAATGCTTTAGATCCGCCATTTAGAAGTGATTCACGTTCCTTTCACAGATATCACAAATACAAACAATGGGATGGATGTCCAGTTTACCATGGTAAATATAGGAGACCATTCAGGAAAAGTATGTGCTAGTCTGCAATTGCCAAGAGTGATTATAGGTTTTATTTTGGGGATTTTCAAAGAGAATGAAAACTGAACACCATTACCGAGCCATTATTGGACTTCTTCATGTCATCAGGGGGATAATTGTCCACAAGTTCATGATCTCTCTACAGTGCAGACTGAATTGATTCTGGAAATGAAAATCGCTGTGACTCCCACATAGCATTAGCCCACTGAACCACCTCAGCATTAATTTTGAGTTTGAGCTCTCCCACCCAGAAAGACCTTGCCAACCACATCTGTTCATCATTTTAATCAAAACTTCTTCCAAATGCACACAGTGGCTTACATCATGGTATGATCAAACATTTCTTTAGCGACATGGAAACTTATACATATTATAAGGAAAAGTACTTAAAAGTTGCCATTTCTTTACTATAATTTGACATGTTTACCTGCACTATTCATAATTATTTCTTTGAGGTAATAATATTTCATTATTGTAGACCTAAAATATAATATTTCTGTTTTCAAAAAATTATTGAGGTGATGGTAAAGGGTCATGGGTAAAAAGATGTCTGTCTGGGAGTTACTGAATGGGAGTCAGCTTCAACAGCTGAGCCTGATAGCTGGCCTGATGAAGCCAGCAGACTGAGTCCTGCAGCAATCTGACCTCCTCCAGTCTGGCTTCACGGACATCAGCAATGAGATCTCCATTACTCTTTTAAACTGTGCCTGAGAACGCAACATCACTATTATGTCAGTGTCAGAGGTTTAATGCTGATTCATAAGGCCGCACAAATCCTAGATTAACCTCCAAGCTGGAAGTCCTCTTTCCGCAGCAAACTGCATGGGCAACTTTATGTCTCGAAGGAAAGGCAATATGATTTTGATATGATAGCAGAGACAGACAGACAGATACCTCTGTTGACGCACACGAATAGACAAGCACACGGACTGGTTATTGCTGAAAGGTGACCATATAGCACTATGAATCTTTGGGTATTTCTCAAATTGTGAGTATAAAAACTATACCCAACTGGCCATAATCTAAAATATGCTTGGATATGATACACTGTATACTGTATAGTGTCAAGTTATTATTTAATTTGTTCAATGACACAGTGTCATACACTTCCCAATGTCAAAAAAAAAAGCGTGAAACTAAATCGTCACCCTTTTTCAAAGACAAAAGAGGGAAATCTGAGTCACTATTGTTGACGTGAGCCTTCCGTGCTGCAGTGCACCCCCACCCTGGCCTGGCTGGTTGGGCACTAAGAGCCGCAGTGTTCCTGTAAGAATGAATATTAAGCCATAGTAGGACTGGCAGTGAGGGGGAGGGGGGTGTTCGGTTGCAAGCCCTTGTGTGCCGCCCAGTGGTATCAGTCTCCTTTTACATAAATAAACCAAGAAAAAGCAGTCAATCATATTTTTTAGGAATCAGTAGGCATACAAGTAAAATATTTTTTATCAGCTTTTTTTGCAGGAGTGATTTTGTCTTTGAAATGACTTTTCCTTATGTTGCAATTTCAGAAAATGCCTTATAATTCAGATTTGATCTAAGTTGAAAATAAGTGATTCATTCTAGAATTATTGATACCATGGTTTGCCTTTTCTGATTATTCTGCAGTGTTATCAACATGCCAGGGCAGGCATGCACAGACTGGTGGTGTAGATTTTGACACTATTCCTGAAGTTGCAGAGCTGGTTAAACCTATTTCTCTTTAGCTGTATCTTAGAAACACGCCAAGGCATGGTGCAGGAAATTTCATCATATCTTATGAGAATCGCAGGCTGTGATCTCGCTATAGGGTGCGTGCGTGTTTGTGTGTGTGTGTGTGTGTGTGTACGTGTATTTGGGGCAATGGGTAGGTGGTGAGAGAAGTGCAATACGATAATCGAAAACACAAAAGCGGTCGATGAAAGTTTCTCTGGACAATGGCTAGGAGGGTTTATTTGAAGAAATTACATTTTGCGGTGAAGAAGGGAGTTTTCCTTGAAAGACTTGGCTTCTCCATCACAACAGTTACTTCCTCAACCCAGGGCATGGGAAAAGCATCAAACTCTGAAATGTGATTTAGCATTTGGAATTCATTATATATATGTGATATGGAGTTTGGGTGGTCCAGCTGCTGAGCAGTTGTGTATCATCAACAGCTGCCTATGCTCCTCAGTCACTGCCCCTCTTCCCTCAGGTACTCTAAAAGGTTACATTGTCACAATCTGACCTGGATCTGTCTTGCATGGAGTAAAAATTTAAGACTGCTATCCTGTCCTCAGTTCTTCTTTTATTGTGCATGGACATGCCCGCCACAATCACACAGCCAGGTGTGTGGTTGTAAAGCTGCGTTCACACCAAGCGTGATAGACGCAAATACAATCGCTTGAGACGCTTGTATCACGCCGCTTGTATCACGTCGCTTGCATCACGTCGCTTGCATCACGTCGCTTGCATCACGTCGCTTGCATCACGTCGCTTGCATCACGCCGCTTGTATCACCCCGCTTGTATAACGCCGCTTGCATCACGCCGCTTGCATCACGCCGCATGCATCACGCCGCATGCATCAGGCCGCTTGCATCACGCCGCTTGCATCACGCCGCTTGCATCACGCCGCTTGCATCACGCCGCTTGCATCACGCCGCTTGCATCACGCCGCTTGCATCACGCCGCTTGCATCACGCCGCTTGCTCTCATTTGTCACATTTTGTGACCAACTGGACACCCTGACGACCGTGGCAGGAAGATGTCCAGGCTCCGGTCTATCCTGGACAATGACTCACACCCTCTCTACAACACACTGGCCCAGCAGAGGAGCACCTTCAGCAGAAGACTCCTTGCATAGAGATGCACCACAGGATACTTTCCTGCCTGTGGTCATTAAACTATACAATGCATCCCTAGGAGAGTCTGTCACCCCCTCTGTAATAGGGACTCAATCATTGTATAGCACGAGTTTGCAATGGAAACAATTTCCCCCTGGGATTATTAAAGTAGTTCTTCAATCGCATGTATCCGCCAAGGCGTATAGCTAACTGAAGCTAACCCTCGGCTCAGCCTACTCTATTGTGTTCTGAAAGGAAGTTATGCTAGTGCTAACCAGGGATCTGAATGCTTCCAAAAACAGGGTGCTGCCCAGTCTTCGGTAGATCAGACCGGGATACGCTTCACTGCATTGATGACTTTCTTTTCTTCTTCTTCATCTGGATTTCCAGAACACTAGATGCCTAAAGGCACCTCGCTGCCATCCATAGGTTATACATTATATTATATACATAGGAACAGTCTGATTTCCCCCAAGGACTGCAACTTTGGTGAGCCCCTGTATGTATCACTGAGAACTTTGATGACGCTTACCGCAATCTCAATGCTTATTGGATGTTGCGGCACGATGCCGCCTGAAAAGTTGAATATATTTACAACTTTATTAGTCGCTCCAGATGCTAGACGCTTCATCCGTGCCGCACCTCACCACGCTAGACGCTCCATTTGCGCTGCCTGAATCGCGTGTCATTGCGTCATAGAGTTGCTGCTCGATTCACTTCTGTCGCGTTTGGTGTGAATGCAGCTTAACGCTGTCATGTCCATGTAGAATAATCATGATAATAATCAATTCATCATTTTTCATGCACAAACTTTTCAATTTGGGTTTATGGACTGCTTGTTAGATAAAACAAACTATTTGAAGACATCAATAGGGAAATTATAATGGACATTTTCCACTTTCCACTTTTATTCAACATTTCATAGACAGTTAAATTAATCAAATAATCAAGAAAACAATGGCCACCCTAACCCCCATCATATAAAACTCAGTTGCCCGGAATTGAAATATGTAGCATACCACCTGTTTGAAAAACATGGACAGTACACACAGTCCTACCAATGGTGTCACACTATTCCACTGGTTGTAACAAGCCAAGAAATGCTACAGTGCACCAACAAAGACAGGGAAGAAGAAAATGGCAGTCTAATAAACATGAATTCATACAATGCAGCAACGAAAATGAAACAAAACAGCTTTTCAAATGTTTTGTAGGGAATTAAATGCTCTTGACATGTTTGTTAACCTCAAAGATACACACAAGAAAACTCAACATGGGTCTTGCCAACACAAAGATTGTGTTCTGAATTGCATCAGCTTTATGCAGCTCTAGTTTGCCAGTTACAATGCTCTCAAATACACATTGAAAGCTAATCAATCTTCATACACTGACCCATGACGTGATTAGAGCATGTTCTTTGAACACAATGAAACGGCTTTCCGCATCTGTGAATAGTTGGGATTGAACTGCGATCACATTTAAGCCATATCGGTTTATGTGTTGCATACCCACTCAATTGTCTACGTTGACTACCTGCTTTCTGACATGTTCACATCAAAGAAGAATGAGATTTCATTGTTTCAACTAAAAAGCATTCTTTCATTGCACCACATTAAAAAATACTCTAGATATGTATTTGGTAGCTTGAATATAACTGATAACTAATTTTTCAATAACTTTGGCGCAGTACTAGTATTACAAAAGCTTATTGATAGCTCTTTCGATACCATGGCAAAAGGCAGAAAAAAAGTCCTCAGCACACAAAAATAGTGCAGTCTTTGGTTTAAATCATGAGGTATCGAGAAAATTATCAAAGTATCAATACTGCACTGCTGTCATCAGTTAAGCCCGCCCATAACAGATAGTATGATTTGAGTTGGGATTTGCTGATAGTTAATGAGCTCCAGCGGTGCGTGTCCGGAGGCAGCGGCAGAGCAAATTGAAATTTGCTAGCGTTGCATCTAGTCTGACACTCCAAACTGACTTTAGATGGTTTACTTTCGAGTAAACAATATGCAGAAGTTTCGTTCAATGGTTAATCTGATATGCAGGCCAGGCATACAGAATACAGAATAAATGTCATGTTGGAAGAATATATTTTAATGGCCAGAACACCATTCTTCTGACTGTCCCCCAATCGCTGTAGCCTTTCACCTCAACCCTTTACAATGACCTGAATTAGCAACTAATAATAATGGCATTAACTAAAGCGCAGTCCCTTAGAGTTAACTTTATTGATCTCAGATGTATTATTGTGTCATACAGCTACTTCTTCTCACTCTAAGCAGTCCCACGGTTTCTCTCTGGACACAAAAGTCTGTTCAGTCTTTATATTCATCACTATAAATCCAGGCTAAATTTAAACCAAGGTTGAATACACTTTGGGAATAGTCACCCTCCCATAGCATGACTTAATTTAAGGTATTACTGAGGGATGTAACTCTGTTGAAATGGATTTCAGATTCATTATGACACACTGTTCCTCTGATAAGAGTTCAAGAATGTGGTGTAAAATTCTTGCCTGTTGGTCTATTAATGATGTCTATCTTCAAAGCTCAGTTTGCAGAATCAAAGACAATGAAAGATGGCCTCCCGTGATAGCTCGGGCGTGAGTGGAACTAATCTGCCTTTGACATAAAAGATTGGTAATATTTTCTGACATGTATGTTGGCATTCACTTTTTTAACTTCTTTGAATTTCAGAGACTGATTAATGAGAGCTAAGCCATTGTCACTGGATTTATTAGGTTGACTTTCAGTTTCTTCTTGAAGGGACAACCAAACAGATTTGCAGCTGCAGAGAAGATCTTTCTCTGCATTGCATGCACTGCATAAAGCCACTAAGAATAACAGCTATTAGAGTGGGAAATTAACCCATAAGAAGCGACTGAACAAGCTCAATTGGCAGTAAGACATGGCATATCATAGGGCATGTGCCGTAAGGCTATTGGGGTCTCGGTCTTGGCTTAAGCAAACCAGAATAGAACAATAAGACATCCTCACAAAAACAGGAGTTGGCAGTGATTCTAATGCAGTGGAGGAAACAGTAAGTTCTGCCAAAACAGCTTCCTAAGCTAAGCAGGGACAGTAGATGAAGTGGAGACAGAGATGTTTAGTTGAAAATAGATAATAGTATGCTGAAATCCCAGATGCCATTAATACTTGTTCAACCTACCAGTATATCCAAGTTTTTTCTGAAAGCAGCACAGTCTAATGAAATACTATAAACCTCTCCTCATGCAATAGTTTTCTACTTTTGTTCTGTATTTTCACTTTCTTCGCTACTGAGCAGGTCGCTTCATACTACGTATTCCCCTAGCCTCACTTAATTCTGTTTTTGAACTACTGAATGGCTAATTTTTTTGTTTATTATTTCAGAACAAGCCATCTGTTCCGCTAATCTCTGATTGGCAGTAAAATAATGTTTCTAAATTTTTGATTTCATGCCAGGAGGTTAGACTGACCCATCAAACTGTGATAGCTGGTTCACTACAATGGTGTTTTTGGAATCAAAAGTGGAAAAGCAGCAGGTTTGGAGGTGAGACATTGTGTTTGAAAAATTAAATCACAACCCTGTGGACTGAGTACAACCGTGCTTTACTTTAGGTGCTGTGAGTATGGAGCGCTGCAGGGCTGACATATTTTTATTGGCCGATCAAGTCAGCATCGGCCTAGGTTCCTTCCACAAAAGTAAGCTGGAAATTTCTACTGGATTTTGACTATTGCTCCGTGGTGAACAAAATATTTTACTATATCTTTCAAGATATTAGTCACAGACATTTACTAAAATGTTTCTTCTTGTTCATTATTCTTTAGGGGCCCTGTAGTGTAGGCGAGGAAGAAGTGTAATTACTTATTGATGTGGCTACATCGGTTTTTACATTGGTCATTTTGCATAATGGGAGAGACACTGAAAAAGTTAGATGATTTCAGTCACCCAATAGAAATTAATGAGATTTTGGAACTATTTTAGCTTTCCTGACTTTGTAAATCTTACTGCTATTCATTGTAAAGAGGACTAAACATGCTCTACGTGCAGAATATACTTACTAAGGTGCCAATATCATCAGATAGTGATTATAATATAAATTCCTTCTGTTACATATCATTTCCAGTGTATTTTCTATTACTACACCATAACAGCTTCCACAATGCTGAAATTAAATATTTGATATGTTGAATTGCAGCAAGGATTACAACGCTGAGGATTAGGCTTAACCAGCTAAGCTTGCCTAATCACTACATGTTGAACAGGATTGGGCTCAGGTGGGACTGTTTATTAACATCCATTTCCACCCTAAAAAATAAAAAGAACCTACACCTCTAGTCTGTACAAGCTTCACTTGATGATAATAATAGTGGGTCCAGCAAAGTCCAGCCATTTATCACTTGCCACTTCGCTATTGTGCTGTGTCACCAGCTAGATTGCTAAAACACTGGATGGATGTGCAGTGTTAGTTATTAAAAGGCATGGGGTTACAATAAGCACCAAAAAGCCCTTCTTGTTCTCCTGTCTCTGGCCAGTTTGTTCTGCGTGTTTGTTGCGTCGGACAGAATGATAATAGAGAAGAATGCTCTGTGCAGTTAGCTGAAGCTTATCAGGTGTCCTGTATAGACTGCAAAACCTAGGTTAAAAACCACCAAAGTCGCAGACAAGACAAACTTAGCTGCATTGTTTTAGTCAACTGATCCCAGATCTTCTAGTGTACATAAATGCTAAAATTACCAGTGATGTGTAACGTACAAGGATAATGGCCAGTGTAATTACCTAAAGTGTGTTATTAGATTTATGACTGCATGTACTCATGAAATGAACATGGATACAGACAAACGCCATCAGACTGTTGTGTTAGATGTGATGAATGGATCACAACATTGTTAGTTAATCAGATTACCAATACATTTAGTAAAACTTGAGATTATTAGCAGGATTACAACATTTTTCAAATATAGAACGCTATACTACCATGCATATGCGCACACATTACAACACTTCATGAGTCTTGCACAACAGCACTCTGGTCTCGAGTGAGTCTCTCTCTAGAGCCGGTTTTTGTTTGTTCTAGGCTAGAAGCAGAATAGGGGGCTCCGTGGAAGAGGACTCACTCCCCATGTACATATAAAGGGCTTATTCTAAGATAACGAAAAACACAATAAATCTCTTTCAGGTGATTATACACTAATGAAAACATATTTATGAATATTATATTCCATTTCTGCCAATAGATGAATCCTGCGCATTGGTCCTTTTTAAATAGATGGGAGTTTTTGATGGTGTAGTGTCCCAAATGTTCGATAGTGTTGATCCATTAGCTTTCACATATCTGCCTCGGTGATAGTAGGGTGCATAATGCCTTGTGACAGCTATGAAATAAACCAAACCCGACCCTGCTGTGAGCAAGTATTTATCTATAAAGCCTTACATTTTGATGGCACAAACATTCAGAAGTGATGACAAGCGTTCTCTTTTTTTCATCTTGAACAAAATATAATTTCATGCTGGATTAACTACATATTGACCAGGAGTAAGGAAGAATAATCTATGGGCACAATTGAAGCCTCTGGGCTTGAAGATCTTCATCAATTCACTATGTTTCAACACACTGTCGAAAAAAGGAGCAAGACAGAGAGAGACACACATACACGGGGGAAAAGAACAGAGAGAGAAAGCTGAAGGAAAGTGAGTCTGATTTTGATTTGTGACCTGGGGACTGTCACTTTATCTAGACACATTACTTCTGACATTGCAGTATACATTTCCTCACACATCTATGATTAAATTCAACTATTTTACATTTTAATTGCTTTATTATCATGATCTTTGTGTAGGAAAGACTCATAGGTCTGCGGTGGTAAGACATTTCTGCATAAGTTCCATTATAAAAGCAAAGACAGCTACGACCAGGGCATGAACAAAATGATTTTATTGAGCCAGTCAGTTTATCAACTCATTGACTGCTGTTTCTTTTGTCTGTACATCCACATACTTTACAATATAATATTGACCAGGGCTGGAGACTTGAGACTCGGACTCATCATACTCAAGTTTAAAAAAAAGGATCACTCGCTGCTCATGCTAGCTGTAACACTTCATATACATGGGTCTTGACTTAACTTAAAACTAAAGAGCAAAAATGTTGATGAGATTCGGTAGCCCAGTGCAGTAAATGTCAAAAAGTGCTGCACATGCAGGTTTGCTGTCATGAACAGTGCATGAAAAATTAATATTGTAATGGGGATGGGCATGCCAGTGTTTGCAAGGCCTAAATATAAATGGTCACGTGTATGGGCAGCTGGCATCAACTCTAAATTCAGATTAGAGAACTTAGCCTATCGCTATATAATTAATGAAATAAAATTAGCAGCTTTTTGTTTTCCTTCCTTATTACAAAAGATGTAGACCTATGATACTCTATGTACTGCAGCCACACTACTGAATCTGATGCTCATACAGTATTTTTGGTACTGTCTGCTGTTTTTTTGTAGTGCTGTACCAAATAGTTCGAAAGTCGTTCATACTAGCAGACATATCAGAATGGTAAGTGTAGTTAGCATCTTTTTTTTAGTTTCTGTTGTTTGTTAGCTTGGTAGCTTGTAACTGTCAGTGGCTGACAGCTATGATGACAGTGCGTTTTCTCTCTTTACTGACTGTCCAATCTTAGCTGTAGGTTTCAGGTTTCTTTACCAGTAAAGTTTTCCGCTGTCCAATAGTGTTTCCCATATGAAAAAGTGATTAGTTTATGGATTTGTGATGTACCAACTAAAGCTTACATGGGAATTTGAAAACACCCCTCTAGCGACAAAATTTTACATTTTAAAGGACAGAAACGAAAGAAAATCACTTTTTGGAACTGAGCCGGGGCTTGAAGGCTTACAAATATAAGATAGTATTTACTCACTGAAAATAAGCCATGAAGTTAATATGCACACCTGCTGTAGGACAGGTTTGGAGCGTGAGGCCTTATTTTTAGGGGTGTCCATGATAGCCCAGGCGAGCATGTGTTGGGGTATAAACCCAGGAGTATTGATGTATACACATTTCTGTGTTTCAAACACACCATTGGGAATTTTGCTCTTGGTGTTATCAGAAAAGTACTTGACACATACAAAAACCTTAATTTTTCACTTGCAACATGATGTTGGATGCAAAACTGTTGACCTAAAAAAATATGTAGTGGATGATTTTGTGTATTGGAGAATGCAAAATTCTCAACATTAATAGAACCATAAGAATAATTTGATAATGAGGATTTGTGGCACGCCTGTAGACTTGAGTCAAACTTAGTCCCAAAAAAACTAACAAACTGCATCTTTTGCACATTTTGTGAATTTTTTTTTCAGTGAAATCCTCTAGGTCAGTGGTTCCCAACCTGGGGGGCCCGACCCCCCAAGGGGGGCGTCAAAGATCCAGGGGGGGTCGCGAAGCCCTCTTGATTTTAAGGGGTTTAATAATTTTAATGTAATTAAAATGTTAAATAAATGAGTAGGCTAAGCATTTAATTCATATATGTGACAAAATCACCTAAATCCAAGGGCCACATTAAACATTCGTGTATTTCAAATTTTAGATAAGTGAATAAGTTATAGGCGTATATCACAAGGAACAGAGCGTGTGTGACTTGAAAGCCTCACGTGCAGCAGTCGTTGCTAGGCGGAGCTAAGGGAGAGATGGCAAAGCATCAGGTAGAGGAGACTGCGGAAAATGTCAAAAAGAAAAAGAGGGGCTACCAAGAAAGTTATATTGTGTTTGGCTTCATAGAAGCAATGGATAAAATTAGAGCAGAATGTATATTTTGCTGTGAGAAACTGGCAAATGAAAGTTTGAAGCCCTGAAAGCTGAAGCGACACCAGACAACTAAACATCCCGAGACGGTGGGTAAACCCAAAGAGTTTTTCATCAGAAAAAGAGAGCTTGTTATCACTAGCAGGCCCCAAAACATAAAGGAGAGTTTCTTCAGGGCGGGAAGCGACCAGAGGCAGGCAACGGTTGCATCCTTTGAGTGCTCTCTCCTAATTGCCCAAGCCAAAAAGCCACACAACATTGGCGAAACACTGATTAAACCTACGTGCATTAAAATGGCTGAGATACTGTGTGGACTGCAGGTGGCTAACAAATTTAAGACTAAAAGTACAAGTTCTGAAGAAATTTGTTGTAATCATACACAAGTTCTCCTCATTGTCCAATGCTGTTATTAAATAACTGAAATACAAAGCATTTCATGAAAAAGAAGTTATGATGTTCCTTATTTTATTTTTATTTTCATGGGGGGGGGGGGTCACCAAAGTTTACAATGGTAAAAATATGGGTCCCTTAAGAAAAAGGTTGGGAACCACTGCTCTAGGTAATGAGAATGAAATCTAATGGGCTTCACTATAGTGGTATTTTTGCAGCTGCCGTGCAGGGTGGCATTGTTGGGAGCTTTTTGTCTACAGTATGTTGTGTCTGGAGAGCTCTGGCTTCCAGCCCAGAGATGCTCAGCACAACCTAAGCAGTGTTGGTTGGGGCTTCAGGGGGTGACTGATAGAGCACTGATTATATTTATACTCAACCTAAGCATGTGCAGGAGCTCATGTTTCAGCAACTTCAGGAGACAGACACAATTAAATAATTTTAATTACTGCAGCACAATTTTTCCAAAACAAGGAATCCATTTTCCTAGAGTTTTTCAAAGGCGTAAAATACAGACAGAATTGGTTCTTTGAAACGTAAGATCTCTATTGCTTCTTCGAGGAGTTTAGAATTATTCATGTTTAAATTTGAGGTTGTGCAAGCAGAGAGCAAGTCTGTCTACAAAAAATTGTCACAACAATGAAATGGCTACTACCTAACATCATAACAAATGACTACAATACTGAATCCACAAGATGTTTTCCCAATAATGAAACTCCAATACTGCTTAGGGACCCCAGTATGCGAAAAATAACAGTAATACCGCATGAGAAAACCTGTGTGTTTGTTTACCCAAAACTTGGATTATATTACAATCTCAGGTTCATAATGGCTTCACTATAAAACTGAAAATCTGAATTTCTCACTTCCTTATTGACATGTTCTATAATGCCTCTCTTTATTCCTCAGCATCCGTGTTCACGCTAAATCATGCTGATAGCTCGAAAACTACAGACATGTATGGTAACAGATCCTGACTGTTAAAGCCGCTCCAAGAAGATGAAGAATATGGGCAATTAGCATACCTCTACCATCACAGCAAACACTTTCCATGATCACCAGCTGCTTCTTGCTGGTGTGTACACCTGTCTAGCTAAAAGTCACATGCATGGTGTAAACCACAGTGGCAGTCCGTGGCTCTGTGCCCTCTGATTACTCCTAGTTATTCCCAGGTTTCTGCTGAGCTGACAGGCAAGACACACGGGCCAGATGGTCAGGGCCCAGAATCAAGGCTTAGAGTTTACAAAGCCACCCCCAGAGCTACAGTACCATACAATGATAGTAAAATGGATGATATATTAGAACCTGTCTGTAACGCTTCAAATGAATGTCCAATCAGTTCTAAACACTTGAGCGACACTGTAAAAAATTCTGTCCTTAACATCATGAACATTAGTCTTGTAAAACTATAAGGAGTTTTTTAGTGATCAGCCCATTGTTACAGGCTTGAATGCACCAGGATGGTTCCCATCCATGGTGTGGATACATTTTATAGAGGATAAGATAAATAAAGTTAGCTTTTATTAGTGTCAAGGTGAGCTATTATTCTGGTCTCTAGTCACTCTGCTGTTGTAAACTACTCTAATTGCTCATAATGGGGAAAAGATGGTTTTATAAACACATTTATGATGGTATTAAGTGGGGTTCATAACAAAGTTCAGGTTCTAACCAGTTGATTAAAGGGCAGTTAAAAGTGGAGTTCTCGGTCGACTTTACATTTACATGCCCATCCCCTCTCTCCACAAAAAACATCATCCCATAGAAAAAGTAAAATTATCGCAATTTATCTTTAATCATGTTAAACATAGTTAATAACTCATTTGCGTTAATAACTCTTATTTTGCTGAAAATAGAAGTGAGGATATTGATGGAGCCATAAGTTATTAATTGAATATAAAGTGGGCATAATTTGGCAAACTTCACCTCACTACACAAGCTTGAAAACAGAGTTTTCCTCTCAGATGTATTAATAATGAAAGAACCGTCCATACTGCAACTTTCTCTCATGACTCCAGAGACTTAACACTGCTTTCCTTGAGAAATGAAGAAAATCATTGGCTTCTACCAGCCTCAGGTCAAACTCATCAACATGTCCTGCATTGATGAAGGGGGATCTGAATGCTAATGACTGTGTCCTTGACTCACTCACATCGAGTTAGGTTTTCTGTCCTAAAATCATTTAAGAGCAATTTGACAGCACACTTGTAGCAATGTAGCTTTGTTTGATAATCATTTTTACTTCCCTATTTTTCTCTTTTTTATCTCCTCTGTTTTCCCCTTCATTTAATGTTCTGTTATGTAACTCTGTGTTCAGAGCTAAAATCGTGGATCATAAAGACTACTGTTCCCAAATGCTTCAGCCAACGTATAGCATTGAGCATAAACACATTAGCCGTTAGCCTTTCTAGCTGCGTGACTCTATGGGTGAGTCAGCTGATCTGAAATATCTTAACTATCGGACGGATTGCCATGAAATTTTGTACATACATTCATGGTACCCCGAGGAAGAATTGTAATGACTTTGGTGATCACCTGACTTTTTCTCTAAGCTGAAAGTGTTTGCCCCACTCCATACAACTGTAGTCGCTGGAATCACATTTAACTTATTACGGGATGATGATGGAGGATTTGGTGGCAAAGTGAAAATAAAAGCACCTATTGCACAATATTGTGGATTTAAACCAAAGGCTAATATTGGGCATATTATAAAGTTAATGTTGCAATCTGTAAACTTCAATGGTGGCAGCATCTTTAAGTAACCTCTATCTAGAGTGGCTGTGCAGCTCCTGCGCAGAGATTAAAGTAATCGCTTTCCAGATATTGCGCGTCAACATTGTTGTCAAGTTTATGAACTGGTGGGAAAATGTTCTCACTAGGGCATCCCTACCCTAAATATCAGCATTTTAGCATTGTCATTGTGAGAATGTTAGCATGCTGATGTGAGCTTTTACCTCAAAGCACTAAATACACTAAATATAGGTCTAATGATCTCTTTCCTTATTATTATTGTTTTTTTAATTTTTAGCATAAACCTGTGAAATAAGTTTTTAGTCTATGTTTAAAGTGAAATGGGCCCCCATGTTTTAATAATTAGATGATCACTTTCTGGTTTAGGAATAAGAGTCATTAGACCTTGTTTCATGGTTGTTGTCATCTCCTTTCTTTCTATACATTATTTAATCATGAATACTAGATGGTGCCTAATTAAACCCAAAAACAAAAGACTTATTATTTTATGATCTGACAGCGTAACATGATAATGGGAAACTTATCAACGGAAATACAAACCGCCCAGAGCGTATTCCAGAATATTAACTCATGCAGCCAGACCACACTGCAGAGCTGGAGTATACTCTGCCAATGCAAGAGCAAGTTATGGTACTTTTTAAAACCTCTTAATTAAAATATTTTTAAACTCTTTAGCTAGTACAGTAGATGTGCGGAACGTTTGTCACAAAATCATATATCACACTTAGCATGAACTACACTCAGACGCACTCAACTGTTTTCAAAGACTACACGATATCCCTCACCGGGCTTGTGTTTCCTGTGTGTCCGTAAGGAATGCCCATCTCTGGAGAGCCACTCAGACGGTTCTCTTTGCAGGAGGCCAGCGGAGCGTGTGATATCTCCCCAAGGTGCTTTGTCAGAGAGCTATTTATAGGTTCAAGGGACATCCTCCATCCCCAACCCTCAGCACTCCCACCAACCTACGCCCCATTCGCAACCGTCCACACATGGACGCACCTCTTCATCAGTGTGCCCGGTGAAAAGGCGATGGGCAGTCAGGCATGATGCTGTGTTTAGAGAAGAAAGGTCCTGCGTTATGAGAGAGGCTCTGCTCGTTCCCTACAGCCGACAAGGCTTTTATTTCCTCTTCAGAATCTGAAGAGGCTGTTCAACATACAATGGAGAGATAATACAGTGTAATATATTACAAAAATTATCAGGTCTTTAATTGTAACCGCGTCAGTGTAATAAAGTATATTTTTTATTAAAGAGTAAATTGCTTGCATCTCTCACACAGATTGTTAAACATTTGTGGATCTAATATCATCGTCAAAGTGATAAAGTACACACGCAGTATCACAGTATCTCTTGAAATATGGATGTCTAGTAAAACCACCTATTTGATCACTTCTGCTTCTCCCAGTTCACAAATTGGTATGCAGCCCACACCTAATGTAAAGCAGCAAATAAACTGATGACATATTCCCTTTTCACACAGTTTGTATAGTTCCCCTCAGGCAGGTAGTTTAGTGTGTCAAGAGCCACTAAGGAAATCAAGGTCTTTGTCCAAAATGCAGTGCAGTTTTTGAATTCCCAGGACTTGGAATTTAATGTGCAATATAGCTGTGTGCACATCTTTCCTGTGATTCACACCTTTATTTTTACAATTCTATATTTGTTCCTTTTTTTTATTTCGTGTTTTCATACGGTTTAGACTGATATATCTGCTGCCTGTGTGATTAACGCTGTTATGTGTTATGAATACTATGTCTATATGTTTAACATCTGTTACGTGTTTTTATATGCCACAAGTAGCCAAAGGCAAAGCTCCACATGTGTGGGTCATAAACTTTTCTAGAGTCTACTGACGCAACCATGTTATTAACTGAGTAAGTTATTTCCATTCCACTTATTTACCCACAACAGCAGCTTGACAGAGCTGGGTAAGTAAATGTTTGTCTTTCATTTTCAGTGTCATCACAACAATAGCAAATAAGGCGCCTGAAATGACTTTGAAATAGGATTGACACTGATAAATCTGATAAACTGATGACCATTTTTAGACACAATTTCTTTTGCAATCCCCCCTCCCCTATATGCAAACTAACCCCTTGTGTAGTTAGACTTGTTGAAATGTGGTAATTTTTTAAAACATGGTCAAACCATGAGACATAATGGACCCATAAGGGGAAATGCTGTAAAAGTAAGAGAGGAGGGAAAGATTAATCACTGTTACCCTGCAGCCTTTTCTCCAAACCGAGCAGTTAACTCCCCCGCCTCTGTCCTCATGGACCCAAGCTAAGATCTGAACGCTCTGTTTGCATTACACCTACCAAAACCCACGCAACATCACTAACTTCAGTCTAAAGCACATCAAGGTCAGTCTTCCATATGTAAAGGCTCTTAGAATCTCTTCAATGACTTACCATACGTAAGTAAAACAAAACTGACCTTCAGCTGGAACTAATTTGCCGTAAATATCAATTGTGCCATCATAACCGCCTTAGCTGGATGTCCTCTAAAGAACAGAACAAATGTCACCCTGTATCATCTTCTTGAACATATCTAGAACATGTCTTAATTCATCAGAAAATTATTGGTAACGTAATTTGTTTATCTATTAAATCGTGTTTCCAGAGGGGAGTAGTTTGAAGGGGGGATGGGCAAAGTGATTTCATCACAGATGATGTCGGAGGTCCCACGGAGTTTTCTCCTCCCTGCTGGCAAACTGTACTACACTGTGATGCAGTTCGTCAGGATTCTCTAGACTGTGCACCTGTAAAACTTTACGAGAAGGTAAAAGTTCACTTGAAGAAACTGACATAAAGGTAAACAATACATCTCTTTCCAATCAGACATGTCATGGACAGTGTACTATATTCTAAACTACAGGCTGTTAAAATTGTCTGGTGGATTCAACTGCAGATGATGAGGGCCTGCAGGAGCTGAAGTGTTCAGCCATTACTCATGTCATTGCAGTTGTGTTGTTTAATATTTTCTTTCCTTGGGAAATGCATGAACATATGCTGAGTTACTATGTGATTTTTGTCTTGCCTTAAGGCCGTGGTAAACACGTGCTAACTCAATTCCTTGAACTAGTCAGTGCCAAAAGCAATTACTTTGGCTTATCAAAGTCAAAGTATTTCTTCATATGGAAATCATAAAATGAGTTGTGATGCTGAGCAAAGACAGAGGAAGATATGTAGTTATACTAGTATGTCTTTTCATGAACAATGTACATAAGTGGATATTAAATTAATATAATAATGCATTAAGGTAAGCTTGGAGCACAATGGAAAATATCTCCTTGGTGAGGTCAGTCCACATGATGATGAAAACCAGCAACTCAATAATTAAGTATATCGTTACTCAATAAATCTAGACATATAATTAAAATAGTGTATTGCATTACAACTGTCAGTTGATCATTGCATAGGCTAAGGTTAGCCTCATTTGTCAGTGGGGATCTGTCAGTAATGACAATCCTAACCTTGATGTGCTCTTCTTGAAGTCCAATTAAGTGTGTGTGATTGCTCATATTGGTTCTGCATGTTAATCAGCTGGTGCTGTCTCTTCTTCCATTTTTCTTACTCTATTGCTGTGTGGGTGAAGGACACTGTAATTACAATCACACTGTAGTGCATCACACTGTGGCTTTATCACAATATAGTATCTAAATCATTTTTAGTGTATTGTAGACTTTGCCACAGCATTTGCCCAGATTGTTGTGTACCACAGCTTAGGTCATGTACACTCTAAATGATATCATCACACACAGTGTAAGGGGTGGGGACACTCATTACCCTTGCTACTGCAGTCTGTCGTATTATAGCTTGTTTTGTTTGGGCTTGACTACTCTCCTGAATGACACCGTTAACAGCCATGTTGCCATAATGAGCCAAATTCTTCCTACATCATTCCTCCTCGGAGAGAGTTGGTCGCCTGGTACCTGTCTGCTCATCAGTCTGTGTCCCTGCAGATATAAATCAATCACACACATCTGCAGCGTGCACTCACTGAGCCTATTGGAGGTACTGCTAAGATTCAAACAAGTCAAGCAAAAAGCATGACCTGAGTTTAATAATGTTACCCGTTCTGAGAAATCAATGTCTTCATAGGTTTTGTCACATAAAACAATGTTTGATGTGATGAAGAGATGCCATCACTATATCATACCATATCATGTCAAGAAGAGTAAATAAAACAAGTAGTTGGTTTTGAGTTTGCATGAAGTAAGGGGACTTGTGAGAGACAAAAGAGCAATGGTCAAAATTGAAGCAGCAGATGTTGCAGAGCAAAACCAGTACTTCCCATAATACTACTTGATGTAATCTTTTCATAAGCGCCTTCCTTCTTCCTAAAGGAAAAGTTCTTTCAAACTCTACACTAGAGGCTGACATTTTTTCAGGAATTACTATGAGATGGGAGTTGATTTAGGGGTGGGAATCATAAGAAAATTAGGTCTGTTTTTTACATGTAAATATGCAGTTCTAATATATTGGCAAATAACATTACGTTATTATCTTTGTTTTCAACATATTGCTAAAGTTTATGTGAAGTTTAGTTTATTTGAAAACAGGGACAGTGCACATTAATAACATTACTGTAAATGCGCCAGAATTAGCCAAGAGGCTATTTTTCATCTGTAGTCCCTAGACAGATGTTAAAGTCACCCTAAAAACAGAACAGAATATAAAATATAGGAAAAAAATTAGATTAAAATTACAATTATGTTGTCTTATTTCTATTAATTTTTTCTCTCTGCTCTTGTGGCTTTAAAAAAAGCAATATCGGAACAAGGAGGGACGATGGCAACTTCTTGGGCTGAGTGCCAAAAATTGTAGTTCCTTAAATGGCCACTTGAAGCTTCAAAAGTGAGTCAATCCTTTTTAAGACCTGCAAGTTAAAATTCCCAACTTTACAGCAGAAATATACAGATTTATTCAGATTTAATCTGCTATAAAAATGTTTTTGGTCTCTATAGCTAATTGGTGAATTTTTAAGCCCCTGTTTAAATTATATTCAAAGCTTAAATTATTCATAATTAAGGGCTTGGCCACTTTGAATGACAAAAGGGTGCCTTAACAGGAGGCTGTAGGTTTTATTCGGCGCATCTCCGCTCCATCCACCCTCCACCTCTTTCCCATGGTTGCAACAGCCAGAGCCGACCACTTTGAACTTAATATCTGCTCCTCAGAAACTAATGGGTGACGTCACAGAGACTATGTCAATATTTTATACATTTTATGAACGGGAGTCTTTATTCCAATATTGGAATAAAAATAGAAATGTCTAACGTATCAAACTAGCAGTTCACATAAGGTGAAAGCATGCCTTGTGATACAGGGGACGATTGGAATACCTTCTTAAAACCAAGACGGTTGTAACAGTGGAGTGACTATTTTTAAATAAATTTTAAAACATGTATGTACTTCATAAAACCAGCTGACACATCCTTCATCCATTACTTCATAATGAGGCAAATGGCTGTTGCAGTGTAAATGTTTTTTTGATTTTAGTTTTTTGACATAGTATTATTATGCAACCAAAATTTTGATTTTTTCTAAAAAGGAAACCAATTAGTTGTTCATTTTAAAATGGCTGTCTTACTTCCTCGTTGTAATCCAATGAAAGAGAAACATTATTATCAAGGAGATAATGAAAGACGAACGTGAGTCAAAAATGGTGAAATTGTGTAAATGGTCTCAGGAATAAATGGGTTTGCAAAAGGGGCATCCATTTCAGAAAAGGCCCTGTTATTTGCATTAATGTCTAAAGAGGACAGATTAGTTGGTGTGAAATGGGAAGGCACGGGGTGACTTCATGCACGTTTCCAGTCCCATCACTATGTCATGCTCGTTTCATGGCAGACTGAGGCTCAAACCCATCAGCGCATTATCATTCAAGTAAAGCTGCTGTCTGAATCAAGGACACAGGCATTATCATGAGAATGAATGCCAGCTGATATCAATGAAAAACAGGTATCTTTTACCACCAGCACTTTTCTTTTTAAAAAGTGTGTCATGAGGTTTTGCTTTTTATACTGTGGTTACAGCATTCGAAATTACAGATACTTGTACTATATGACATGCACTTTCTGGAGAACCAGAGTTATTTAATCACATGTGTGGTAATGTTTTCTACATTTAGATGGATGCAGCTGTGGTACTGCTGTTCCATCACTGAAACTGAAGAGATGCTGTTTGATGTAAAATGTATATTGGCACACTGGTATTCCAGCTATTTGGATGGGGCATGCTCTTCTCTGCTTTCCACTCTGAGAAAAGACACCCCTGTTCTATGAGACATGTAAATGTAAATTGCAGGTAGGTGGTTATGCTTTCCCGCCCTCTCAATAAATTGAACACACTCCAAATTAGAAGACCACTGCCACCTAGTGGTGTAACACAGGGCTAAAATCTGACTTGTGTTTTGCAGCATGAGTGGTTTAGTTGATTAAAGCTCAGGTGATACATCATTATTGCATTATGAGAGTCAATTTAAAGCTAGGCTGTGTATTGGTTTAATACTACATATTACATCTACAGTAGAGTTTAGTAGTATATGATGTACATCATAGTCATTTTAAATGGTCTGCTTTTTATGTGTCAAACACTAATAATGTTATGCGTGTCCACTGTAGGTAGTTGTCTTGGTACTGCAGAAATATGACCATTTCATATTACAAGACAGAACAGGTTTTGTAGTGCCGTGGAAGCAATAATCTTTAGGGTCAGTGCTTAAGTCTCACCCCTCACTGCCTGTAAAAATGAAATAAATAGCTTGGGTGTGGGTTCATGATTCTACATATTTGAGATCTCAGGAAAACCACTCAGCCATCCAGTGTTCATCGGAGCAATTTTGTTTTGTTGTGCCCACAGAAATGACTCACAAAAGAACAGCTGTATGTGCAAAATGCAGGCATACATCTGGCCTCCATCCAAATGTCACGTCAGACGAAATGTGAAACTATTAGCAAAAGTTAGTAAGTCTAGAGGGACGTAGGTAAAACTTTTAGTAGCTTGATTCTCCTTTGTCTCTGTTCAGAGATCTGACTGAAAATATGAAAGAAATAAAGATTTCGGTCAAAGGTAAGATGAGGATACAGATCAGGGCTTTTTAGAAATGAGGAAGGCGCAGCTAGCAGCACATTGACGATGCGGCACTTCTATACAGGCAGTAATATTAAAGTGACACACACAAGAATACCAACACACACAGAAACTTTCAAACTGAGGCATGTCCTGAAAGAAAACAAGACACAATAAAACTTGACAAAGACATGACTCATAAATTATACATGACAGGTTATTTCCTTTTATATTTTAACTACTTGACACTTCACAAGGTATAGTAGTAATGAGTTGGTTCAGTGGCTGGTAACAAAAAATGCTACAAATTGTCCTGGTGTGCAAATCTGTTCGATGATTACATTTCCAACTATTGAACAATGTTCAGTACAGTGTATCTGCTCAATATCACAAAAGTATTTGTCTGCAAAAAGCTTAATAAACAGAAGCAGCAAAATAGAACTAAAAACTGGTGCGCGATTGATCTCCTATTGAGAAATAAAAGGTGCAAACCATCACTCAGAAGAAGAGTTTCTACTGTGAACGAGGGCAAAGCTAACACTTGTTGCTGAAATGAATATTCTAAATGAGGAAATGATTGGCCATTATGAGAAAGTAGCACTCTTAATTTGCTTGTAGAAATGTGTCAGAAAACAGATTTGCATATATATTACAAAAGCTTCAAGATAGTAGCTTGGGCAGAATTCAAAGCAGTGCGGCTACAAGATTGAATTAGGTACTAATTGAATCCATCAGTTATTGAATTTCTCAGTGGCCTAAAAGTTGATCAAAGAACCCTTTATGGCAGTGCCTTAGGTTTTGGACAAGCTTTTAAATAAATATTTTGGAGTTATGACATTATATATTGTTTATTTATTTGTTAGAGTATTTTAATATCAAATTGTATTTTTGTATTAATGGGATTACAACTGATTTTTGCAACAACTTTAGTTTTGACAAACTATACAGCATCTCTCTCTTTCTGACTCGTCTCTCTTTCCATGTTACTACTCATACTCTCCACCACGCACTGTATTGTTCAGCTGATGATGAATGACCATGGCACTGGAAGCCAAAATGAGCTCTCGTTGAGACCACACAAATGCCACACTTTCAATACCTCTCCAGAAAGATTCATTACAGTAATTAAAGTTCTGTTTTTCTCACATTCTTCCACAGAAGTCACTCCTCGCAATCATTCCAGACTCTCACCAGCAAAGACCTGCTGTAGTTACTGGCATTAGAAGTGGGTGGCTAGACTGGTTTTCTATTTTTATCGAAGTGGACATCACCATCTTGGATAATCAACGCCAAAACAGATTGCGCTCTGAGAAACAAATTGCTTCATTTAAGCATGAAAATTATTGAGCAAAAGGATGACAAACACAGCAGAGTGCATTTATCAAAGCTGTTTACATGAGACACAAATCACGGCTGCTGGATCCACTCCACAAAAATTGCTTTGTTATAGTAACAATTTATCATTGACATGTTGTATTTACTGAAAAACAAATCTGTTAGATGGTAGTCGAGATAGATTCAATATGTCAATTATTACCACTGAGTAAAATTACGGAGCTGTGTGCTGCTCATACTCTAGCATTATAGTTCAATACATAAGTTCTCCAAAAATTGTCTAAATGGAGAGTGAAATCACAGTATTCAGTTTCACTGGTGGCCTGATACACTGACTGAATTGCCATTTTATTTCATGTGTTTTTTTTCTTCAAGCATCATTTTCAGTTGACATGGCTGCCCAGAGCAGGAGAAGAAAAGTGACAAACAAAGCAATCCACGTAGAAAGCTATATAAATGCAGTCCATAACCACTGTCCATATGTTTCACTGCATTCTCCTCTGACCACACCCAGCATTACTAATGGTCAGAAGTGTGCGTTTGTACACCTGTAATCAGATCCAACGGTGATGTCAGGGTCCTGGCATATGTATGCAGCAAAGTTAGAAGTCAAACCACTGGAGATCGGCAAAAATAAGAACTTCATGGCGTGTTCAGATAGTCTTTATAGAGTCTGTCCTCAGGAAACCATGGGTCTTTCATTCAAATGCTTAAAAGCACATATGTTTGCATTTTCCTGGAAAGTGTCACGACAACCTTCAGCCCAAAATCAGCAACTATGGATTACCGATGTGTGTCAGGATCCATTAACAAAGGCAGGAGCGTTATGGTGTTGGTATACCACCACAACACTCTTGGGGAGGAAGTCAGGGTTGGTTGTTTGTTCATCAATTTGGGTGATTTAGGTTAGACTGTGCTTCCGTTCCATTTCCTTCCAACAACAAAACATCGTCAATGAGGCTTTATCCCCTAACCTTTACCACAAAGCTTTATATATAAAGCTATATATATATATATATAGATATATATATATATATATATATATATATATATATATATATATAGTGGACGTTTCTATCATTTAGGTATGAGGATGTAAAATTCAAAAATCAGAGGACTGTTCAGAGTCAGAATATACCATACAGTTGCACAGCTCTTATTGGGAAAGAATGATAATAAAAAATTACAAAAATGCATTGGACTTATATAACGCTTAACTGAATGTCCAAAGACACTTTACAAATAACAACAAAGCAAAGGAACAATCAAAGGTACAATAATCCATGAGAAAGGTGAACAAAGTAGAAAAAAATAAAAAGCAAACCCTTACACACAAACACAAAATTGGACTGGTTATTGATTTGTTCCCTTGCTTTGAAAGGAGGCTTAACACCATGACAACCCCAATGTGATCGTTTTCCCATTACAGTGGCATTAAGTGCCATTAACCACACATCTTTCTACTTTCACAGTATACAGTAACCATAACAATTGCTGGGTGGCATCTCCAATCAGTGATGATGGTTTAATCAGTGTAGAGTTTAGCCTGCTTGCCCCTGTTTGTCTTTGACCGTCACACCACACACATTCTCTATCCACACTTGACAGTGGAAAGTTGATTATAAAAATATGTGAGAGGTCTTGGCTTCATTCACCTGCCTTTGTCCTTGAGTTTTTTTTCCAGAGGTTTTAAGGCTGGCCCACACAGGCAGACACCCCAGAGCCTGAATCCATAAGAATTTACATGCCAGGCTGGGGCGGCTGTAGAGACACTGATGAAAAGAGACTGAAGGTCAAATAAGAACTGTGCTGCAGTGAATTTACTGTAGGGCAGAGTTGCCAGATAGTTTCAAACATTGAAATCTACTGTTTGCAACAGCACCAATACACAGTACTTAGTCTGGTAATTGGTTTTGGACAAAGAATCGTCTGTCTGATAACTAGTTCTTATATTGTGATAGGATGAGAGGGGGGGGGGGGGGGGGGATCTGGCTCCGATGCATTGGGTTTTGTGTATTTCTCGGTAATAAAATCCTACACAAAAAGTACACTAGATACCTGTGTCTCTCCTCCAGCTTCACCATGAGGACCATTTAATGGGGTCCAATCACTTAAACATTGAAATCTTTTTGATGCAGTCAACTTATTTTTTCATCGGAGCTTTCTTGAGAGTTTACAACCACCTTCTGCTCGAGTGAGATTTCATACGGCATTGACTGTTTGGAAAACAAAAGCTTAGGAAATTGGCAGGGAGATCAAAGAATGAAGTCTGCGATTTGGAAAGTGGTGTGTATGCTTCTTTCTCTTCCGTCTCTTCATTTCCCTGGAAGCAACATTAAATCCTATTCAGTCAGGCCAGCCATAATTTTTGGATTTGCGTCCAAACAAGAATTTGGAGAGAGCCCAGTGGTAACCCTCATCAGGATTTATTGGCTCACCGCCCGTTCGTTTTAAGGTGCAAGATGATAATCTTCTCATCAAAATTAGATTCATCGTCCCAGCCACCACAGATGGCACATGTGCAAACAGTGCTGGTATCTTACACTAGGAATGCATAGTGTGTTTTTCACTACAGCCTGTTTTGTCTTGGAGCTGATATTTTGGTCGTAATTAGGGTATGGATCGATTTATGATATATTTATAAGTAACAGCACTCTGGTTATATTAACTTTCGTGTTTAGTGTACTTTACCTTTAGAGCACAGCAGCCCCTCTGCTTGTGATTAATGAACTTGTGGTATTTTAAATTATTTTTCTGAGAAGAGTGATTAATGGAGCTTGTGGGTATATTGGCTGTTAGAGGAATGTCATAGTCTCCAAGCATTTGTTTACCACAGTTCTCCTGCATGTGAGCTCCTAACAGCCTGAACTTCTTATGCAAGAGGCCTGATTTTAACAGTGTGTGTTATGGGCCTCAGGTAGAAATCTACAGGCCTGACACTTCACAATTTGTTGCCGAAAATATTTGACACTGAGCGAGACTGTGTTTCTCTCAGACCTCAGTTGGCTTAGCTATAAATTGCTTTTTGTGAGACAAGACCCAAGCTCCATTACCCTCGGTGGAAAACCATCTCATGGAAGGAGTTGTCACCTTGAGGCCGATCTGTTCTCCCAACTGACAGACAGTGCTCCCCATCTTTGTTTGTCTCTATTTCTCTATCTCTCTTTTCTATCACCCCAACCCCTTGCTCTGCAGTCTGTTTAGATCACACTGCTCCTGCAAGCATCTCTGATTTTCAATCAATTTCGGGGACGGCTTCTCTCACTGTTGTCTGCCTGTCTCAGTCTTCAGCGCACCGACTGCTGGAGGGAGTGGAAGTTGAATCCATCAGGGACACAAACTGATAGCATTTACCATTTATGTAAAAGTCTGAATAATAACACTCCAGGACCACTGCCATCCCTGCTCCTCTTCAATCCTATTTTAAGTATACTTTATATCCAGCTTTGTTGAAAAAAAAATAGTTAATCAACCAAAGCAAGTGATATCAGAGTGTTCGTTCGAGAGGAATGCATCTTAGTGTGTTTTCAGCATGTATTCATATATCACTGCATGCGATATTAAGTAACATCAGTGTCCAGCTCTATGCACTCAGTGCAGCCTGATTAGATGCCATGTGAAGAGCACAGTGGCCCCTGATGCATTAGACAGCCCTGTTCATGCTGACCAATTATACCAGATCACCTGCTGGAATCACTCATGCGTCAGTGCCAAACAAGCAAACAAATCAACAAGCCCTGATGAGCCTGAGCACTGAGAATTTAAAATAAACTAACACTAACAATTTTTAATGAGCAGGTTCAGAAATGGTACACGTGTTCTAATGTGTACTGTGACCACCTTCTTAGATTAGCATGCTAATGTGTACTTATTACTGTAGCTGTAAACACTGTTAACAAGTGCAGCTGAGGCTGATGTGAAAAGGTTTTAGGTATTTAGTCATAAATCACAGTATTGGAAAATGTAATTTTGATCTGCTGGTGGGGATCAACACAGTCAGACAGTCTTGTGGTGGCCATGAATATGTATGCTAATAACCATCAATCCAAATAGATGAGTAGGGCTGCAAAAAAAAAGATCGAGGGGTCGAATCATCCTATGTGACCCGTGAGTCCAATTGAAATTTGTCAGGTTGAGCTGTCATTTTTAAAATGTTTCTAGTCAGTGTGCATTATCTCATTATAATTGGATATAATGGAAGTGAGCATGCTGACCAGTGTCTCACAGGTAGTCAATTGATATGAATGGTGATAACACAATAAAAATGTAACACCCACAAAATACCTGCTAATATTTATATAGTGTGTGTATGTATATATATATATATATATATATATATATATATATATATATATATATATATATATATATATATATATACAGCACTGAATATATACATGCAGCACTGAATTGGCGAGCAACTCCAGCTGCAGTGTTGAACCGATTCCCCATTGAAAGTCCTCGCATAATCCTGTCCTCTCATGCACTTGTTTTACGTGGACCAGCCTTTTCAGGGGACTTAAATAAATCTCAGTTTCAATATTCTTAAAATCACAGACTTGGCACGCCCAACCTCTCTTGCAATAGCTGCGAGGGTCATGCCTTTGGCCTTCCTCTGGACAACCTGCTGTCGCAGGGTTTCAGTCACCTTCAGTCAGCAAAGTAACTAGGAGAGCTGCCAGATATACAGGGCCAGGTGACAAATTAAAAACAATTACTGGGAGGTAACTGAAAGTGCGCCTTGGTTATTTAAAAAAAAAACATGCTAGAAGATCAGTGGTATAGCCACGGTGGATAATCTATCAAATTCTGAACATAAAAAAACAATATTTCAGAATAAATCAAGAAATAATAATTTGTTTTGTAATTTTGATCTCCATTATGTACAGTATGTAATGTATGTGTAGGATCTCCAGAGGAAGTGCTGTTTAAGGAATTCTTTGTGTCTGGTTTTCTGCCCAGCGTCACAGTGAGGGAGCCGTAGATAAGACATTTGTATGCTTGTTTCGATAGGAGATAAGGTGTTGTTTACAACCTCGGGCTCTCCTAGGGTAATAAAAAGGACCAGAACTCCAAAAGAAGGACCCCTTTTGACCTAAATCAACGTCAAATCTGACCGCAATTCGAACTGGAGGAGCTGTCTCTGGGAGACAGATGGACTTTCATTAATAAAATCCAAGCAACAGAACTTTGTGTAGAAGTTTGGAAAACAGTTAGAGTTCGATGTTTCATCACAACTGGCTGTTCAAAGACATTCTTGCAAGTGTGTAACAGTATATGCATTATATATAGCAAAACCCCTCGTGCCGTCTTTTTCCCTTTTGTCCTGTCGACAAATTGCATCAAACTCTAGTTCAGAACCGGTCAGAACATTTTTGTCAACCCAAAAACAACCTCCAGAGACAGGCCACCTGAAGAGCCGTGACAGGAGCAGACGAGTCCGCCGATCCAACCGCGCAGCTGACCCAGTCTACAGAACCAGAACTAAGGTCCGTCAAACACCGGGACGCGGATTAGTTAAACGTTGGTGACAGTTAAATTCTGATCCGAGTACTGTTGACCGGCTAATTAGCACCAGTTTAAGTCCGCCAGTAATATTATATGCCGGCCCCGTAGGTCTGAATCACTCTGGTCTTAAACTTTTTCATATCCACATTTAACCCTTTTCACTTGTCTATTCAGTGTTGCACTGTCCTGTATTCTCTTTGTTAGGTAGTCAAATAAATGTTTATAACCTTACGTCGTTGTGAGAGTCTTCCGTTCTATACAGAAAGTGTCAGTCCCTGATAAGGCTGTGGTACGAACTAACGCGTTCAAGAAGAGACTGATAAAATTTAACAAACAATTACTTTAAATCACTAACAGGTATTAAACCTTCACCAAAGTTTAATAAACACCCTGTCTTAATTTGGTGTGGTGCCATTACTTCGAGGTAAAATTAATCCTAAATTTTAACGAGTCGTGTTAATTCATAATTAATTCAGCGACTGCTATATTCTAGCCATAACAAAAGTAGGCTTAATCTCCAACATATGTATGTATGTATGTATATATATGTGTGTGTGTGTGTGTCTGTGTATATTTCATCAAGATATTGGATTAGTAAGTGTCGGAAATGACGTTTTTAAATATAACTTGAATTTAATGTTTAAATGTGTACTATGCATCATCCTTTGCACCTGCAAAAACATGCACAGTGATAAGATGCTCCTGTACTGCTCACACAGGAAAGCAACACTGTGCAGTGTAAATGCATTAAATTCAACACTGAGTCACAAATTTTTAAATCACATGTAATTCTTTTATATGTTGCTTTTAGGTAATGTCAGAGTAGTTAGCTACTTAATCAACCAGCCTCTGTGTCACATTAATAAAGCCCCAGAGAAGTAAACAAATACGTTTTTCGACTCCCATTAGGACAATTTCCGCACTGGTAGAGCAGGAGGAAGCTGCTGGGTAATAACGTGTAGATCGCAAGGTAATAAATTAGACACAAGCAAGGATTAACAAACCACAATATCTCATGGACAGAATATTACTGTATGACTGAAGGATAAATGCATATTGCAGTCTCATTAGGTTATTTGAGCAAAAAACACCTTGTTTATATTAAGTAATGAACAAGAAGAATGGTGATAAGGGCTGGATAAAATAGATGTATAATCACAAGTTAAAACATTCTAGATACCCTCTGAGGTTGGAGAAAAAACGAATAAAAGGCATTTTGTTGTTGCTATCAATGCCTGATAAGAGCAGATGAAAGCACTGTAAAATAACTGGGAAAGAAGAAGAGGAATATAAGGCCATGACCCATCCATTTGTTAAGTTGGTGCACAGCAGCTAAAGATTTCCAGTTGAAGGCTTATAACTAGAGGAAGGGGATTATTAGCTGAATCCTTTGTAATTGGGTCCACTGGGGGAAAGTCTTAGAAACAATAAACTTCAGAAGAAGCAAAAGTCAAGGTGATTGGACATAGAGGTAAGACGGTGAAAGAAAACATGTTTACATGATCTGCATTTCAGGTGTTACACAAACTGTATTTCTGCCTTTGGTACCCAAGAGTATTCCAGGCTTATCTTTTATAGTATTTTTTAACACAGAGGACAGTCAGTCCTCCCCTCTACCTTTGCGTACATTGTTGTCTTTTGTACCCGTCTGCCATGAATGAGACGTCCTTCTCCCTGTGCGGCGTCTCCGTCTACCTGAACTTTTGTGCCTCCTCTAAAGTCCTACTTGTCGTCCCTGGTTTCGGCTTGAACATCTTCATCCTGGTCTCCCTGGTGTCCTGTCTGCTCAGCCAGCAAAGCAAGATAAGGAGCAATGTGGCGATGTTCATCCTCGGAAGCACGAGCTGCAACCTCGTCAACCTGAGCCTGTGGCCCATGACCATTTACTGGAAGCAGCATGGCCACTGGCTGCTTGGCTCTCGCGCGTGCGAAGTCATGGTGAGCACCAAACACCTGACAAGCTCCGCTTCCTTCCAGTACGTCTCCTTCATTACCTTCTCTATTTACCTAACAGTTGTATGTGGCTGCAGGCACCTGGTAAACAGCAGGGCTTTTCTGGCCCTGCAGCTTTTGTTCCCTCTCCTTCCTGATGGGCTGAAGGAGCTGACCCTGTGGATCCTGGGCAGCCATGTGGATCACTTGGATCCTGTCAACCTCACATGCTTCTCCTTCATTAATGATGAAATCATCAGGGTACTTTTGCTGGTGAAGACTGCCGTGTTTCTGCCACTAAGCATGTATTTCTATGCTCACATTCTACACACCATCGTCCAGAGTGCTAAGCTGATGCACAGGAGCCAGAGAGTCAATGTGCAGCTGGCCAAAGTGTTCAGCCTCATATCTCTCATCACCTTCACAGCACATGTACCTGGTAAGTAAATGTTATTTACAGTTTTTGAGGAGGTTACTTTGACTCACTAGTTTGACTTAAAGCATAGGTTCACATTTTAAAATCAGTCTTATGTAAAACAACATTTACATGCCATATGTAGGTTGAGTTACAAGTCAACGTTATTGTTTCCCCTGTCTGTGCTAGCCGTAAAGCCGTCCCTTCTTAATGTCCTAATTTTAATAAAGCAGAATACTTCTATTAGCAGTAAATCATTAAGTCCACCACTACTTACATGAGACAGTCCAAAAATATTAGTAAACATGAGTAATTCTCACAAATCAAAAAACTCAAATGTGTGATGCCATCAAGTATTAAGTCTAGAACTGACAATGAATTGTGAGAGATGTTATAGATGACACTGGGAGTATTAAAAGGAAACAAACATTTTTTCAGTTCACAAAATCAGTGTCTTATTCATTGTCGGATCAGTTCCACACTTTATACTGGATGAAAAAACAAGTTTTAGACTTACTTCTCTGGTTTCGGCGATATCTCCCCTTGACTGCAGTGTTGTACAAAGTAGCTAAACTGTGTAGTGATGAGATTCAGAGCTTTGTATGTTCACTGTATTATCATTTCAAAGGTATAAAGACTTTTATCTGAGAAATTATCTTGGACTGCAGTTTGAGCATGGGTTTTTATTTCTATAAATGGAGATATTGTTTAATAAATAAAAAATAAATCAATAAATAATATATTTTTTTAGAGCCCTCCTTAGTATTTGAATAATTAGGATTTTATTAAAGTACCATGGGCAAAATTGGATCTTTTCATAGCACAAACATTTATATTACTTAGAAATGTGCCATTTCAAACATGAGCATTGATGAACAAAGTACATATTTATGATATGAAATAAATACAATTTCTTCCTTTTTACACTGACTGGGTGAAGCTAAACTGGAGCAATAAATCAAACCTTAAATTGTATTTGTTCCACTTTTCTTGAGGGTGCTTATTAATCTATTATGGCAGGTCATATGGGCATTTACAGTGTGTTTATATACATATGAAGATTATAATGAGTTAAAAGACTTATTCGTGGTTCTATATCACAAAATATGAATGTAAACATGTAAAGACATTGAAATAGTGAATAACCATTCTGTAATGTACTTAATAGGTGCTGTGTTTGCACTGATGGAGCACCCTTCTGTGTGTCAGGAGATGGTCAGAGATCTGCTGCTGGACCTGCCTTTACTCTCCAGCCCCATAATCCTGCTCTGTATGAACAAAGAGCTGAGGAACCAGTGTCTACTACTGCTGCAGCGCTACCCCACCAACCACTACATGAAAGGAAAATCTAACGGCAAGAGAGACGAACAGCACAAGAACCTGACTACAGGAGAAACCGACACAATTCAACTCTAATTCCAAAGATGATATTTCATGATATGCTTACAAAATATTTCCATGAGCAAAATATGTTGCCTCACTTGCCCTCCAATTTGTCATTGAGGTGTACACGTGTTAAACTAGAAAAACTAGTGTGTGTGTGTGTGTGTGTGTGTGTGTGTGTGTGTGTGTGTGTGTGTGTGTGTGTGTGTGTGTGTGTGTGTGTGTGTGTGTGTGTGTGTGTGTGTGTGTGTGTGTGTGTGTGTGTGTGTGTGTGTGTGTGTGTGTGTGTGTGTGTGTGTGTGTGTTGCAGGGTGAATGTAGGTTAGACTGTAAATTCACCTCCTTTTTAAAGGGTCTCAATAAGACCAACATAACCGCCAACGTGTCTGAGATCAATATGTCTGACTTGCAGTGTTTCATATGCAGCAGGGCAACATTATTATTTAGTCATGATGGTGTTTCCAGTAACACAACAGAAAGTCTGCTGATGCCTGACCAATGGTTACACAGTGGCATCTAGTGGTGATTTACTAGACATTATTTACTTCAGCACAGAAGGTGTTTGATCATGAATATTAGGTTAGCCACTTACCACCATCCTCCACCCCCACCCATCTTTTTTAGAGGGTTGGGGGACTGGCTGGTGGTGTATCTCATCTGAAAACTGGGATCCTGAATAATTTGAATCTGAATGCCCAAGGTTTCTCATTTGTAGGTGTACAATTTTGTGAGGTTATTATCCTAGAGGGCACAACAGGTCATTTTATACAGTGATGTCAAATTAAAAAAAAAATGGTCTTGCTTCAATGAAAGGGCTTTTATAGGGACAAACCTCATCATACACGAATACAACTGGGCTCAGTGAATCCACCGGAGTCTCGGCTTTCCAGTCATAACCAATTCATGCAATTCCAAGGCTGTTTCCAATGTTATCTTTGCCGCAACTTCATGGGATTATCATAAAGTGGGCATGTCTGTAAAGGGGAGACTCGTGGGTACCCATAGAACCCATTTTCATTCACACCTCAAGTAAGACCTCAAGGGACCGTGTTATTTAGCAGCCTTACAGACAAGCTGGCATGGCATGATTGGTACCAACAACTACGGCCCTCTAGTCTCTTATCATTTCAATATAATCAATTATGTTGGCCTGCCGTCAGATCTTTATGAGGTTAAACAATTCAGAAAATCTACTCTCTTTGCTCATCTTTTTTTTCCGCCATTGACATCAATATCCGGTATCTCCAGCAGTTGCAGCACCATTAACTTACATTACAGCAAAAGTAGCTTTGTACAACAAACCATAAAATAACCTACATGCTGAACCAGAGCCATTGAAGAAGAATTCCTCCAATAAGCAGGCACATTTGTGGTGTTGAGTACTGCTTATAGTCAGTAGGTGATGCTGTCTGCTCACATTTGAAACGGGTGCCTACAGTAAGTCATGAATGACTGAAAAATATTCATTAATCTTCATGATAGATTCAGTGAGAGGGATGCTGCACTGGATAATTAATATGCATATTTATGAGCCTCCCTACCCATGATTTAGATAATCCTAGCACATACAAGTTATATATTTCCCTGCAGCCAGTTTGCCTTCATTTCCAGAAGGCGTCTGTAGGTCACCCACAGCATGGTGCTCCCACCACTCGACCTTTAACCCCAGTAATTTCCCAGGGGTCTCTGCTGCATGGAGAAGCATATAGAAAATGGTAATTACTGGTGTCTTAGGCTACCCACATATTATGTTAACTAGATGAACCACAATTAACATATTACTGAAATGGTCATGTTTTGCACACTGGATAGCTGGTGCAGTGCAGCATTGCAGCATTTTTAACACAAGCAAACTAATATGACAAAGAGTGGTTGCTTCTGTATCACATCATTTTTACTGTATGGGAATGTGAATGTGTAGAAACTTTGAGAGAATAGTTAGAAGAGCCGGTTTTAATATTGGGGATTCACATCTTCATAATCCTTTGATTTTCTCTGATCTTAAACAAAAGCACCCACACACATAAACTCATTACCTTGCATTAATTTAAATGTCAATTAGTATTATAGTTTTATAGAACAATATTAAGTAAGTCATCATCATAAAGGTTCTTTTTTATTTTTACAATTCTCATTCATAATAACAAAATTACTTATTGTAAAGTAACCAACTTGAAGTAAAATTAATTTCAGTGAAGGCAGTTTCACGTTGATTCAACTCCTGGTGTTATTCAGAACGTTTGTGCTGCTAACACAATATTACATTAATTCTAATTGCGATGACAATTTTTCTGCCATTTCATAAAATTCCTCCCCTGTAAGGCATTATATAAGATCTTTCCTTGAATCAAAGAATCATTTCAGTCTTCAGCAAGTGTCTTCAGTTGCCTAGCAACTCCAGCCCTGGTGCGGACTAATGCTGTCTGGTGTGTGGAGGTAAATCGGGGGGCAATCTGATTTCAAAATAGGTTGTATGTAGGCGGGGGTCAAACTTTGCGGATGCTCTCGGACAGTTTGTCGGAGTCTTGGTGTGCTGTCTTAAGAAAGGGGGCGGTATAGCTCACTAGGGGAAGTGTGCTCCAATTAAAGTAAGATTAAGAGACTATAGTCCAAGGACAACAAATCAGATAGCATCTAGTGATGTGAAATTAACGTTTAGCTGCTGACCATGCAGGCTAAAGCTTACAAGTTCTCCCAAATAGTGAAATTAACCATGCTTGCCACCTGAGCTGCCAAGTCCCAAGGCAAGCTGTGGCTCTGTTCAAAGCATGGAAATTTGCTTTGTGGATTGCAGCCATGTCCTTACTCGGTGGTATGTATAATTGCAGAGGTGGCTTTCTTACATTCACATGTGAAATGCAAATGCCTATAGCGATTGTTCTTCTTCTCACAGGTTTCCTGCTTCTTGTCCGTTATGCTTCGCTAAAACAATTCCACAATGCCTTCGGCAAATCAGCTTCTCTTTCGCACTGCTCCCTCTGTTCCTCTGTTCATTAAAGTTTCATGCCAGATTTTCACTTTGATAACATATGCATATTGTATGTCATGCTGCTGAATGCAGGTAGCATCAGAGGGGCAGAAAAAGCCTGAAGAAGTCCAGATCCTTTATACCCGGGCTTTGTAAACTGTCATATGCTTTCGTTTCCTTCATATCTTTACAGATGTGTCACTGCAAGTTATGACACACTTTGACAGCAAGCAGATACATGTTATTGTGATGTAAAAACTCACCCATCCAACCGATCAAGCGTTATGAGAAAGCCTGCGTGCATTATCGGATATATTTGAATTTCCATAGGTTGCCATGCTTCCCATCCTATCAAGCGATGACAGGCTGCATTTCCAATGTGCATGCAATCTGTGATGTGCCATCTCAGAGTTTTGATGAAGAGAATAAAGTATGAGGAATTCTATATTCAGACAGATGGGAAATGCAATTTACCCACACTCGACGACCATATGTTCAGCGTTTTCCGTTTTGATTTCTAATCAAAGATTCAGCTGGAAATTTTATCGTTAAAGGAGCATCTTATGAACCTGGTTACACCTCCCAGTTCATTTTCAAGAAAGTTATAACCGTTCAGGATAGTATTTCATCATGGTCACTACGACCCAACAGCTTTGGCTTTTTCAATAAAGCTACACAAACAATTCAGTATAAAAAAAACAAAATCACTCAGTGATAATTAAATATAATAATTGATTGTCTATCAATGGAATCAATATCATGAAACAAATTTTGAGATTTTGTGAAACATAATAGCGTCTTAATTGACAATAACAAGCACATTAACATATACGTTGTCAGTAAATGATACCTGAAATACCAGAGGGAATATAATTTCAAAATGTTTTGGTTTCATAATCAGACTTAACATTACCCAAAAAAGAGAAAAAAAATCAGTTTTATTGCCACTTTTGTTTTCTTATTTTCCTCTTTAATAAATGGAATGATAATGATGATAATGAAGTATAGATGATTGATTACTGATTACAATAAATGTCTTTTGTATATATTTTTCTTTATTGTTGTTATCCCAACATATATTACGTTGAGGGCCATAATTATGTCATTTGGACGAAGCTTTGTGATCTGTTTCTCGCTCGTTCTAGTTCATGTTGCACTGAAGTTCTTCATAAAATGAGAAGATACGTTTCATTTGCCAAGTATTTCATTCACACAGGATTATGCAAAAATAGGCTTTACCATGTGGTTATAGCATATAGACTATTTAATAAACAGGTAAGATGATCATGATCATCTACTATATATGCAATGAGAGCTAAATACAGATGTTTGAATGCATTTCAGTTGTGCACAGCCCTTGACTTCCAAGTGTTGAGGGAAACTAGATTAGTATAGAAATGATTTATAGCACCTCAAATTTTTAACAATTAGATAAAATATATTGGTATATATCGGTGTGCTTGCATATCTGAAGCGGGGCCTGACAAGATAAGTGATTTGCTGCTATGGAACTCAATGGGAAAAGTCCCTCTCCTCTCTCTTCTCTGTCTCACTTTTTTTTCTAAAGCTTTCTGATGCATTTGCGCTACTCTCTTCTTGCCCCAAAAAATCACTTTGTCACATAGCGACGCATCATTTCACATGCTAAATTTTTAAAAACTGGAACTAGAAATCCTTTCTCAGCATGCAATATCCATTAGGGAGAAAATTATTCATATGATTCCCCCTGCATTATTTATCACTTAATGAAGAGAAATATGTGCCCCTCACGCTCTTACTATTGTTACCCGCCAATATTTTACCTCTCAGGATTTCAGGTTCATCTTTACAGGATCCCACTGTGCCTCCACTGTACAATCTAGAGTGAGAAACGACTTTTGATCACATAGTAATGGGATTTAAAGTGCCCTCATTCCTCCATCACCTCTGGAAGATTCCCTTCATGGAGGTCCCGTAAATCTCCTCTCTATAGTTTGATGGGGTCTATGTTGCTGCTTCTTTTAATACACATTTGCTTTATTGTGGGATTGTTGGAAGGGTTTTTTGGTCTTTTGGGCAGCTGTACATGAATAACTAATACCGTACCAAAACCTACTCTCGGCCTCCCTCCTCTCCAGCTCTCTATGTGCTGCACCATCTCTTCCTGATGCACTGCAAACCACCCGCTTGAAGAGTTGAGATACAATATATAAAACACAGACGAAATGTAATTTTGAAAATATCTCAGAGCAACATCGAATGAATTTATTCTCGAGACAATTGTAGCTCCTGAAAAATAACCGTGATGCATCAAGTGGATATGCCTGTGTCAAATACAAACTGTCATTGGGTATTACAGTCAAGGTTGGCTTGACTGTATATTGGGTTGTGGAGCTTTTTGTTGTTGTGTTGTGCAGTGGGAGCAGATGGAGACTTTGCAGGTGGGAGAATCAGACTTCTGTTCTCAGTAGAAGCAGGCAGGGGACGAGCTGTATGTCTGCTGCGTATATCCAGGCCCTTCAGGGTTCCTAATATCACAGTGTTGAGGGTGATAAACGGACCTGTAAATGTGACACTGACCAAGTCCATGGTTCAATGATTTGGTCACACTTTTTTCCTTTACTGTTTTCCTTCCTTTACTTTACTTTTTTTTTTTTACCTTTCTACACATTTAAACAGAATAGATCATAATTCTCACAGAGAAAATGTTCAAAACTGGAGCTTACACAATTCAGTGTATGTTCTTCTTCAGTGTGTGTGTGTGTAAATTACATTTAATGTATGCAAACAAGGCTGTATATGTTTAGAATTCATTACAGTAAATGTAATCAAGTTTGACTGCTTGTGCACATTTGCTTACATGTTTGCAAATTGAGGTAAATACCAGAGACGTAAATGTGCAGGCGCTGACCTTTCACCACAAATAAACAATGCTACCGGGGTTCTTTACGCCCCGCAGCTTTTATGGGTCACAAAGAACACTTAAATCTGTATACACACGTGGAAACACAAATGCTTTAAGCAGGAGTGATAAAACAAAAGAAAGATGAATATTTTTAACTTGGTTACAGAATGAAATGACAATGAAGATTTTGTGTCAGAATATCTAATATACTCTTTACTATATTTTTACTGTTCGGTTGTGAGTTCCGGACATTGCTTTTCTGCTGGCCTCCATTCGCCCTGTCCTTTTCTTACCTTTGTTTATGCATCTGCCCTGTGGTTTTTCCTCACTTTGATAAATAATTGACATGCTCTTCTCCTTTGATATGTATTTTAATGCTTTTTTCACTAACCTTGCAGAAGTCTGCACTCAAAGTGCTCCTTTTTCTGCTGAGTTTAGAGTGCACATCGGCACAATCACTGATTTCATGGTGACGGCCTCTTTAATTTAATATTCACATACAGTTTGATCTTTTTTATTTTCAAAAAGGAAAATATTAACATGAAAATCCTAATTGTGTGACTGCTGTATTGCTAATTCACAAAAGCAACAATGGATAATTGCCTTTCTCTGAACTTTTTTTACACTTGGTATTGTCGGTGCAAAGGTGTTTTATGTGGTTGTTTTGTAGGATGTTGTTGAACTACATACTGCACATCTACAGCTCGTAACATTAAGTGTATTGTTGACAAAAGTTATTGCCTGCTCACCAGAGCCTCATTTATTGAATGCTCCAGGCAAGAAACATTTCAAAGTGAGAAATTGTCTTTTAAAATTTTTTGCTCTGGCAAGTGCTGTATTTTTAATGGAATCACTTGACTGCCTACATACACTCAAAACTGTTTGAGTTCAGCCTTTGAAATGTTTAGATTTTCTCCCTTTAAAATCACATTAAGGTTTCAAAGTCTGGGGAAGAATCTATTATTCAATTAATATCTCACCGCAGGGTTATTCAGTGTTTCACTGTGGATCCATCTATACTGTACACACAGGCATTAGTATATTTCCACATGTTTATTTAGGAGAGCTGAACCACTTATCACTTGGCCGATATTGGCCTATCACAAATTAATTTATATCTATTGGTATCTGCATATATCTTTTCTTATATGCACTGATATGAAGACCTTCTATATGACATATAATGCAGAAAATAATGCGAAGGGTGTCATATACTGTAGCTATTTATTTTATTTATCCCACATTTAAATAGTACTACATATTGATATACTGTATGTAGTCTGTATAACCTGCTGCTGCAACATGCAAATTAAATTTCCCAATTTGGGATCAATAAAGTCTGTTAATCTATCAAGTCAACAGTTGACTAATACTGGACAGGATGCTTATTTAGCTTTTTAGACCAGGGGTGGGCCACATAGGGGGTACAATGCCCTAATTTGTCCTTTTGTATGAGGAAACTTGAGAATCCCTTTTGAATGATTGAATTTCACAATAATTCCGCGTACAGCTCAAGGAAACCCACGTTTAAGTCCAGAGAGTGATAAATATGTCTCTTCACTCCTGTTATCTTGTGTTTAATGAGGAAATATAATGCATAAAAATATGACAATGTACACTTGAGGAAATCCCCACAGGAAATACAAAGTCCCACTCTCAGCAAAATTTTAGGTAAGTGTTATCAAAAAAAAAAGAACAGTTTTCCACTGGCATCTTTTTCTGCTTATTACAACTCAATGAAGACAATTTGACACAAAAATGATAATGCATCCAGGCTAGGAAATGTGAAATAGGAGCACCAACGGGATGCAGATTCATAAACAGGCAGTGAAAAGTGATATTCTGTTGAAATGCAAATTCGTTGAGGGTTTTGTTCCAGAGGCATGCAGGGTGAAATTGGCCTTTAAACACATTGGCATACTAATGTCTTGAGGTGCCTCCACCTTCAGCCCACTCAGAATAACCATGGTGCTATAATTGACTCGTAGTTCACAATGGCCACGCATACATTTGCATTGGAAAAGAATTATACATTTCTGTGCTCTAAGGTATTACTGAGAGTGTATGTACATGTCTCTGTGTCTTCAGGTATGGAGACAAAAGAGGGACTTGATGCATCATGCAGTGTTGAGGAACTAAGTACAGTAAGTATAGTGCTGCTAACCCTGTCAAGGTTCTGTTCATGTCTGTTGGTTTGCTTCTGTCACCCGGCTGTTTGATTTACTACATGTGCTGTTATTTTCCTCCTTTTCTTTCTGCTGCTTTGTTTGTTTTTTCTTGTCAGATAAAGTTATATGTATTAGATGAAATTGAACAACACATACATTTTCCATAACCACACACACGTACATTCGCGATGCAGATGCAGAACTATTTAGGCATGTATAGTGTAGGACAATCACTTCCGGACAGTCTTATATTTCAGGCGTTTCCATTATTTTTGTCTTGCGTCGTCATAAAACTAGTTGTGCTCCCTCTTCATCATTTGCCAATTGTCCAAACCAAAGTTCTACTGTTTTTAGAGACCAGAAGATGCTAAAGTATTCATTGAATTTACAGTAAAACAAAAGCAAAGATAAGTAAAAAAAAACACAAGTTTAACTTTGCATAGCATAAATACATCACTTCTTTGATTAACTCGTCACCACAAAGAGTGATCTCTTGTGCACCATCTGGTTCAGTCACTACTATCTTTTAAATCTCTTCTTAAAACATACTTTTACCTTGGTTCAGATGTTTTTTTCATGTTGATTTTTTAAATTTACTGCCTTGTATGCATCATTTATTAACTTTGGTTTTGAAAAGTGCTCTGTAAATAGATGTTGTTGAGCAGCCAGTGGGTTTTAATGTATCATCGCTTCACTGCTGACTGTGAGCTACTTACACTATAACATTTAGCTTAAAAAGGTAGATTTTAATCAATCAAGCGTCATACCGTTTTGGGGTCTGTGTTGTAGTGCGCTTGCTGCAGATACATATTTGTTTCAGTGACTCAGCTCTACGATTGGCATTCAGTTGAACTCCCTGCAGGATTTCAGGCAATAAATATGGAAATCTGAGCATGAGAGCCAAGCTCTTGTCTAGCTGCTTTTTGCCTATTGCACAGTTTAGTCAAGTATCACTTCAGCATAAACAGACTGATAGCAAACAGTAAGATTGCAGCTTTCTCAACTGGCAACTATTTACTTCATTTCCAATTTGCCCAATCTTGGTTACCATAGTTTTTCAGTAAGTATATGTGGCAGATACGATAATGGGTACAGGAGGCAGGGAAATCATTTGTGCATAATAGATTTTGTTGGGTTAGATGTTACTTTTAAAGACTTGTATAGGAAAAACCAGCAGAACCCCCGGCGTTCGGCATAAAAATATCCCTAAATCTCCTCTCCCACCGTGGGCAGTGACACAAGCTGTGACTAACCCTCTTCCCGCAATAAAGGCCTTAAGATTATTGTACAGAAAAGCGTGTCCTAATAAATACAGTGTAGTAGTAACCATTTAACCAGTATCTGATGAATACATTAGTATTAAAAGCATACATCAACAGCTTGATTAAAAGTCTTTGTTTCCTCGACTATTGGGGTCCCAGGGAGATCTCCTGATTTTTGAGACTACCTGGGAAAGTGCCTGATGTTGCAAGCTGTAATCAGCCTCTGCCTGAGACTCAATCACTGTGAGAGGAGACTGTCTCAAAATACCATAAATGTGTTCTGAAAGCACAGAAAGCAGTTCAGCCAAGCTGAAAATGGATGTTTAGGAGGAGAAATGATCAGAGGGAATGTACAATGTACAGGGGTATTAATGTGAGCTGGTTGTGGACATGAACTGTGAGTAAAACCATGGAAGTATTACAACGCCATACACTTTTCCTGACTAAACTGAAGCTTAAAGCTTTTACACATTGGAAGGGGAAAACATATTTACATCAGACTTTTTTCATTTATCCAGTGTTTCTCCTTCTTTTAACCTGGCTATGTTAAAGATCCTTTATTATGCTAATTTTCAGGTTCATACTTTTGGCTTTCTACTAGATCTAGATCATATTTACATGCTTTAAATGTTCAAAACCACATTATTTTTCACTTACTGTCTGTCAGAATTTACCTGTAGGGCTGGACGATACGGCCTATAAAATATATTGCAATATTTTCATGCTATATTACAACACACAATATATCTCCCTTAAGTACTTATAAATGCTCAATTGTAACCCTTTAATGCAAACAATCACGCCAGCATTATAATTCTAGTTCCCCCTTCAACATATGTCTACATTAAAACTTTCTTGTTTATATTTATATTCTTGTGGTTTCTGTTGGAACTATTTTGAAAATACTTGTAAAAAGGGGAAATCACAACCAAGTTCAAATGAACACAATAGTTGACTGTTTATTCGAACCAGGTAATTACAAACACACACACAAAGACTTTTAACTGCTGTTAAATGTGTGCAAATGTGGAGTTATCTACCTATTTGTTTCAAGTCCTCTCCCTTAGAATGGTCATAGCAACAGCAACTGTTGGACATTGGATCTTGAAATCCTGTGATCATTATCCATGGCCAGGTTGAGACTGTAAACAAAGATGGGAGGAGGACTAAAATCTAGGCTAAAGCTACCCAGCATTGTTCTTGTTCTTTAAGCCCCCCTTCCAAAAAAAGTCTGGTCCGCTCTAATTGGTCAGTATTTCCAGGTCTTCCATGTATGTGCTCTTGGCGTCACTACACTGTCATTGCAGACGGGGAATGACTGTAACAGCACTGTAGCAGCACTTTCTACCTTTATTTATTGTATATATATTTGTGACATCACAACCTTACAAAAGTCCTGACGGCTTGTTTAAAGACAGTTTTTTGTGTGTTATATTTAGAATATTTCCATCGATTTACCTTGCCATCAGACAGCCCTGTTTAGGTTTACACGGGGGAATTGAAGAAGTTAATGATTTTATAAAAGCAACCAGACTATTTTGACAAAAACAGTTTTTTGACTTTGCAGAACGCAGGAGTAGTTGGGTCTACTGCTGCCTCTTTTTGTTAGTTTATCTACTGTGGTAATTCAATTCCGTCCTGTTGACTGTTGATAGTCCCTTAACATGTGTGGGGTGCTGTGTGTCTGTGCCATCCCTACTAGGATGAGAAGATTGTCGGTTAAAGTGGAAATCTTATTTTAATATTTGTCTGGCATAATTTTACAGTAAGATAAGGATGTAATATGAATCAAGATCTAATGGTTCAAATTCATGCCATGCCTCTACCCCCTCTTCACTTTCTATTTTTAATATTTCGAATGGCAAACCAAAGGTTGAAAGGTGCTGAGTAAATTGGTCAAGCTCTGACAGAGATTACAGAGTTGATCTTTAGGGTTATGCTGCAATAAGGGAAGTAAGCTGACTCCAAATAAAGCAGGAAGTATTTTACAGTGCCCATATGAGAACTATGTAATGCTCTGTAGAGGACAGCTGTTACAGATAACTGACAGAAGCACTCAACTCACTCTCCTGATTCATATGTAAGAGGTTCAACTACAAAACATTCTGTCAACTCTAAAGTATCTCAAATTCAAGATAGCCATCGTAAAGAGATAGAGATATATACTGCACGAAGACATCTAAATAATTTACAAATACATTATAAAACAATACAAAATACATGTTAATAATTGCTGGTGCAACCAGCTGGCTTCAGAACGTAAGACACGTCACTTTCAACAGCCAATTAAGTCTATCTCCGTCCTCATTTATAATGCTACAAAAGACTAACCTGACTGTCGCCAGATGAATTTATTTTCGCCTTGCTTCCGCCTAGCTCGTCCTAGCTCTGCCTAGCTCCACTCATCCATCTGGGATTGCTCCATAGGAAAGGGATTTCGGGACCACTGAAAAATGGTTTTGCCAATCAAGACCGCCGGATGTGACCTAGCGGAGAAGCGTTTTCATTCAGACAGCAATGGCGGCTTGCATCGAGGAAACAGGCATTGACATTGATGCTGCTATTTCATCCATGTTTTCCAATCTAGCAAACATTTACCCAATCATATGCAAGGATTTTTGATAAGGCCCACCCTTCTTAAACACCTCTCCTAAGGAGTGATCCCAGATGGATGAGTGGAGCTAGGCGGAAGCAACGCAGAACAAAATTCATCTGGCGAGAGTCAGCTTGACAAATTATATCCAGCTACGAAATAGTCGGGAAAGTCGGAGGATAGAATGGAAGACAGAGAGGCTATGGAGGTGATTCACCACCTCGCCTTGTCTCACTGGTGTGAACTGGCAGGTTTCAGAACGTTGCAGACCTGCACATTGTAAGTAGTTGCAAGTTTCAACTCATCTCGTCGCAAAATCTTTGGTCTGAACTGGGCTTTAGAAGTCACATAATTAGTTCCAAGTGAATACAGATCCCCTGTGTGTATCTATAAGGTCCCACTTTAGGTGAGTCTTTAGTAACACCTACACAGTGAAGAAACACTCCAAGCAACTCCACATTAAATCCCTTTTGGTTCAAGGTTGTAAAACAATACATCATGAAGACATCCAAGGGAGATGAATACTTGACAGGCACTATAGGGATATAAACTGCAAGCATTTAATAATACATTGTGCAGCAGACATCTGAATGTGTTGGCAAGGAGGACATTAGAGAACTACATAAATTAAACTAGTTGACCCCAGAGTTCTATGGAGTGGGTTGGACTGTGGATCCATTTTACTCATAAACTACGGCAATAAAGTGCCACGATCACGTCACAATCACTTGTTTTAGAATTAAAATTGTGAATGTACTGTAGGCCTGTGTGCCACCTTTCAGACTCCTGACTCTCTTCAGCACTTTCATCCAGACTGTACTCAAAGCCTCTCTTCCTCTTTTGGGATCCCCAATCCATTTGTGTACTTTTGAGAGCCCATTTGTCCAAGTCCTTTGAGAGCACTTGGCCGCACTGCAGCACGAGCCAAGGGCTTTACAGTATCTGTGAATACCAGCAAATTGAAGCTGCATTATCCTTCTCATTATGTGCCTACAAAACATATTAATCGTTTCGTAAAATATATTGATTTTAATCATTTTATTACAAGCTGAAGTAAATTGCAAGCTTGGAGGAAAAGGAGTTTCAAAGAATTTAAACCAAAGACTAACCAGAGGGTATCGTTCATTTCTTTAATATACCGTTTTTCACAATGTAACTGTAAAAGCCACATTTGAATTGTTGCACTGTAACTGAAAAGCTATACTTTACTAGTCCTACAAAGGCGGAGCATGGCTCTATCAACAATTCAAATGAATGTCATAAATGTGTGAGTTTGGACACCAGCAGATCAAGTTTACTAAAGCCACAGGCGTCACCTGACTTGGGCACAAGGGAGATCTTGAAACAAAAAAACTGAACTCAGCATAAACTCCCTACAGGCCTGCAAATGGAACAAGTAGCAAGTGTGGTCGTTACCCCAAGATTGATACAGTACGCCTATTTTGGCGTCATGGAAGATAGCTCACTTTCAAAAGGGCTCGATCTCCATGGTAACCTATGCTGCCTGGCTAACCTGCTTCCACTCAGGTTAAATGAGATAGAAAATAAATCCAAATATCGGTGAAGCCTTCTTTCAGTTCTCTAGAAAAAACTTCATAATTCCCACAGGACTCTTATATGGATGAAGGGACTGCATTCACATTAAAGTGACAAGAAGCCAAGAGCACTGGGTATTGTAAAATGCAGAATAGAATCACTTTGCTCTCTATGACAATTCTTCAGGGGTGTAATAAATGTCAGATGAACAGGGCCCCTCTTACTATAAAACATGCGTTATGCCCACTGTGTATTCATGATGGGCAGTAATAAGGAGTAGAAAATGTTTTTGTTGATTAAAAATATAACAGTGGGTTTTTGTTTCTGGGTTTCTTGCTCAATGTTCCTCGAGTTCAACTAAACCAGACTCTCTTTTGAGTTATCTGGCTATACTAAGCCTGACACTGCAATCCTAATAGACAGCACTGAGGCCGTTTACATGGGGGGGAAAGATCGGGGAGGGAAACAATCACATACAGCATTAACATATCGAATTAATGATCTTGTGAAAAATATTGTTGCTTCAGCAGCTGGAGAAATGATATGATTCAGCTGCGTATAAGATGAGCACATTAAAAAAGAACAACAATAATAGTTTAAATGAATGGCATCACTGATGCAGAAGCAGATGTTCTCTGTGTATTTTTTTTTCTTCTGAGGACAATGCAAGTGGATGGTCCTCTTTAGAAGACACTATCAAGATGTTAATACATTAAATGCTGGCGTTTAAAATGTCTGAGACTGTGGGCCATCCCTCAGACAAAACTTGGAAAAAGGTGCACCCAAACCACCATTTAGTTTAATTACTAGATGTCTGAGATCATGGTTATGTTATTTGATCTCATAGGTACTGAATAATTTAGCCAAGATAACCTAATAATATTGCTGTTTGATATAACTTCACGTACAACAAATATATGAAAAAAACTCTGTCCTAAGGCATTCATTAGTTTCTGACTCTGGTAAAGAGTGAAAAACAGTGTAATTCCCCAAAACGACTGTCTCTGAATCTATTTAACCAAATCACATACATTTAGGGGATTCTCTGTGATCATTTTTTGATAACTAATGTAATTTTTTTTTCACTTCCCTTCACTAAGCCTCTCCTGAAACTGTTTGGAGGTCCTCCGGGGAGGCCTGCCCCACACTTTGAAAACCTCTGCTTCTTGTACTTTCCATTCCAGTGCAGCTGAAATTATTCTTTATTGATATACAGTCATCAGGGCGTCAGTTATCTGCCTCACCGTTCTGCTGACTCTCATGTCCTGCTGGCCTGTCTTCTTTGTTTATCTTTCCCTTCTTGCATCTCCTGCTTGACATTTCTCCCTTAATCTTGACTGTACAGTATTTGACAGATCGGAGCTTTGTTGCTCCATGTATATGTTTTTTTTTTTTTTCTTGGTGCTCTGCTTTTCTTTTCTTCTGTGAATCTTGTACCTCTATGCTTCACGACTAGTGTTTTTACCGTTTTTTACGAATGTCATTGTAATGTGCTTTTTCAAATCTGGCCAGAGACAGACAGCAAAGATCGTTTACATTTTCATAGTTCATTAATGGCCATTGTTCCTAATTAACCATTTAAGTAATTATAATAAATCTTAGCCAAATATGAAATTCTTCTATAGCAAACAAAATGATTTCCCTGGCAGTTCCACCTGTTTTACATTATTCTGCCCTCATTGATATTTTGTGTAGTAATAGTGATTGATTGGACATTATCAAGCTGGTTATATTTTCTGTCCTCATAGATCCCTGTTCTCACTTCCCATATGATAGTTTTCTGATCCTCAGATGTGACTATTTTCTTGATAAATGATGAAGATAGGGAAATAGTGGTATTTCCCGTTGATTAATTAACCACAAGTGACCAAATTTATTGGGGCTTTATGTACAGTATAACCTAAACTTCAGCAAAAATAGGATTTGAAGACCATTTTATGATTTACGCCTGTATTTTGACATTGTGATGCTCACACTTGCGCCTAAGGCATACGTATTATTCTCCAGTATGCTCAACGAACCCATCCACTCACCTCAGACACAACATTCATCTGTTTGCCACTGAGCCAGCACTCTTCTGAAGAGAAAAATTGTCCTTGTGAGTATGAATGACTTGCCTGTACCAACTTGGGGTATTATAGGGTAAGACCACTTTTAAAGTATGTTGCAAAGTTAAAAATGTTTTGATTTGTTAGTTTGTTTGTAATGTTATCGACTGTCTTTCATTCAGTCAGCGTTTGGTTTATTTTGAATATACACTCACCGGCCACTTCATTAGGTACACCTGATATATGATCCAATACAACAGCTCTGCCATGAATTCTAATTTTACGAAGCTTGTAATAAGTCAAGTAATAATTCTACTTTATGGGTGTTGTTGTTGTGGTGGTGGTGGTGGTGTACTTGGTGCATTATAGTGACAGGGGTTTCTTATATTCTGTCACTTTCATGTAGGTACATATTAGGATCACCTTTCAATAATAATATTAATAATGTAGTCCAGTTCAACTGGAACCTCAATAACAATCATGTAGTTCAATTAATACCTCTCTGACAGCGTTAATCAAAACTGAATGTAATTATCTTTGAATTTATAACAGAGTGGTTGTATTGGATCTCATTGTACAAGTGTACATAATGAAGTGGCCGGTAAGTTATCTAAGCCTCTTGCTAAAACACAAGATGTCTTATGGCTGTATTGAATTCTTGCCTGCAGGATGTTTGTATCAGTTTCTTTTCTATATTTAACTGTGTGAGCGTTGAATGTCAGTAAAAGTGTCAGCCCTAGCATCAATCCCTCGCTCTTCAGCTGTGACACTTGTTGACACTGGATACTTTGTATAGTGAAGTGGTGTCAACACAGAGCGCCGTGCCTATAATGTATAAGCTGATTTCGGTTGCAAACTAAATTTCATTGATTAGCAAATTCAACATAAAAGAGGTATGACGGGCTGCTATAGTGTGGCTGTAATAGTTGCATTAAATTATGTCTATTTAAATCTGAACTGTTCGGTAAGTATTACTTATTTATTTTGGTATTTTTGTATATACAGATATACAGTTTAGCAGTTGAATTACATTCAGTTAAACTAAAATTAACTTCCTTTATTGTCACAAAGGGCTTTATTTTATGAATAAAGTATATTAAGAAGGCTGCTATTCAGATTCACAACAAAAGTGATGTCGGCTTTATTTATAGACATTTAAAAACAAATAATGTTGACTAAAGCGCAGCGCAACTTTAGATAAACACATAAAGGACAATACAAACATAACAGCAGAAACACAAGGACAATAGAGGTACAACGCAGAGAGACAAAGCACTGATGATGCAGTATTGATCTCAATTGGATTTAAAGGCCAAGGAAAAGAGAGAGGTTTTCAACCAAGATTAAAAAATGTCAACAGAGGGAGCAGACTTATGTGGAGGGATAAAGTGTTCTCGTACCGCTACTGTGGCTCTAACATCACGTAGAGTCATAGAGGTTGCTACAAACACAGTGAATCCACATTCACGAACATTTAAGATTGCAAAAAAACAAATCCACTAAGGAGTTTCAGCTTATTATCGGAAATAGAGAAATGTAAGCTAGAAATAAAGTGGTGTATTAAGATCATGTAATAAAATTAATTTGTAATTTGTAGCTTATCAACATTATGTGTTAAGTGTTAATAATAAGATAATAATATTTATTGTTACATTATATAGGATCATTAGTACGGATCTAAATCAGGAGCAATGTCTTTTTAAGGTTACTAAATCGTTTTTATGATTGATTGCGTTAATTTATTGAGCGACAAATGCAAGTTCAACCACACCGCTGTAAAAACTATACTGTAGCTTATAGGCTTCTAACCAGCCTATTCACACTTTAAAGAACTTTTGCATTGTCTCTTCATTCATTCATTTCTCCCAACCTCATAAAAGCCCTCTTTCATGCTCTAAACAGATTGTTATCTGTGTAAATAACGCATTAGTAGCATTTAATGTTGATTTAGATTGGGAACTTATTAGAAAACGCTTTTTACAAATAGGAACAAGCTGCCTTAGAAAGAATGATGGCTGTGATAGGATGATATTCGTGAGACAGTAAAACGTGGCCCTCTCAGTGAAAAATGAAAAAAAGCCCTTTTTTGATGACCTGTCAAAGACGGCAGAGCAGAAGGGCAGAGTTGGGAGGAATAAATCCCCTGCTCCTTTTCATGTATGATGCGTGTACCCTTGGTTACCTAGTAACTCTCCTCTCCATCTCCAATCGGCGCTCCCGAATATCCAGGCGGGGATCGCGCCGCGCGCTCCCGCGAAGCTCGTGTTGAGCCGAAGAGTCCAGGCAAAAGCATCAAAACGCACCAGGACTAGGAGGAGAGCTTCCGCTCAGAAAAAAAAAAAACCACAACCCACAATAACATGGAAGAAATCCATTAAAATGAGAGCGGAGTGAGGATAATGAGAGACGTTACCGCTTCACAGGAAGGTCATTCCCGAAAAACATAGCAGTGCGCAGACTGTACGGATATTTGGAGTATACCCGACTGCAAGTGAAGACCCGAAACAGTGAAACATTGTCCCGGCTTTTTTTCTTTTCTTTTTTTTTTTAAATAAAAAAGGAAAGAAAAGCAGGGCATGGGGGGTTTTACATTTCGACAAGGCAGGTGAGTCATTTCATGTTACTTGATGAGCAGCTGGGGGGAAATCTTAAGGCTGTGTCTGTGCGTGGTGAGTGAGTTATGGAGGGGATGCGGGGGAAACGGGCGCATCGGGCTCCTTGGACTCAAATTATAGGCTACGACTTGTGTTTTTGTCTGTCAAGATAAAGATTGGTGTTTTTCCTGACGCTATATCGACGCAGCGCAGTACACCGACTCGAAGCACGTATACTTCCAAAAAACGCATTTGGATTTGTTGAGACTTGAACGGACTATCCCGACTCTCATTGGGATTTAGACGCCGGATAACTGTGCGCGTCCGTTACCCACACTGCCATATATAACGTGTTAAAACACTGCACTGCGAAAATAAATAATGTGGCAATTGTTCCGAGCACTTGTTACTTGGGCATAAAGACATCTTGTGTGCGTGATGGAGCAGTGACGCGCAGGCAGGCTGTCTCTCCCTCTCATAGCTCTCCCTTTTAACGCAAATGAAATAGCCCGGTGACTTGCTTTAGGCAAATGAGATTGCAAGCTCTAAAGTTTAACGGAAATTAAATGGAAGAATTACTGAATCAAATCGCCCAGGATGACATCAGATCTAATATATCTATATATATATATATATATATATATATATATATATATATATATATATATATATATATATATATATATATATATATACAGTATATATATATATATATATATATATATATATATATATATATATATATATATATACAGTATATATATATATATATATATATATATATATATATATATATAGAATGCCAGTGGGATCTGGCACCAATTTGTAGCAAGCTATCTCCATCTGTTGTGAGGAGCAGGATCATCTGCCATGAGCATACTTGGGGATCCCCATTTTCCTTTTTATATATATATACATATTTATATAGTATATATTTACGTATTTATAAGTATTTATAAATATATATATTTTGGCACATGAATTGATTATTTTGGGTGTCTGGATAAATAGATCGCTCACTCAATATGGATGCATAAGGTTCAATGAGAGTTTGCCTGGCTAAGCCTATTTCTTTTTGGCATTTAGAGTGACAGTAACTTATAAATATTGTATTAATTTGGTGCTTATAGGTATTATTTCCATGCCTACTCATCACTGAAATTGTTTCTCATATCGTAGTATTTAAATCTACCTCTTTTCATCATTGATCTTTTGACTTATTGCATGACTCTGCTAATTTCTTGCCGTAAACTACCTCACGCTTCCATTTTTATAATTCCTGTGACAGCTGTAGAAACCACATTCACAAACTGCTTGTGGAAGAAGACAGGATAAATCCAAAGCACTGTGATGATCCAGCAGGCCCAGAGTGTCTTCTTGCTTACCATCTTGAAATTCCTGGACACATTGCAGAAGCTTAAAGATAAATAGTGCCATTGTATTCAGTGGTAGAGAGAATAATTAACTGTGAGAGTTGAATCCCAAAAAGGGAAGAGGGAGTGGAAATGTCAAGTTAAGAGTTGTCATGGTGATTGGTTGAATAAGCAATGTGTCCCTGAAACCTTAGCATTTAGGAAATGGTCCAGCCTTTTCTTTGGCATGCACGCCGCACTATTGATGAAAGAAGCCCTTAATGAGTGGTAATAACGCAGACGCATGGAATTCCCAGGTTTTGTTTTGCACGCATTTAAAAACCATCCTATGAAATTTGATTAGCACTCTTTGGATTTTGATGTGCAGGCAAATTGTGTTCTTTTCTTTTGTATATGTGTCTTCAATATCATGTGAAGGATTATGCATGCTGCTGCTGCTGCTGCTGCTGCTGCTGCTGCTGCTGCTGCTGCTGCTTGTGAATTCTCTCACTGGCCCTTCAAAGTTTGTATTCCAGTCTGGCAAAGTGCTATTTTTCAAGTTCCCTGCTGTTTTAATATCCATTCTTCAATATTTTTTTCTGGGCTTGTGCTTGAGCTGTGGCAACTAGAAAGAGAGCTTTGTGTTTCAGCTGTTGAGAGAATAATTACCAAGAACGCTGCTTGCCGAATGTGTTCATTAGCTGGACATATTGGACTTGAAGGCTTGGGGCCATGGAGAAGTGGTCAACGATTACTGACAGGCACACAAACACGCACACACACACACACACACACACACGCACGCATGCACGCACGCACGCACGCACGCACACACGCACGCACGCACACACACACACACACACACACACTAACACACGGCATTTCAAAGTGCAACATTGAGTCTATTATTTACCCTGTGAGTCTTAGAACTGCTCAAGAAAAGCTCCATGAGACTTCCTGTCTGCTGCAAAGGTCAGCAAGGCTTCGTCCCGACCTAAAGTGAATACACCTGAGTATGCCTTGGCCTGACTTAACATGGATGAGCCGCTCATTGGCCCAAGAGGCCTCTTGTTCTTTTGCCTTCAGTTTCTCTTTCTGCATGCTCTCGTTATTGCTCTATCGCATCCAGACGCGTGGACGGAAGGTGTGTGGGCACGTGCGTTCCTCTGTGTATATGCAGAGGTGTGTTGTTGCACATATGAGAGGAGCGGCAGAAGGTTATTTGTGTTTTTCTAATATCCTTCATTGTGTTTGACGTCTTGTCTTGAAGCAGCAGGAGCAGGGGCTGAATAATTTCCCAAATGGATACCTCTGACCTTCTGAAAATAAGTCCACACTGCCTATCCCACACCTGAAGAAAAGCCTGTCTTTGTTCTAGTACTGTTTTCACTACTTCACAATGTCATACACACAACAAGTAAAAGGCAGTTGTGGTAAATTTTGATTTAAAGGGATAGTCTTGACGTTTTAAGTGGCGTTCTATGACTTACTTATTAATAGTCAGTGTATTACCTACAGTAGATGGCAGTCGGCACACCTTGAGTTTGGAGAAACAGGCAGGAGTCCTGACACATAAGCTAAGAAATGCACTGCTGTAGCCACCTAAAAAGAGCTGGAGTATTTTCACTGCTATTCCTTTCCGTCAGACAGCCCTGTTTATGTTTACACGTGAAGAACTGAAGCCATTATCCTATGCTCTTGTCGAAACCACCAGACTCCAATTGCAAAAACTGTAATTTTACCTCGCATGAACATGCAAAACAACACATTAGAAATAAAAATCACACAGCAATAATTACACGTTAAAACCACACATTAAAAGCAATTCTGATGGGGTGCGTTTTGGGTTAGGAACTAACAAAATTAACAAACAAACAAAATAACTGATCGAGGCAGCGGTAGACCAGCCACTCCCATGCTCTGTAAGGTAAAATTACTGTTTTTGTCGATGGAGTCTGGTGGCTTTGACGAGAGCTACATAACAGCTTCAGTTCTTCCCATGTAAACTTGTGTGAAGGCAAGGTAAAGCAGGAAAAATATTCTAAATAAAGTGTACACTTAAACTGATTTTTGTTTTAGGTGGCTTAAATACATGTAGTTGCTGCTCCCGCCCACAGCACTACATTGCTTAACACCCCCTGTCTGTCCTCCAGCCTGCTTCTCAAAGCCGACCGTCATCAACTGTGGGTATAAGTACCTTTATTCTACCCTTCTTCAAAAATCGGAACTATCACGTTGGTAACTTTTTATGAAAAATGTGGGTTTTTTTTTCATGTTTGCTGAAATTAAGACAGATGATTTGTGAAAAAGTCGTGTACCTCTGCATCCACCTGCTGCTCCCTGGGTGCTCCTAACGGCATCTGAAAGTTTCTATAGAGACCGACCTAAAATAACCAATGAGAGTCGAGGAATCTCTGGTGCTGATTGACTGACTGGTCACTGCCTGCTCTGAACTCCGATCAAATTGTGGCACCACTAATCAAATATGAATCAAGATTCTGTAACTGTATTTCCTATTTCCCACATAAAGTGTTTTCAAAAACATGTTTTAGTTTCTGTTTAGCTATAAAATGAGTATGTTCGTGACCGAGTCAAGCAAAAACTGTCCTCACAAACTTTCTCATTTTACAACTAAACCGTACATTAAAATGTGCTTCTGAAAACACCTAATGCAATGCCTAGTTTCACAGTTTGAAGGGTGTTAACGAGCAGTCATTGACACTGCGTCAGAGACTCTTCTGCTCTGAAAGATTATTTTATGACGGCGCAATGGAATCTTGCAGATGCCATTAGGAGCACCCAGGGAGCAGCAGGTGGAAGCAGAGGTACATTACAGCATACATACAGCAAATGTGAAAAAAAGTTTTTCATATAATGTTACAGACTAACAGTGATGCATGTTAGTTTTCACTACATCACTGTACCAAGCAAACAAGATACACAATATCACTGGCGTTGATGGCTGATTCTTTTAAAGGCACTGTGTGGACAGTAGTCTTACAGAGCAGACATATTCTATATACAGACATCCTTCTATTGGTGCAAGATTAATTTAGCGAGAGAATCAGTCTTTATGCTATTACCACTAAAACAATAGTATTGGTGCTTAGAGTCAAAACTGTGTTTTATGACTTGTCTGACTGAGCTCTTTCATAATCTGACTCTCCAGATATAATTGTACAGTGACTAATGGAGGATAAACTTGTCTCTTCATATTTGCTCCGGAGGTTTATCATCATTAAATCACAGTTTTTGTGACAGAATTTCCCAAAAATGAGCTGACTTTTTTATTTTTTAACATTCAACCAAGCAGCAATTCACTAGATACTCTTGTGTCATTGTCATTTTAAAAATGAATAAGACGTATTTGTTAAATCTGTGAAAAGATGAAAGAGTCTTTGTTTGACTAACAAAATGGTTTTGGCCAGAGGCACAAAGATACGCCTCAAGTCTACTGCACATAACATATTTAACGGAGATTTTACATTGTTCATGGCCCAAAAACATCTCCCCTGACTAACAGGTTTCCCTGCCAAGGACCAATGTCTGCTTAGTAAACAAGATTCTTTTGGACATCGCCATCCTAACTACAAAGCAGATGTCACACAGTATGTCTCCACTCACTGTCTGCCAGAAGTTATCTATTCATTATATATTTATTAATTAGAAAATTTATACTCAATGATACACAGACAGAGGATGAAGCCTGCTGAGTAAAAATCATAACTGAATATGCAGCAGCTGTGATGAGCTATTTTTGATTGTTTTCCTTTTTAAAGGACACTTTTTAAAAATGCATTGCATAGAGAGCGACATCAAGGGTGGGGGGTGGGAGACTGCCATGACTGGGAGAGAGGCTACGACTTTTACTTACATAAACTTAGAGTGGGATGAACCTCAGTTAATTTCATTCATGTGGCACATGCAAACAACACAAATGACCTTTTTTTAACTTTGGCGTAAAGGAATCAATCCACTGAAGCAGCGCATGCATGTTTGTTTGCATTCCATTAATTTTACTTTGTGGAAGCGTCACACTCATTTCCAGACTATGACTATGATATGACAAACAACTAACGCTCAAATTTATGTATAGATTTCTATGGCCCTGCACTTTCTGTCCTCTAAAAGTCCACTTCTGCGGCTTGCCAGCTCATTTGAATTTTAAATTGTCTGTCAAAAAGAATTTAAGGTAAGTCTGAAACGAACAAAGAAACAGTCGTTCTGTCCTTACTTTGTGCCTGACAGAGGTGAAACCCTGCCTGTTTGTTTTCCAAAAGTTCACCTTAATCCATATTATTCAAATTGCATTTTATTCTGCTTAATCCACCCTGAGAATAGACAGACAAGTGACAGGGAATCAACAATTTTAAATCCTGGGGATGAACGTTACTGTCCAGGTAAAGTGGATGTGGCAGAGTGTGCCATTCCCCCCCATCAATTCCCCGGCTTCTTATCCAACTAGGCGATCACTAAGCCCCTTTCTCTCCTCATTTTCTTAACATGGAGTGAGCATTGTGTGGGTCTGGCAGGACACAGAAGCAAATGCCTGTCTAATTCATGGGGTAAATTAGTGAAGATAAGGCCTGAGTCAGTACCTCCAGCCTACCATAGATCCCCCTGGGGCAGGCTCTTAAGGAGCTTAGTAAAAGCCTGTCGTATGAAGACATGACATGGAGCTGGCTAAATGGGCTACGTTGGAGTGTCTTCCATCAACCTAATATTCATATATGGGTCACTGTCGTTCAAGCTTTAATCCTATTCAATTTATTCATTCTTGGTTATTAATTCAGAGTTTTAGGAAAATAAGGCACTATGTTTGAGGTGAAAGAGGGTGTGTATTGAGGCTGCGCACCAAACTGACAAAAACACTTAGGCCCAGTCATAAGACCATGTTCTGTAAGAGTCTGTGCCACCAAATCAATAATGAATGCTGTTTTTTCCATATCAAAAGAACAAGGAAGAACTCCTCCAGAGTCACTGTGTCACATACACTGGGGAAACAATTAGAGGCTTCCTCGCACTTGTTTTTTTTCTTTCTTTTGTCAGCTGTGCACATTTCCCTTAATTTTTCTCTAGGGTCCAGCGGCATGTCTGTACCGCTGTTGAGAAATTACAGACACCGATCACAGAATTCTTTACCAGCCAGAGCTAGAAAAGGCCATGTCAGGTCCTTGTGATGTATGTGGGGCCACGTGAAGTGGAAAGCATGGTGACAGATAGGACACCAGTCTTGCGGGTGTGTGTTAACCTCATAATGCTGACAGATTACAGATTTAAATATTTTAAATCTCACAGAGCACATGCTGCTGGTGATGAAGAGAGTAGAAATGACTGCAGTAATGCAAGAGATTAATAGAGACCCCCCCCCCCCCCCCACACACACACACACACACACACTTACACATACTCAAACAGACCCAATAACTCCTCTGAAACTGGTCAGACATTGTATACTCACAGACTCCTGGGCCACAAGTCTTGAATTACAGTTTCTTTATACACTTTTGTATAGTCACTTCTTTCTCTCTTCCCTTGCCTGTTTCTCTTGCAGACGCACGCACGCACGCACGCACGCACGCACGCACGCACACACACACACACACACACACACACACACACCCACACACACGCACACACACACACACACACACACACACACACACACACACACACACACACACACACACACACACACACACAAATAACCCTGGCCACAAATATTGAAGATTTTTGATTATATCTTAGATTTACCAAATCAGTGCTGACATTGAGTCCAGCTGGTGCTGTGTCATGCTGCTTTATCTTTCTTTCTTTCTCAAGGCAAGTTGTAAATAATATAGAAGAGTTTATTTATATCCTTTTCTTAGATCTGTTTTAAAGTAGACTCTCCACCACACTTTTCACCTGTATTTGTGGCAGTACACGGAGAAGGTTTTAGGCCCAGATGTGAGTTGTTAAAGCTCCAGCTGACTGAGGTATTGCCTATTTAGCTTTTCTTTTTTTATCCCACTATTTTTGGTGTCTGAAGATCCTGCAGACCAAATAAAAATATTATGTGTATCATAAAGCACAGGATTGGACTGGCTTAGTCTACTAACGTGCCTTTGGTTTGTCTCTGGAGGGACTATGTTGGGGTTTTTTTTTACTCAGGGCTGTAACCAATTTTCTTTTTGGAAATACTGAGGCAATAAGTCCAAATTAGAATTTTTTGTCTAGCCCACTAACAAAGCAAATACAGAAGTTTCTGCATTTTCTATATGACTGTTTATAAATTGGTTTATAGTAACTAGTGTTTAGAAGTTATCTTTTGAAATTAAGTTTCAAAACCTTCTCCCCAATTCCTGGCATACAATTCTGATGGAGCAATACTAAATCCCTTTATTTAGCTTTTATTTTCTGGCCTTAAACTACTAAATCATTTTTTTTAGAATATCAACACTAAAAAAAACAGAATCAGCCTAAAAAACTTCAGCATTTAAACTAAAGTTTTATGACCTGAGGAGGGGTCATTAAACCTTCCAAATTCCCCCACACAATAGTGGGGACATGTCCTTGCTGTCCTCAGTGGGAGCTACATCTCTAGCTTTACTGATGCTCACATTTCCTTCCACATTGCACATACATGCAAATCAGGTTGACTGGAGACTCAGAAGTGCCTGCAGGTATGAATGCGAGTGTTAGTGGATGTCTGTGTGTTAGCCCTTTGACGGATGCCCACTGTGTCCTGTGGTGGTTGTAGTCCCTCCAGTAACCTCAATATAGGACACATAAGTAAAACAATATATATATATATATATATATATTAGTAAATAGTAAGCAACCATGTCTAATCAGAGTCTCTTAAGACTGTGTATTACATTGTGGAAGCTTTTAAAATATGCCTTAATGACATTGTAAACCCTCTACCTTTATAGTAACTGCTTTGGGATTGGGTTATTTTGGTGCTTACATGTAGACCTGCTCCTAACTGTAGTCTATTTATATCTTGCCAATTTGGCAATGTTTCCCGATAGCCTTTGAGGACAGAGAAATTCCTCCATCAAACTCAGGGCCCATCTGTGCCCATATTCCTCCCAAAAGGAGCCACCCTCCACAATTATAGTGTTCTTCCAATGATCCCATCATCATGCCATCACTCTGTGTAAGAACAGGCTCCAGGAAATTGACTTGATTTTAATCTGACAAAATTACCAAGAAAGGAAATTAGACTGGGGAGTTTTCTCTGGCATTGATTGTGTTTTAAGGAAAGATGCACACTTCACATGGCTCCCGGGCCTTAAATAAGAGAGCATTTACCTTATTTATTCTTGCAAATATTCTATGAGAGCACATTTCAAGCTTTCACCACGTTTAAATAGAGTTTATTTGCCGTAATATGTTCCTTTTGACGTGCTGTAGCTCATTACATTGATACGGATCCAGATTCACCTGAAAATCTGGGTCACTACAGAAATAGCCTCATGGCTTACTCTCCCAAGACGGCAGCTCTGATGAATTGGCGGCTGGAGGTCACTATGACAATGGAGTTTGAGTGAAAAAGTGAGCATGAAGGCAGGAGCTTGAGATTGTGATGTGTTTGTCCATGGCATTTTAATTTAGCAAAAGTTTTGTTTTTGAGGAGTTTGGTGATGTGGGCGAACACATAAGACTAGAAGGATCCTCAAGGCGCTTTTCTGATCCTTTAAGTAGCACAGATTTGAGGGGTTTTGCTAAAACTGCCTAAGTTATGCACTCCAAAATCCATAATCACATATTATATGTAGAATGCTTTAAGCATGTGGGATGCAATTTGAACTGTGATTATTAATATACTGTATATCCATGAGCCAAAAGTACATGTGTGACAGTTTGAATACAACCTGCTTGGAATCCTCGGAAGTGGCATGTGTCTTGTCTCTCGAGTCACTACAACAGGAAGGTAGATTTGGAATGAGAGACTCCAGAGTTGTAGTTTTTGTCGTAAGTCCTTTCAGCCTGCACCCACGGTGAATTTCAGCCTGGTTTAAGTACAGGTGCTGAATGACATAATAGTGGTGGGCAGTCCAGTCCTGAAGCTGAAGAGTGAAATGATACTGTTGGATAGAAATGGTTCTGTGAGAGTAGCAGAAATGGAGCAGGGATCAGAGAGGATAACAGCAAGGACAGAAGGAAGAGTTGAGATTGAAAGGAAACAAGAGGAAAATGGTTAGGTAGGAGAAAGGTAAGCCTGGATAAGCCTTTTGACAAGTGAGCTCTGGGCTGGAGAAAGCCAGTCAAACAAAAAAATCTGCCAGGTTTCTTTTATTCATGTTGTGGACAACTACCGCTCCACCATCTATTTTTTATAGGAATACACAAACAACAAGCAGAATACAAATGCTACTGAATCGCATTCTGCGCTCCCTCTTTAATGTGAAGTTTTTTTGATTGAGGCGAATCTCCCTGCCATGTTGAAAATTACTAAATGATTCAAGGTTTTCTGACACCCCAGAATTTGCTGTCATTCTCGTCTCTTATTCTCTTTAATCACATCCTCTTTCGGCCCAAACCTGCGTCACACACATTTTGTGCATTTTAAAATTCTACAGAAGCCCCAACTCCAAAGCAAACGGCGACAATAAGCATTTATTGTAGAAGCTTTTTGGTAGCCTGGCACCCAGTAATATGTTAATCAATGAGATTTCAAATGGAAGTTATTTGCTTTTGCTGCTGAATAATAACAATTCACCAAACAGGATTTTGAATTTACATTGTGAGCATCTTCTTGACTTGTATGACCAATTTATCGCCCAAGTCATCTGACATAAATAATTGAAAGGAAGATGTATTGTGTATTTTACGGTGCAAAAAGCATCAGAATTGTAAAATATATTTCAGCAAGATTGCCACACTGCAACACATTATACTTGATTGGCGCTTAAACCTAAAGGAAAGTCATTATCCAGCCTGCACACACACTGACACGCTGCAGCCAAAGACTCCGCAGGGTTGATTCTAATGATACCCATGTGATTTATCCAGCAGATCCCTGATCAGTGTGTGAAAAGGAATACAGGACTGACCTAATAAGGCATATCTTTGCCTTTGTTTCCTACTGTGCTTTTTGAAAGAAGACATTAGGAGGCAGGCATAAGGAAACCTTATCACAAAAGACTTTGGAAATGTGACATATTTCCTCAGGGATAATTGTGTGTTCTGTCTCGGTGGCCCACTTTTCCTTCATATTGATGCTTTGCTGCACACGAATAACAAACAGCTGCATCACATGTAAAGGTCTTTTTTTAGTCAAATCCATTACCAAAGGTTCAGAGCAAAGGACTTAAGAGCGCCATATCCTCCATTGAGGAAATGTTTACTCTTTGCATTTAATTGTTCAGCACAGTGTGAAAGGACTTGTCCAATTGGGTTAAATGGAGATCCTCAGTTCCCCTTTTAATCTGACACTTGCACCCCATACCCACGCAAAAAAAACCATAACACTGCTAAGGATAAAAAAAAAGTGGCCAAAACAGTAGAGAATGGATACAGTGGTGAATGGCTCATAGAGGATATTTATGTAATCTTGGGGCACCAGGGCTGACTCCAACCCGACTCAGAGCCGCTGTTGCAGAGAGAGGCCCAAGGACAGTAGCACATTTTCTAAATCCCTGGTAGACACAGAAAGTTAAGACAAGCAGTGTTGCAATAAAACAAAGCCCAACCCATTTATCTGAGCATCCCACACAACCCCTGGACCCGATTTACAGCCCCGGGCATCCAGAGCTACCAAATCTTCTGGCAGCCACTGCCGCAGATATTGATAGGAAGAGCGAGAATCCCACCAAGGAATTCTGAGCTGGAGGGCCTAACTTCCCAAAACATGAGCTGTCCCCTTATGGTTCGGTTTCAAAGTGTATGATATAAAATGTTATTTACTATAATCACGTTGTAAATTGGGATAAATTGTTTTTTCATTGATTTTTTGCTCTTTTTCTGAACTTGTCAAGCAAGTATCTTGTGCTATGTGGCATTAAGAGTTTAAGGATTGTTTGACAAAGCCAGGTCTTTGATGAGTATTTGTACCCTCCTGAGACAGAACACAGCCGCTATTTCATCAAGACCAAGATGCCTGTTGGAAAACAAATAAAAACTGTGTTTCTCTCATCATTAGATCTAAAGCACTTAATCCTGCACAGAAGCGGCTCTCCTCTTCCACTGAAAACCTTTTCTTTGTATCAATCACATATGGATTTCCTTTGTGAAGTATGCCTGCATACCAAGTTGCTGATGATAACTTCTGGAGTAAAGCTGGTTTTATGCTTTCTGTGTTCACGAGGGTCCCGTTCAGTATGCGTAAATGTCATCATCCCATGTCTGCGAGGGTCTGCGAGGACCGTCTGCATGCAGTCCAAAAAAGTGGCTTATTTACGGGTGCGAACCTAGAGCTGATTACCAAGAAGGAAAGGAGGAAGAAAAGAAGAAGACAACAAAATTGATTGTTTGTTTCGAAGAGGTCATGTGCCGGCGCTCCCTTGTACACAAATTATATAAACTTTACCACATTTATATAACTCTTCTTTAAATGAATACAAAGACCACCAACTGTAATACTGTGTAGTACGTGGCTCGGGTAATGCACATGCATGATATGCCAGACTGACGCAGACCCTCAATAAGGTATGAACGGAACTGCTTGTGCATCCACATGATGGCTACAGTTCTACAGCCGTCAGTAGACTCTGAATTCTGACAGTATGTCCTTTCCTTTGCCTTCAGAGTACAGTCTCCCCATCATGACCCTCTTAAGGTCACCCCAAGGGTGTGTGTATACAGATGTCTTTTAAATTATTCAAAAGATACAAAAGGGGAAAAAAAGTCTAGCGCTCAGAACGAAAGAGGAAGTTGTCATATTATCAAAAATTTTCCCAAAAACTTAAAGCATTACACTTTGCTTTTGTCATATAAGCAGGCTTTGAATGAAAAGATGGATTCTGTTCCTGCTGGGTGGATTTCTTCCCTGATTTATCGCACCCTTTTTTCACTGCCAACTCATAAAACATGAAAAGGACAATACAAATCACCCACACACACGCTTTAACACAGAATGAGACACACCTACACAGGCCTGTATTCATATCAGCAGGGCTTTCTGTTCACCACAGGAGTAAATATGGGTAATAGTTGACTTGCCATTGTGGCTCAGAGGGCTGCGCTCTTAGTGGCTATGAAAGGCCTTGTCGTCACATGAAATTTTTCAGCAGGCATGGAGGCATTTTGTGTTTGTTCGTTGCAGAAGCTTGAAGGCTCTTTAGCTAGAAAACAACAATAGCCTCGTTGTTCCGTCTCATCTGCGTTCATGCCTGGTAAAAAGAACATAAAACTCTCTTTCCCCCCGCGAGCCCCTGCTAGTTGCACTCGTATCGGCACAGTTCAGGCACAGAGGAATAGTTTTTCAAAGTGTCACCGTTTAGGGCATGGTTTGGAAGTCAGCAGCTAAATGAATAAATAATGTGCCCTCAAGTTGTATTTGATGTAGCGGGATCTGATCTGATACGACTTTTCACTCAAGGTATTTAACATCCAGATGTTAGAAAATGCTTCCCCCCCCTTAGGTTGCTAATAAAACATGGGACAGGAAGGATGTTTATAGTCGTTCCACCAATCAAAACATTAGGAGGAATGTTGAAAAGAGGCAAACAGCAAAATTGATTCGGAAACGTTGCCTCATGTGTAAGTCCGGACGCATGAACACGGCAAGTACGTATACAGTATCTACAGCGTGTGTTGCCGTTGCTCTGGGCTCCTTTGCTGCAAAGTAGACACAGAAAGGGAAGAAAGATAAAGTAGTCGTCTCTCTGTGCGTGCGGTTTTTGAGGAAGAGCAGACAACCCGAGGCCAAATTTGCCTGCAGTGTTTGGACATGGCCTACTTCTAAGCATGCAGTCATTAACGTGGTCTTCTTCTCTGTTTAAAGTATCCAAATGGGATTTAAATTCACACCCAGAGTTCTGTATGCAGGCTCTGTCCTTTCATCTCACTAAATTCAGTGCTGTAGCTCACCATATTGTATATACAGTACATAAGATGTGGATAAAAATGTCTTTTATTTTCTAGGAAGTGGTGACAACCTGTACGTGTGGCGCCTTGCTGTATGACCTTGAGTACCCTCAGTAAACCGCAGTGTCTGAGGATGTGTGTGTGTCGGGTACCGTAGTGGCCTACTCCTGTCTCATGGACTTTGTAGTGCCTGTGTGTGTTTGAATAATGTCCTGCAGGAGACACTCTAAGTGCAACGTCTAGGACTCAGGCGTCAGCAGTAATATCAGGGCAACCTCTCCTCTCTCCTCTGTGTGCAATGGCATGGGGGATATTACAGCATTAGAACTCTTGAATTATAGCCATATTGTTAGCTCAATGTCATGGGACATGGACGTGTATCTGGTACCACCACAGCATCAGTCAAAAGATAGAAAAGGAGGAATGGGGATTATAAAATGTGTGTTAAGTATATCCCTGTGCACACTTATTTGTACTGTGGTGATAAATTTAAGCCAATTTCACTGAATAATGCTGTGTTGAATTAGGATGCCACATTTGTCTCAAACTGTTGTGAGCTTAGGGCTGTTTCCCCCTGTTTGATCTGAAGGCTGCTGTGCTATCACAGAGCCTGGTTCCGACTCTGTATTCTGTATCTTAGTAAATGGCAGGATCTGTGCATTTCCCAAAGATAGGGTCAGGGAGGGGGGGGAAAAAGAAACCAATAACAAAAGATGCATTACCTAATAGATTTGGCAGAAATACAGAGTTCAAGGCGGTCTGATAAAGCTGGGTTACAGTACTTTAATCAATCACTAAGAACACGAGCCAATTTAGGAAGAAGCCTGACATTCAAGATAGGCTTTCAGACAGGATTAGAAATAGTGAATGGAGAGTGGACATATCTGCGAGGGTGAGCCGACAAGACTGTTGTCAGGGAACAGTGTCCCCTCCATGTGTGATATTGAGGCATGTCCCTGCCTCACCCCCCCTCACACAACCAGCCCCGCCCCCCTTTACATTTGAAAAGTCACATCCTGTCTTCTTGTCCTTGCCCCTCAGTTACATGAATGCAGATGAGTACAAGTAACAAGACTCCTCTTTTGTTTGTTCTCTCCCTTCAAGAAAAGGCACTGTCATTTAAAATGCCCCTCGGAGCTCATCTTCATCTGGAGTCTCCGGGCTTGCTAATAATATCTAGAATACAAATGTGAACATGCAATGAGCAAAGTGAGACGACTGCTTTCCTTAACAGACACTGGGAGAGTCACTGAAGGAAAAACAGCTGCTTTCTTTGCCTACAGGAAAATCATTTTGCTGTTTTTTTTCTGCTGCACCAATGCAGCCTTTTTATCTTATCTCTAACACACACATATCTGGACACCACAATCTAAGTCAAAATTTAAGGATACATCTGACTCTATCCTCACATTTTGAAATGAATTTATTTATTTTCCAAAGCTTTAGGATTCCCTGAAGGGAAAGCCCAGCATTTAGCTCCAGCCCTATTGCCTGGGATCAATGGGGAAACAGCCAGGGGCTGTGATGCTGCTGGATAAGGGGCTGGTTCATCTGAGGTGATTGATATCACCTCACTAATCCCTCTACATCCCCTCTAAATCCACCTGGCTGTAGCTCTGAATGAGCCTGTAATGTGATGAATTAAGATGTAAATGCCTCAAATCACATTTACATTTCAGATTGTCATTTTTTTAATTATCATTTAGAATATTTAACATTGAAATGAAAGCAGTCAGTATTATATTTTCAGTATATTTTGTAGCTTTAATGGCCTTTTTATTTACATTCATACAGTAGATCTGTATTCAGGCTTTCCTGATCCTATAAATTAAGTACAACATTTAGTGTTCAAGACCAGATTACATTTAACAACAAACATTTTTTTCTGATAAGATTGTATGCTATCTAGTCCTTCTGGATATTATAGTGCTACTCATTTCATAAATACCTCTTATTAATGGCTGATAGAGGCCATGTGGCATGGCATGTGTTCGTTTGGACTTTGTTTACGCAGAAGATGAAGGTCACCCCCTCATTAGTGCAGCAGCATCTTTTTTGATGTTGTGATATACATAGTAATCAAATGTGGCTCACATCGCTGCTTACTGCTGACCTTTAGTTAAAAGCACATCACTGTCGGGCCGGTTTGAAACTTAATTATGCTCTCATAAAACTCATCATGTACAGTGGACAGACCTCATTTAATCTGTTGTCATTAGGCTACAGTAGCCGTGTGCTCCCTCTCAGGGCCCACACCATAATGCTCATGAATCCATAATGCCTGTTTTTAAATAAGAAAATAGATGTTGAGGGTTTTCGCTGTGTCAAGCACACTCGTGTACACCTCTGCTTTTGGCTATGTATTCAGAATACTGCTTGTCACACAACAATACACTTTGGCACCACTCACTTCTCTGCAACTGCCAGATATTTGCATGTCAATAGCATCAGTCTACCACTGTGCTTTTGGCATTTGTGAATACTCTGAAAGGAAGCCAGGTTGTGGAGGTCTTTGAAAAGAAACATCAGAATAATGTGTTGGGCGTTTCTGCCTCCATTAGCTCCGTATTTTCTCAAAATTCATCTTGACTCATTTGATCGTAAATCAGAATTAGGGATTAGATGTGCGACTCTGTACATTCAACATTTTAAAGCACGTGCCTCAAGGGAAAAGGCAAAGCTACAAAACTGCTGTATATCATGAAATACACTGATACTTTTAGATCATATCAAATTAATTAATTCAGATTCTTTCATTAACTCCAACAGCGTGTTTTACCTGAATGTGGAATGTCTCGGTTTGCACATTACTGTAACTGCTGTGAATGCTAAGGCACCTAATGCATTATTAGCTCATTAATTTTACAGGCAGCATCTGGGTCATGTCTCTGCTTGGTATATGTATTATTCTGTGGAGCCCCTTTGCACCGAATGATAAAGCTGATCTTTCAATTTTCACTGAGAACTGCAGCCTACTTACCTTAAATTAAAGCTGTTATTTAGCTTATTAGGCCATGGAAAGAATCATTTTCTCAGCATACTTACATGCACACATACACACACACACAAATGCACATGGCTATTATATCTCACAGTGAATCACCAACATCTTTAATTTTCTTGTAAGAAAAAAAAATTAAAAGAAATTTAATTTTGCATTCTTTTAGAAAAGTTGATCTATATTTTTAATCTCTGTCTGCAGAAAACAAAATTCAAAATGCAGTGGATGAAAGTGGTGAATTACATGCACTCAGTGCACGGCTTCACTGCTTTTTTGAAATGGTGCATAGCTAAGTGTTGTCCTCGGGATTATCAGCTCTTCAAATGCATGGTTTTGTATGGTTTATGAGGATACTTCTTCTCTGCTTTAGTTTCTATAATGGGGTGGTGGTGGATGGCAGGCACATTACATAGAATTCATTTCCTCTATTCCGAACAAAAAATATCCACCAAACTGTAGACATTACTGCGTCGTAAATTACCCACATAATCCAAGTTTTAGATATATATTCTATACTGTTCACTGCAACAGCAGTCTAAATCACGTTATCATAATAACCATTCCTGTGGACTGGAGGAACTGTTTTGTTCTGTTTAAATAATTATCCACCAATGTGGGTTACTCTTAGTTGCATATTTGCATTTAATACTGACTCTGCAAATTATTTGTTCAGGCCAAGGACAACTGTCTCTTTAACCAAGAGTAGAAGGGTCAATACTAGCTATAGGAGCTGATCCATCTAAGATTTTGTAATGCTGTGCCAATGAACTTGGAGCCCTAATTGAGAGAGATCAACTCTCTGTTGTAATTACCAGCCAGACCTCAATTAACTCGCAGCAAACCCTCAACCTCAAACAGTTCAACTCTGTATTTGTTAAGTGTTAATAGCTGCTTTAAGAAAATAGTTTCCCCCACTCTCATCCCTATTAATTCTTTGGTACATCTGATCCACTTGGATCAGTGCTTAATGTGCTGTATATGGTTAGATATATTACTTAAAATTACATATTTTAAGCATTTGATAGAGAGTTTAAATAGGAGTAACTCTTAATAACTGGCTGGTAGATCCATGACAAGCAGCATTTAGACCACAGAATACAGCAGGAGTAATACACAGCATTTCAAGTTTGAAGTGATTGTCATAAACTTTGATTTGGTTTATATACGTAGTGCCACGCCAGCACTGTTCAGGTTCCTTGAACTTGCCTGGATTTTATTAGGGATGCATCCCAGAAGGCTAAAAATCCATCCTCCTTTCAACTGTAAGCCAGAAATTGATGTTAGTGCTGCCATGTTATACGTGCTGTCCTCACAGTAGAGGAGATGAGAGGAAATATCTACTGAATTCTCCTTGGTATGCTCAAGTGTATCCTCTCTAGGAATTCAATCATGTTTCACATGTGCTCACCAAATCCAATCAAATGTGTTGCCACTTTGCAGATGTGGGATGATATGACCAAAAACTAGAAACCACAATATTCAGAAAGGTATGTGAGTAATGCGTTGAAGATCTGAGTCATTTGATCACGGACACCACTCTTTTGGATATTTACCCAGTCAGGATGCTGAATATGAAACACAAAGATGCCATAGAAATTCTTGTGTATTCTTCTTTTATTCTTTTACCCTCTAGTTTCTCATGAGCAGAGAAAAGTGACATTAAAGATGAAAAGAACAGGAAAGGGGAACAAGGACTAAGGCTGTTTGATATTACGTGCTAATGTCCTGCATACTAGGACTGTATACTGACATCTCTGGCTCTGCATTCGAGTCGAGTCAAATCGAGTCTGGCAGCCCATTTTGACTCCTGCTTCTCTGCTGCAGCTACTGCTGCACGGAGCGAGGCAGACACATGAGTGTTAAAATGCAAAAATGAACTAAATGGATTTAATTTCTGTGAAAGAAAAAGCAAAACAACAGTGGGAGACTATGAGCAAGTATGTAAATATGTGTATCCCCATATGCCATTTAACACTATTAACACCAACTACCATGGCAACCCTACTGCATACTACATGCTCAGTGTGTTTGTAATGCCTATTGTCTACTAAATTAACGATTAAACATGCCATTACCAGCAGAATAACAGTCTAACTGCCGATCTTCGCAAATTTCAAAAAAAGGGAATCTTGAAGGGTTTTTTTCTCATCTGAAAAAACATTAAAACTTAAAGAATGACATTTTAACAGCATTTAGCTGTTTAGCCATTGCATCTGAAGATACCCAATGCATTGTGGGGTCTTGCTAATCTAGTACTATACATATGGGCATTTCTCATGGACACAAAATTCATATACTATGCAGTGGGAAAGCACAAAATACTCAATTTTAAAACATATTAAGTATTAATAGTATGTAAGTGTGTGATTTCAAAACACAGTGTAAGAGTCTACAGCCATGCTAGTGGCTTTGTGAGGCTTCATTTAGGCACAGCAGTGCTTTGAGCTAAATGCTAAAGTCAGCATGCTAACACTGATTTTTAGCAAGTATGCTGTTTTCCATTTTCACCATCTTAGTTTAGTGTGTTGAAGTGTGCATACTAACATTTGCTTAAGCGCTGAAAACAAAAAAAGTACAGCTGAAGCTAATTGGAATGTCATTAGTTTTGCAGGTATTTGCACATAAATAATAAAAGTGACCTTGCACCTGATGTTGGTGCTAGATAAAAGTCAGGGGATCCCAAACGTTATCACGATGGAAATAAATTCAATAGTAGAGATATTTCACATAGAAAAAACAAAACTAAAAAAAATCACCAAAGTCCCTAGAATTCATCCTCTGGGGGATACAATTTCATGGCAACTCATCCATCACATTTTACTGGGATATTTTACTGACCAGACTGACATAACCACCCCTGGAGCCACAACAAAATCCCTCAAAAATATAGTATATGTATGTGTAATACTAATACTGGGAACCCATTTAACGTAAAAACATCATATTGGAACGGCTCTGTATTGGATGATGTGTAGAAACTAGACTAAACAAAATTGCCCCATTCTATTTAGACATCCTTGTTTTTAGTTAATAACTCTACTATTACTTTGTTATTTTTGAAGACAGGACAGAGGCCATCCTCTCCTTGTGTTCTTTTGTTAGCTGCTCTTTGGAGCTGTGTTTGTAGAGCGATAGAAATTGCTCACAAAACACTTTGTCAAGAGAACAGATCCCACCCTGCAAATGGCATCTATGGAACCGTGGTATACCATGTGTAGAGCTTTAGTGTGTTAACATCCGGCTAGATTAAAGACGGACCCAATACTTGCCCCTGCGGTTTCTCAAAGAATCCCCGTGGGCTACTTGAGTAATTCTCTACTTTTTTCAGTAGGAGTGTCTATTGGGACTGTAGTGGATCAATAGCAGTTAGGATGATGAACTGTTGGGGAAATGTCTTTATTTATCCTTTTTTTTAATGTAAGCTCCCCAATTATTTTCCAACTAATTGAGTAAGTTTGCTTTGATTAATATCCCTATACCCCCACTTGTTGTTTCACATATTGTATTAATGCCTTAACCGTATCTGACACTAGGAGGCATGCGCACCAAGTCAACAGTAAAAGGAGGCAATAAAGATGTATGGACGGGCCCACTGCCTCAACATGCAGCTTTAGGACTTTAGGACTAGATCAAATCTGTCCCTATCATTTTAGTCACAAAGAGCAAACAGTTGTTTCAAGCACCGTCAGCAGTTAACAGGATGGCCATTATTTATTTGCTGTGCTGCCACAGAATTCATCTAAGCATGTACTCACCTTGAATCGGTCTTTATTTTGCCCGCCATGCTCACCTCACCGTGTTTCCTTGGCCGTTTGGCTGGTAATGATACTCACCGCAGCATTTATCCAGCATCCAGAAGAAGGGGGCTGAGACACCTGGCTTAGCAGGCGACTGCAACAGCAGCAGCAGCGCCGTCACTCCTCACCATCGGCCTGTTTGCTTCTTTAGAAATATGTCAGCATCACTGCGTGATTAGCAGTCAGAATATTCTGCGTCTCTGTCCTTGATTTAATGCCAAATCTCCTAAGTAATAATGACTGCAGAGGCTCTGTAGTTGATGAAAAAAGAAAAGGAAGAAGAGTGGTCCCTGAGCCCTCTCTGTTATAGTGGCACTGGTTCCCAGCAGGGGCCTTATGAAGCCGCAGTTGGGTTTTGACATTTTTTGAATGTTGTTTCTGAAACATGCCAATCTCCTTAATTTAATACGGCAGGCTGTTGTTCCTCAAGCCACAGAGCTTATATACAGAGCGAACCTGCGAGAGGAGACATGCAGTATGTTTGTACATTCATTATTGATTTTGCTGTGTTGAAATCCGTGTTTGTCTTTTTGAAATAAACAAGTGTAAGCAGACGATTTATAAAATATATTTTTCACATTATTGACACGCAGAGGCCAGAGAGCAATCCTATCATAAGCTGAGCTCGTCTCAAAATGGAGCCTTCACACTGATGTAGATTGGTGTCTTTCTGGAGCACAAATGGAAGGTGAAGACACTAAATTAAGTTGGGTTTTTTTTCACATTGCCTCTCACATTTTAATGAGTTCAGCTGAGGTAACAGCCGGGGTGCATGGGTTCCTGTCTCCTGCTTCTTGTCTTGTCGCCTTTCTCTTATCGTTTCTTTAATGACACTTTCAGGCTTTGTTATAATGTAACAGCACCAGAAGCATTTTTAATCAGTGATTACGCTCTCTCAGGTGAGGACGGCTTACTTCATTTGAAGTTGGATGTTCCAGAGTACTAATGCAGCTTCGAGAATGCCTTTGTTGCAGACTAGCTACTATAATAACAGCGTAGGGAGACTCAGAAACTCTATCTACTCAGAACTGTTATTGGTTCCTTTTTTAACAGAGTCCATTCAGCCTCTCTCTAAGGGATGTCAGGGTGTAGGAGTACATTTGGCTCTGCGCTCAGACTTTTATTGCGATGCAGAGATCTCTCTGCTGTAGGAGAACAAAGGGTCTTCTACAGTAAGCGTACACAGCTATGGGCCAAAATAAAGAGGAATAAAGTCCATGTATTTTCTTCTAAATATGGGATCTGTATAGGGACAGCTCACATATATCTACCACTGGGGTGCTTGTGAATATTGGTGAATATTTGTGAATAGTGGTGAATAGGGATGGAATGGCAGAATTTAATATGTCCTATTAATCAGAAACTAGAGAATTGGGGAGGATGATGTTTAACAGCTTGCACTTGGTGGAGTGCTGTCTTGCATTAAGGGCTAATAACCTCCCTAAGACTCAGCACAGCACCCAACCACCCCCACCCCAGTTCTATTTATTATGGGCTGCAAGGCCACAGTGATGAGACGATCAATATTTCTGGGATGATGAGGGAGAACTCATGCAACTCTCTCTCTCTGTTCCTCCCTTGGCAGTGCTTCAGCAGGTAGAGAGATCAAAGCAGAGGACCTCTGAGATGCTGTTGGAGGGGAGACTGATGAAGTCCTTTGTGCTGTGTCCTCTAAACACACACACTCCATCACACTGTCCTATGTCCTTGCTATGTCCTGATTAAAAAGTTTGACCTGATGTATTTTATCTCAACAAGAATTAGTGTTTTTCTGCTGCTGCCGTGCGTGCAGATCTAAACACAAATGGCCTTAGCTACAGTAAACGTCTGTGGGGAATGATAAGATGTTCTTTCCTTTGGGGCAGACATCTTTCTCCGTCCAGGGAATCAATATGCAGGACTCTCATAACGGAACATAAATTAGATCAATTTGGGTTCGAGTTGAAACTGTTTTTCAAAGGGGGATCAGACATGTAGTCATAAGTCATCAGGTGCTTTTTGTTTGTTTGTTTTTTGTGGTACTTTAATTTTATGGTTTCGGATTCTGTTTTCCCATTTCAATCTTCCTTTAAACTATATCCTCAATTCTACTGAGTGGTGGACAGGTCTAAATACAGATTCTCGGCTGTGGTTGCCATGGAGAAGAGGCCACCCTGCCACCAGCTGGAACGTAGCAAATTCAAAATGTGTCATCGTTGCATTCAGCCGCAATTGAACCAGAACGTAAAGTGAATTCATTAATAAGCTTCAGATAGTGTTTTCAGTTTTCTTAACACCGTCATTTTTAGCTTCCAACAGAATCTTAAGCTCTTGTGTTTCTTGCTTCGCCTTAGCAGTCACAGTTATTGTCTACCTCAAAGTTTTTATATATATATATAGGCTTGTACCTTAGACTTTTTTAGGGGTGCACTGATATATTTTGAATAGCTGGACAATGGGGCTGATCTATTCAATTAAATTCTTTATAATATTATTATTATTATTAATTAGGGGTGTCCCCGACTAAAAATTTAAAAAGTCAAATCTGATTCTTCACGTCTTGCCTATAGGAATAAGGTTTTTTTTTTTTGCTCAAAGCACATGAGTTATTTATTAATAGGCTTATATTTATACCCAAATAGGCTATTTAACATGGTTTATTGGAATAAACCAAGCATCTTTATGTAAAATCAGACATTCAGCACCACCAGAGCCAGAATGGATAAATCCATTATTTCATAACCACATTTTGCAACGATTCGACTGAGAGATTGGTCAACAATCGAATCAGGCTCCTCGGAGCGAATCGTCGAATAGTCATCTATTCGGGGTCACCCCTACTATTAATATTATTATTATTATTATTATTTATTTATTTATTTATTTTAAGAATACATGACAATTCATGGGATTTATCTATCTATCTTTATCTATCTATGTATGTATTTGTTAAATTTTGTCCTACAAAGTTAGGAAATAATGTTTAAATCAAGCCTGTTGTTGCCTTTCACATACAATAATTATCCCAGTTACTTCCACACAGTGAGGCATACGGCTTATTAATTTAACCTGATATTGGATTAGTACTCCAAACAGTCAAGTATTGGTATCGAGAGACAGGAAAATTGGTGCATCCCTAAACTTTTATCAAAGAACCAGATTTTCTAAGGGAGTTTTTAATCCTTTTGACTGATGATTTAGCAGGGAGAGTTTCATGTTGATCCAAGCTCTAGAAAAGCTCCAACTGCCTGAAATTGCTTCTCTAACTTTGTAACTATATAATGTTTATTCACCTTAGTGATCATTTTATAGGCCGATGTGAAATATTCTGAAGAAATATTATTTTTTTAATTAAATTGAGAAAATACTCAATGATTTTTGATTTATTTAATTAAAACAGAAGTACACAAAAATAGACTCTGCCATGTTGTTATTTCATACAGACTATTTGTTTTTCCTATTACCAGAAAACATGCTATGTCATGATATATACCATGATCGAGATATGAAATTACCTATATCGGGATGGAAGATTTTTGGCCATATTGCCAAGCCCTAGGTGGACAAAATATTAGAAATAACTCTCAGTCTAAGGAAATAAATCAACAGAACAACAAACTACAGCCTCTTAAATGACCATAAAGTTCAGCCAACACCTCGAAACAATGTCAGCAAAAGTTCAACATTGTAATCTTCATTTAGTTGGGATTAATTACAGGACTGTTGTATTAAACAGAAATCGTTTTAGCTAGGTGTAGCTAATAACCTGGCAACTGATTTTGTAAGATGTTTTATTTGCCACTTGCTTTTTTTGTGGTGTCAGTAGGTGTTTTGTTGTTGAGTGGTGATTACTGTATTCTTATAAAGGTCCATTTAGGTTCAACTGTTGACGCTGTAAAACACTGTGGTATGTGGCACTGGTCGATGCTGTGTAAAAACGGTTATATAGCACTTTTAACAATTTATTTCATATCGGTTTTAAACGTGGGTATATATGGCAGTAAAGTCTGTTTAGTCTAAAGGTTTTCAGCTCCTGCTACAGGGATCCTAGAGAGCAGGGGAGAAACTTTGTCAGTGTAACTTCTCTGCATTTCAAAACCTTTGCCAGCCCTTGGCCCCCAGCAATGCATGCCTTCTAGTTGCTAGATTAGATATGGATAGCTTTTGGTGGTTGGCTCATCTGCAGTACAGTATTTACAAAATGTACTGAATATGAAGGCTTCCATGTACAACTTCCACCATCTGCAGCAAATGGGAAAGCTGCCTAGCCATAACAGCACCTCCAGAAACATCAGGATTGCTTTCTCTCAGTGGTTAGTGGCCCTCCAATGGCTACTGATACATAATAAATCATTTACACAGTCATTCTGGAATGCAATATCCTCTAAATGCTGGCTTTTCTTCTCTGTTGTTATTAGAGTGAATACTGCAGTAGGCGCACAAGGCGGAGGGGGGCCCTAAGCCACAGAAATTGAAAATTGATCAGGCAGTGTGGGAAGGTGTTGTCACTGGCACCACTGGTTCACCGTGGGACTGTTGATTAGCATTTACAGTGCTGTCACTGGAGGTGCCTGTGTAGCCTGTAGCTTCCTCCTCCTCAGGCCCTTCTCCTGTTCATACCAAAAAGAAATCTCTTGTAAGAGGAAACAAGGGAGACGAAATGTAAATTCTACCTTGTGTCATATCTAATGCCAAAGGAAGATGTATGGAAAATGTTGCATGACATCAAGCCGGGCATGAAATTTTTGTAATGTTATTATGTTCCTGTGTATTACTCCTGCTGTTGGTTTTTAGCAGTGCATCTCTTGTAAATGGCTTCTGCTTAAAGGATAGCTTCACAAATGTGTCTTAAGCGGTATTAAGTTTTGCTTGCCGGTCTTTAAAATGTGTTCAATGGAAGTGATGGGGGGGGGGGGTGCTTATTCTCTGCAAATATACATAAGTTTATCTGAAGCTAATATGAGGCTTCTGCAAATCCACCAAAGTTACAGTCCTTAGTACGAAGCCCCCTCTTTTTGTTACTATCCTTCAACTGCAGCTCAACAGTTAAATACTGTCTGTTGAAAGTGAAACTGAAGAATCTCGAACTTTGGATGACTCTTACTTGATATGATTTATTTAGACAGTAGATGCCTCGTAAATTAACTTCAGATATATTTCAATAATCCACATCCCCATAGACTGTGGATTTAGTCCCCATCACTTCCATACTTACTTAGGAAGGTGTTTGTTAATGGACAGTATGGACAGGAGTAATAATTACTGCAAGCAAAACTTGTTTCAATGTTCATATTGACACCTGACATTGTTTAAAGACACACTTTGAGAACAAAACCTTTAACTATAATTGCAAACGTTGGCCTTTAAAGTAGAGAATAATTACCTACTGACAGTCAATGCCTTTTGCGTTTCACATATCCTGTAAGCATTATTAGCCACAACTTGACAAGTTTCACAGCAGTTAATTGCAATATCCAAGTCAAAGACAGGTTTCGTGTGTATGTGGATTGATGATAGCACTGAAGAGCATGTCATGTTTATGTGAGCTGTTTTATGTCATACCAGAAAATGACTCCACAAGTCGATAAAAAATGACTAAATAGGACCAAACTGATGGGCTGTCATGAAAATATCATTAATATTCCTGTCCTCTTCTCTTGCAGCACGGGATAGAAGATCTGACGAACGGAGAGAGGACGGTGAATAAGGGCCGCGCTGCGGAGAGGAGCTGAGTAACTGTGACTGTTTCTCCTCGTCTGTAAGCCGGCGGGCTCCAGTATCACAGCTGATGACTGTCCCTCAGGTGGCTGGACCGCGAGGCTGAACAGGAAGTTTTTTTGCTGAGGGGGGCTTCCCCAGCTTGTATGTTGGTCACTTGCAGTTGCACTTGCTCACAAGGACCATGTGGTTTTCTCCAAGGAGAGGTCGTCTCCCTTCGCAGAACTGGCACAGTGCCGACAGTTGCTCCAATTTCAATGTGCCCTTGTGGGTGTTAAGTTTTTGTTGGTGCTTTGCAGCCGTGAGAGGTCAGAACTACCACCCCACTGTGAACACGCAGTATGGGAAACTCCGAGGGGTGAGGGTACCCCTGCCTAGTGAGATTCTGGGGCCCGTGGACCAGTATCTGGGGGTTCCCTACGCCGCCTCCCCCGTGGGAGAAAAACGCTTCATGCCCCCAGAGCCTCCTTCCTCCTGGTCGGGGATCAAGAACGCCACTCACTTTGCTCCTGTCTGCCCCCAAAATATTCACAACGCTGTGCCAGAGATCATGATGCCTATATGGTTCACCTTCAACCTGGATATAGTAACAACATACATACAGGATCAACACGAGGATTGTCTTTATCTAAACATCTATGTTCCAACTGAGGATGGTGAGTGCGTCGAGTAAACAGGATGAAACGAAACCTCTCCTCCCTACTATTCTGTCTTTGACTCCTTCTCGCTCTGCCTTTCCTCTGAAATTTTGTGTCACCTCTGTATTTTTGCGAGGAGCATGACCTGTTGTCTGGCGCATGCTGTGTCTGTGTCCATCATCTCAACCTCCCATCTTGACTTGATCTTTCATTTAGTCTTTTCATCAACTCTCCCCTTCCATGCCACTGTTAGAGGTTCCTCTTTTGATGACTAAATGACTTATTATTATTACTGAATAAGAAAAGAAAAGAAAAAATCTAATCGTACAAGAAGCAGATTGGAAATATTTGGTTCTCCTTCCTACCTTCACTGTCTTGACTGTTCTGGGGATATTATCCATTAGTGATTAGCAGCCTGCCTCATAAGTGAATGAATATCTACTCTAGGGTTGGTGAAATATTCTGTCTGGTACACGAGAGGCCTGTGGCATCAGCCTGACCTATGTAAGACCCTTTACTCTCCTTGCCTCATCCAGTTTGACCTTGCACAAAGCTAAAAGCAAGAGCAGGTTTTGTGCAAACGGTAAACAGATTGGGCTCCCCAGTGACTCACAAGATTTCAAATTTCAAGATGTTGACTCTTTTTAAATGGCCACCATTATTTCACCACTTGAAGGAGACCCACGCGGGGAGAAAATATGGGCTTGAAATGTTAAGTGCTCTGAGAATCAAATGGGCAATGTCAAAAAACACTTATCAGATTACAATTTGAACTGCAAAAAGTCTGACAAAAATCTAGCCTCTGCCTGCTTTGTGGTTGTAATGGGTCTTAAATAGAAGTGCATGTGAATATGGGCTTCCTGTGTCCCAGGATGCAGCAAATTCATTCCACCACTTTGGAATATTTCTGCAGCAACACCCCAGTTACTTTCTCAACAGGTCCTCTGTTGTTCTTGTTGTTGATGATGAATGGGAGGGTGGGAGGAGGAGGGGGCGAAGGAGAGAACAAGGGTGAAGAGGGGGGGTCTGACTCAGTCTGAGCTGTTGCATGTCACATGCGATCTTTTCCAGAGCTCTCTGTTATTTTGTAGTTTTTCCATTCATTTTACAGTCAAAAGAATATCCAAGGAATGTGCCAGGAAACCCAACAAGAAAATGTGTAGAAAAGGAGGTATGTAAAAAAAAGAAAAAAAAAGAAAGCCAGCACGGAACGAAAGAGAGGAATTGAAAGAGTGAAAGAGAGAGGAGAGTGATGGGTGCATCCTTCCAAAGCCGCCAATATCACCACCTATCAACTCCCAAATCAAAGTGCTAATTGGGATGAACGTGGGACTTGTGACTCAGATCAACCTTGACATGAGTGTAAGACATGAGTGTAAGAGATGAGTGAGCAGAAGTGTGTGTGTGTGTGTGTGTGTGTGTGTGTGTGTGTGTGTGTGTGTGTGTGTGTGTGTGTGTGTGTGTGTGTGTGTGTGTGTGTGTGTGTGAGTGTGTGTGCGCGCATACTTGCTGAAGTGTGTTTTTACGATGAGTGTCAAGTGAGTAAAAATGTAGGCCCCTAAATAAATAATGACACTGTTAAGCAATACATCATGATGTCTAAGAATAAGGTGTTTATTTGTTTACATGATTGTATGGCTTGTTCATGTTTAAAGGGTAATAGTCTTTAAAGGAGCTGTACTTGAAATGCTGAGTGAAAAGTAGGCTGGGATTGCCTCCACATAAAACTCACCGACCGTACACGCGAGACACAGACTTTTTTTTTCCACGGCCACATTCACTAACATGCAGATGGACAGTCTAAAAGGAAACTCAGATTACAACACACACAGAGGGAGAGTGACTTCTTTCTCTGCTCAGGACGCCATTAATCCACTATAACTGTACATAGCAAATATTTGTTTGTTGCTATATTAATGCTCTGAATGTTGAGTACAGCTCCTTTAATTTAGATACAAGTGTTGATTAAATCAGAGGCATGAGTGCAATACGGGCAGATAAAATTTGACTTGGTATGCAAAGAACTTTAATCATGTTTCAGACGGCTCTGACAGCACTTAAGACACCAGCTTATTGGAAGTATTTGTCAAACATGACATCAGAAAGTGTCTGAGACTCAGCCGTTGATTAAATTTACGCTAAAAAGTGGAGGGCCGCCACTCTTAAATTTATGATTCACAAATGTTCAAATAAGGGGTGGTGGGGCATTTTATTGGCATGATAGCTTTCATCCATCTATGTGGCAAAGGCTCAAACACACAGCCACTGGGAAACACAGTCCAATTTCATTAGCAACAGCTAAAATTTCACAATTGGTAACAACAGAGGGTTAATTTTCTAAGCGCGGCTGAAGGCACTAGAGGACCCCACAAGTAGCCTTAAGGCTCCACAGTAAAGATTCAGTTTCAGCTGGGGGACCTCTGCTGCTGATTTCCATGGAGGCAGGAGGAAACTACTGGCCTCACTCTGTGTGCTCGTACATTCTGCTTTGGTAAACCAATTTTGTTAGAGACAGACTGGCCCTCCAGGCACTTCTGCTTCTGAATTAGTCCCAGTTGTGGAATACACACAGAAATATCTCTTTAATATTCCCCTTCCACTTGGAATTTTTCAATTATCTTCCCCACGTTCATCATATGTTTCATATGTTGGTTTTGTGACACATTATTGTGCAGAAAGATGAATTGTTCCTCTGTCGCTATAAACTCAAAGGTTGTCATTTTCAGTTTTTCTTTATTTCAATTGCACCGTGTTGTTTTTTTTAAACTCCTTCTACTAATCTTGGCTTATGTTGAATTAGTGGTGCAAATGAAGCATAATTTATCCTTCTTAAGCAATGCAGAAAGCGAGCTCTTGAAGCATACTTTGTTTTTTTGTTTAATGGTTTCCAACAAGAAACTTAAAGTCTTGTTTGACAAATTCTAAGTGAATAGGGAAACAGTTTAACAGTCATCACTACCCTCAAAAAATATTTTAATTTCAATTTCAAATTGGTAATAATAAAACAAAGGGGTATATGTATTTTTTATTTATTATATTTTATTTATTTTTTATGTATTTGCACTGTTTTCATTAGAGATCTGTTTAATGCAGTGGAGTCATACACACCGTGCATATTCAGTTCTAGTAACACCTCCACCATCAATTTTACAATCTGTATCTCTGTGAATGTGCTTCGACTGAAAGAAAGAGTCATTTAATTTCAGAAAGAAGTATAGTATTTAACTCTTGGGATTGTTGCCAAGCAACATTATGCAGTTATTTACAGAAGTGGTCCTCTTACCTTGCATGAAGCCCCTTCGTTGTAATGGCGATGCCTGTCAAGTGACAAATATACGTCAGCCAAGGACCCTGTAACATCACACGTGATCTTAGATTCTGTTGTTTTATGAGGCAAGAGGCTAGTATGTAATTTGTGATTTGTACAGTGTAGAGCTTATGTAAATATTGCACGCAATCTTCACTGTAAGTTAGAGCAGTGGTGGTAAGAATATATATGTATGATTTGGTTTAAAGAAACAATCCAGATATTACAACAGATTGAGAGAATATTCCTTATAGAGCCTGTTCTATTAGCATCCTATTGGGCATTGTGAAAGGAAACCACTCAATGTGCTGATATTAAACATGTTTTCCATTCATTTTCTTCCATTAAACCGCACAGTAGTGATTCAAAATATTGTAGATGTTGTGCGGCTGATTTCGTCTGTGCAAAATCAGCAGACCATTGGTCTTTGTTCAGAAACAAATTGATGTTTGCACTGACTAAAATGTAATTTCGAGAATGTCTGTCACTTCCTTTTGCTTGACTAGTGCAGCACTACATACACATCCAAGATGTCCAAGGAGGTAGTCTAATGTGCAAGATCAGCACTGTAGCCCACTGCTCTCTCTGAAGTGGCCTTATAGTGTGCACACAGGACACAGAGCAGCAGACATTGGAGCCTTGGTTATATCACGCAGTCATTTTCTCTTCTCTGAGTCAGAGTGAATGGAGTGAAGAGAGGGGTAATGATGTGCAGGGACACAGCTAAGCGCTATTCAGCCTCAGAGTGCTAGATTGGCTTGAGATGGGTCATTTTACCGGGACAAACCATGATGAGGTCAATCTTTATCTTTAAAAGAGGATTACATTGTTAAATTGATTGACAAACTTTAAAAGAGAGCTGTTAAATCACATCCGGAGTGCCTGTGTCCTCACTGTGCTGCATGCTGCCTGTTAATGCAATATGCACATTATTTTGTATGGGGTTTTACAGCACGCCTCTGTCACCGCTTGTAAAAAATGTTCTTAGAGTCCTTCACACTGATCTCTCTGATAACACAGCTTCTGAGAGACACTCTGAGATCAACCTTCCTGACTCCTAAATTCATCCCTCATCATGAGGCTATTTGAGATAAGTGCAGCAAAATCTGTTGTACGTTTTGGCCTGATTTGGACCACTCAACTATCATTCTTATGCAGCCCTCACAGGCAGCAGGCTGCCATGTGTTACGCAGCCCAGTGCCAGTACTGAACAGCCAGATCAGTTGCCAAACCTGTAGATTAACTACCCCAGCAGAACCATGGGACATTTTTTCCTCTTACCAGATGACCTCCAGATGCTAGAGAGCTGTGAAAACTGTGAAAAAGCCCCAATCCTGGTTAGAATGCGTCTGGGCCATAGCAGACAGTAACACACCATGGTAATCCCGTTGGTTGGCCGCCTCAACCCTGCCTCGGGGAAGGAGGGGCTGCTCCCTGAGTGCTGCAGAGGAAATCTGCACGCCAAGCAGACAGCATAAAAACTTTCCAAGAAGACAAGAACAAATATTGGCTTGTGACTTGAAAACACAGCGGATGTCTGCTTTTGTTTGACAGAAAATGACTTCCATGATTGTCTGTGATCATCTATTTGGGACAGTTTATGACCCAAGGGAGTCAGATCCAGGCTGATCCAGCCACACTGACTTTAAATGCAAGACGCGACCTAAGCAGGAAGTCCCTATTCAGAAGTCTCCTGCTGCTGTGCTGTCCAGCTTCCACAGTCAATCCCCGGCTCAATATCTCTGTTCTGTTCTTTGTTTATCCTAAACTAAAAAGGAATAGAGGACACAGCCTATGGAGTATTAAACCCTGTTCAATGGGGAATCGCTAGTTATGTGTTGCTTCTGGTATCTGTAAGCTTAGGTCCAGAATACCGACGGCAGAGTTTTTTATGGCACTTGTAAGTAGCTTCTATTAAATTGTCTTTTAAGTTACAATCCATCAAAGAGTGAATTAAAATAATGGTGATTGATCATATGATCTACTAATGAAAGGACTTCTACTTTCCTTTTTGCAGAGTATTCCAATTTTAGTTTCTGCGGCGATATACACAGGCTGGATGTAAATAAGCCGCCATGTTAGTGATTCTACTGACAGTGGTTGGTCTGTAGATAACAGTTATGCTGCGTTCACTTGTAATTGAAAATCGGGAACTTCAACTTCTGAGTCAGGCTTGTAGTAAGGACAGAAGTCTAATATGAACGTGTGTGTGTGTGCGTGTGTGTGTGTGTGTGTGTGTGTGTGTGTGTGTGTGTGTGTGTGTGTGTGTGTGTGTGTGTGTGTGTGTGTGTGTGTGTGTGTGTGTGTGTGTGTGTGTGCGTGTGTGTGTGTGTGTTTGTGTGTGTGTGTGTGTGTGTGTTTGGATACACACACACAAGAGGGTAACATGTAGGGGACGGACTGAAAGTAGAGAGGTGAATGAGTGTCAATAAAGTTTACAAAAGAGCAAAAAATAAATAAATAGTAAACACACAGTCACCTTGAATCTGACAAGATGGAGGCTCTGAGAGAACACTTTCGCCTGCAGTTACATCTTGTCAGCTTAAAATGCCGCTTGAAACAACATATCTCAATTCTTATGGAGTACAACTTTAATGATACAAACCTGTGTTATGGCTGTATAATAACATGCATAATTGTATTTACACATTTTCTTGCAATACAGGCTGATAAATTTGGTATTTCTGGGATCTTGGAATTATCTTGGAGTTGCCTTCTAAACAAACAAAATGTATACATACATTTAGTATTTCTCATCGAAATGCATCGCTTAAATTCTTAAGGTTCAACACACAAGCATGAATTTCTTTTTTTTTCATATTTAAACTCGCTTACAGTCTTCTTCTTGACTGCCTTTGGTAGTGTTTCTTTGGCAGTTTTCAAGCCTTTTATTAGACAGGAGGAGCTGTCTCAAGGAGCTTCAACCTCTTTGCATGGGGCGACTGCTCTAACCACCCCTTTTGGTGGTGTTTTGCCACAATTCTTTTTGTTTTACTGTCCCAATTTGTGTTACAGGCTACATACCTGCATTGTTCTGGCTTTCAAAGGCTTTGAATGAATCTGAAATCAGTAACGACGCTTTCAACTGAGGTAAATTGTGTCTTACAGAAGATTAAGAAGCCTAAAGCCTGCTAGTCTTGATTGTTCATGTAAGGTATTTGTGCAGTATCATCTTTTTTTTCCTAATAGGGGGAATAAATAGTTCATTAGGGATCTAGAACAGAGTTAGGAGACCCCGGTGTGTTAGGCTGCCTCTATACTCAGAAGCCTATGGTCTCTGTTAAACATGTCTCTTTCCATTATCAGGCTGTAGACAGGCAGAAAGACAACTTGGCTGCCTTTTATTTATTGTTTTTTATGGGTTTTTTTATTTTTGGAACAGCTGAAGCGCAGTGTGAGTTTTGGCTGTCCTTTACTGCAGGATTACAGCCTCCTTAACCTTTTAGCTGCATTCTCCATCATTCTCTCTTATGTGTCCCTCCCAAGCTGTTCCTTAACCTCTACACTGGGAGAACGATTGAGAGAGATGGTGACCGACAGAGATAGAGAGAGAGAGAGAGAGAGAGAGAGAGAGAGAGAGAGAGAGAGACACAGGAGGAGAGATGGATCTGTGCACTCTGAAAGAGAAAAATGGCCACCTGAGGATTAGAGACTGAATATAACTGCTCTAAATTGTCAAGGCTGCAACATTTCACATTTCACTAAGTCCCTTTCCACATTCTGACCTTTCTGATATTTAACTCTAAGGCCCATCTATTGTCAGCAAACCTTTTTCCAGCAAAGGAAAGGCAGTTAACATTCAGCCCTTCCACGATGTATTGAGTGAATTTTGGATTCAGTCAAGAAGTCTCTTGAGTCTGAGAGCACTCTATAGCTGTTTTTGCGTGTGTGTGTGTATGTGTGTGTGTGTGTGTGTGTGTGTGTGTGTGTGTGTGTGTGTGTGTGTGTGTGTGTGTGTGTGTGTGTGTGTGTGTGTGTGTGCATGCGTACAATGCGTGCACGTGCTAAACCTCTACAGCCAACTACTAGAACGTCTTTTGTTTGCAATTCCATCCTGCTGAAATGTTAAATTTCAATAGCCTTTATGTAACAAGTAAGCCCATCAAACAAGGTTCCTTTGAACCTGATTTGATAAATGCGACAGGTTTCTATTTTGCCTGTCAAGGAACATGAATAAAAGCAGTTATTAGAGATGCCGCCTGTTTTGAAGAGATGCAAATGTCGACTCCTGGAGGCCGGCTAAGCAAAGAAACTTGTCAATTCATTGTAGTTTTGTTTGAACATTGCACTCTGTCACTGCGGCATCACTTTAAAAGATTCAAGGTCAAATATAGGCTTGCTTGCTGAGTCACTGCAGATGTCACATGTTTCACAGCTCCTATTATAGATCTAGCATTTGACACACACAGGCTCACAGACAACACAATTCAAAGTGACAGAGCTTCCCTGTCGACACCTGCCATCCAATCTATGCCTGTCTGAAGCACTATCACTCAATAACATCATTGTTTTACCATGTCAACGGCACAGTGAACAATAGAATAGCCGCAATCACTAACAAGCTATAAAGGAGGCTGTTTCAGCAGGTGAAGCATTTTTGTTTGAGTGCTGGCCGTTATTCTTCTAAAACATTTTTGTAGGCTCTCTTGAAGCCTACATGAGAGAGACATGACATCTGGTAGCTTAATGGGAGTCATTTCCTACACAGGAACAGGAAGACGCTCCTGACTGACCTGGTGCTACTATGAAATTTGTTCAAGTTTAAAGTTCCAGAATCTGAGACTAAAGCCATTTTTAGACTAAATTTAGCAGTTCTTATTCCTTATTCACTTCAAATGAGATCACTGGGTTGGCAGTAAATATGACGGTTTAGATTTTTCTTTTCTGACCAATAAACGACCCCCATTAACTGACGAGCAGGCAACTGCAATTGTCATGTAGCTGTCTGTTGTGCACCATCCAGCAATCGGTCCTGAGAACCATGAACTTAGCAAAATGAGCTGTGTTTTAAAGTTGTTTTTTTAAGCTCTCTTCTCCTTTTTTTTCTTGCTCTGTGGATTTTTATAGCAGTTGGCATCCATGAGTTTCATTACTACAACCTACTGTTATCAAGACTGCCCGCAAAAGTGGTTTTAAGCTCCCCAATGAGCTATTCCAATAAAAGGCATGTGTCGTTGAATGCGTCCCCTCGATTAGTTGTAGTTAAGAAATAGATTGCATAGCCTGTTTTTCTTTCACCTCCTGAATCAAATACATTCAAACGCATGTTCCAGATTACCTTGTGACGTGAATTTTTGCTCATTCTGTGGCAATTGTTGCAAAAATATCAACAAACATTTAATATTTCAGAGTTATTAAATCTAGTCTTGTAAGGTTATGAACCGCTGTGGCATCTGATGATGTATTGGCCTGATTAATAATTGAATTTTATGGTCTCACTTAGGGCTGAAACAGTTAGTCGAGTAAATCTGAGGCAAAATCTTTGAGGATTCGTATAATTCTTATTTTGCGCGTTATGCGGCCTGCTCAGCGCAGGGATCATTGTTCCACTCACACCATTTTTGCGGATGCGCACCACTACATCTGGATTTCAGTTGCCGCAATAACGGAGGGTGAAGATAAAAGAAGGCAACAATGTCTTTGATGATTCAGCTTCTGAGCTGAAAGCATCCCGTTGTTAATGCCGCTTCGCTGAGCGCTGCTGTTTAACAAGTGACCCTGTTAACTGGCGAGTGTGTCTGCGGTTGCCGTAGTGACTGCAGTTGTTAAAAACAGAAAGATAATGGGAGAATGCTGTCCCTGTGAATGCCTCTACGTTTACTTTTTCATGACAATGCAGTGTTTCCCCTACGTTTACAGCATTTGGGGTAGGGGTTACAACTGTTTTAGTTGTTTTTTGTAGGAGTGGAGCCTCTTCCCAAACAATTTACCAAACGATCTTTGAACAAGTGAATCTCCAGCGATGTTGGAGTTTTCTGAGAATTATAAACACACAGCCATGTAGAGACAGAATGTACACGCTGTCCTGTAAATAAGACAAATAACGTAAAGCTGTATAGTTTTTGAAACCTTTTTGAGTAAACACATACGTCAGGTAGAATTGTACGCACCACTTTGAATTGTTTAAATAGTAACTTATTAATTTTTAATTGCCTACAGCAATAGAGTATTGCCTACAACACACACACATCTCGTCTCTCTCTCACTCTCTCTTTCTCTCTCTCCCTCACAAGCGTGCACACACAATCACAGACTAACTCACGCATCCACCCCTGTGTTAGATTGCCACACCAAATAGGCCTATCCCAGACATAATATATTCTTTATTAGTATTATTAGGTTTGTAATAACGCAAAATTAAAATTATTTATTTATTTTATTTGCAATTTTTTTTTTTGTCCGATTACTCAATTCATCAATGGAATAATCGGTAGAATACTCGATTTCAAAAAGGTTTCATGGCTGCAGCCCTAGTCTCACTGTTACCTGAAATAACATACCCCACTATATTTTATTAAGCGGGGTTGTTTTTGTGGACATGCTACGATAGAATTCTATCATTTTTTAAGGCTTTATTGACATCAAGTCAAGGAAACATCTGCAACAAAAGTTTACATGTTTGTTGTTAAAGGATGATACATTTTGATTGCAATCACTTATGACTGAAGAGCATGTGTCTTACCACACCTGGCAAGCCAGTCACATTACCCTTTCCAATGGCTAATACAAATTAAAAGTCTGCTCCTGCTTCCCCACAACATATTTATTCATTCATTTGCCAAATTATTAGATTGTACAAGGTCACTGCACACTGTGGAATCAACAAATTCAAAAGGGCTCTCCACTTTTAGAGTTTTAATGTACTCAGTAAATGTCACGACACTCAGCCTGTTACATTATGCAATATATTGCATTGCATCTATCAATTAACAATGGATGAGGCGTTCAAACACGGTGGTGCATTCATTCAAATAAAAGCTGTTTAACTAATGCCAAAGAGGTTTCTCTTGCTGCTGACTTCGTCCAAATAACTGGCTTGTCCACAGGAAAGACAAGACATCAATAATATTTGAAAAACTTTCAGTGACTTGCAATTCGGAAAAGAGCTACTTCACCAAATTTATTTCACCAAACAGCCTTGTCTGTGGATCATCCTCTAGGGACCTGGCCTGGCATTGGTAGACTTATTCACTTAAGCGTTAGCTCACAACTGTATGATGGGATTATATCATGGCTAAGGGGCGTTACTCGACCCGACGCAAAGCTATTGTTTTCATAAAACGGTTACCAAACTATGGCAATATTAAAATGATGGACATATTCCAATTTAAACGGTGTCTATCAACAAAAATCCTCCATAAAGCATTGTTCTTACAAAGAAATAGGCCCTGCTGGCCATTTAGCCTGTTGCTGCCTTGTTAATTTAACCGCACGTAGCCTAGCATTAGCATAGCTTGTAGACATCTTGAAGTTTCTCAAACTGAATAAAGACCACACATATAAACACTAAACTGCTTTTCTAGCTTAATCCTGTTGTAACTAAGATATCTGCTGAAAAAAATAATTTATCTATGGACAGATTTAGGCAACAGATACCGTTTCTACTGCCCATTTAGTCACCAGTCAACTTAAGCTAACGTTAACTTGTAGACATTGCAAAGTTTCTGAAACTGAATATAGACCACACATATATCCCAGATCCTGTAAAACTGCAAGACAGAGGCGTGGGTGGATGTGTCAACACAGAGAACACGTTTTGTTATGTCTGTTATGTATATGCATAATATTTAATCACTTAGAACTGCAACAGAGACCCAATTTTAAAATCAGTTAATTTTCTCAGGCATCTTTTGGTTGAAGCTTCCTCAGTGTGTGGATGTGATGCTTTTCTTTGTAATATTTGATAGTAAATTTAATATATTTGGGTTTGGACTGTTGGTTGAATAGAACAAACAGTTTAAATACAACTCCTAGGGCTGTGAGAAAGTTAGCTGGGATATTTTCACTATTTTCTGAAAATATTTAATGATTGTGCAGATTCATGGATAGTAAAAAATAATTGTTAGATTGTAAAACATAGAATGACCAAGAACAAGGAATAAAATGACCAGATAGAACGCTTTTTGTTCACCATCAGAAATGTTGTTTAATCAATTTGTCACTTGACAGACAAATAGTTGGCAACAGTTTTGCTATTTCATTTTTGAAGTCTTTTTTTAAGCAAAAATGCAAAATCAGTTGGTTCACACTGTTCAGATGTGAATACTGGCAGATTTTCTTCATGTTCTGTAAAAGCATGCTGAATATCTTTGGGTTTTGGACTGTTGGATAAAACAGTCACCAAGTTCAGGCATTTCAGAAATTATACACAGTGATGGCAGTGATGGAGAGAAGAAGCCACTTTGAGAAAGGAAGCTGCAGGGTTTGTGATAAGTGTGAAGTGTTCAATAAAGGGGCGTTATGAATCCCACAGCACGAAGCTGGTGGTAGAACCGACTTACTAATGCATCTATAAGAACACGTTCTTTTAAAGACAGAGCTGTCATAAAGGTAGTGCACTTGTTGAGGTTCTGAAAGTTACTTTAGACAGTTTCAACTCTGGCCTATGCTGTGACATATAATATTTATGCATATGACCATGTAACCTATATGTATGTAACCTTAAACCCCACTAAGCATTCAACACACGTATTTTACTTAAGTCTTGGGGTTGTTGCTTTGTCAAAGAAACTATTGCTTTTTATAGCTAATTTCCTCACCTTTAGATTAGGTTATGTAATAATTGTGTTACTAAACTACAAAGACAGCTTTGTTATGTATGAATATGTTATATGTATAATACTAAACTGCGTTGCCAGCTCAATTCTGTTATGACCATGTCATCTGCAGAAAAAAAACATTTTTCTGTGGACAGATTTAGCTACTACCTCCGTGAACATGTAGGGTTAGCTTAAGCTAAGGATAATACTCAGCCACCACCATGTCACCGACACACCGGCCCAGCTGATTGACATTTCCAATATCAGAGAGCGTTGTATAAATAAGGATAACCAATGACTTTATACATGTATTGAAAAAAATAACACTAACTGATCACTTTGTAAATATCTTGAAATCTTCTGCAGGTTTATGTTTAAGCCCCTACACTGTATAAAAAGATGAAAGCAGAGTGGTATACAGGAATTATACCACAGCTAGCAACCAATCAGGTTGCCTGATTCGAGCCATCTGTTTTATAAATTCAACTAATTCACAAATGTGTATTAGCGTGGGGCTTCTCAGTTTGTCATTGTATTTCCAAGGGGCATTATTGGGGTTAAAAAATTCCGAGAATGTTCCAAGTTGGAAACTGTCCATAGAAGTAACAGGAATTTATGGAATTTCCCCCCAAGAAATTGTTAAGCCATGGACGCAACCGGATCACGACGTATCTTGTCTCATGATCGATGTAGTTAGTAGATGATAGCTTAAACAACCATGTGATGTTAGATGAGGTGATGTTTGTTTCAACGCTTTGTTAGACGCTAGATATCTTATGGAAATCATGAATGCTTCAGTACATTCCATGACAGTCAGCCCATTAGATTTTGATATTAATCTGTATTCATATTGGCCTTGTGATTGCACCAAGGGGAAAAAATCCAAGGTCACGAATGAGAATTTTCTGTGTCAAGAATTGCTCAAGAGGAAAATCTGAACTGACAGTGGTGCCAGATGAAAGGTCAGGGTATAACCAAAATTGTGGAATCCTCCTAAAAATACCATATTTCTTTCAATTATTGTCAATAGATGATGTTTGTTGAATGGATGGACTGATGGGACTGACCAACTGACTTACCAGCATTGATATCCTCAGGCTCTGCAACTAGTGGCCATTAAAGAATAATAACAAACTAACCAGTTTAGAATTCCAATGAGTAAGCGGTAGGTCAAGATAGGGCATGTTCACATTTGTTCATGGTGTGCAGGCGCTAGGGGGCTAGATTTTCAGAATAACATTTAGCACAGGGACAACAGCATATTACCTACTCTTTAGGGCAAAGAGACAAACTGAAGTAACTGCACACATCACTGACTATACATGATACACACAAACTTGTGATTTATTCAGATCTCTGCTACCTCCAGGGTACTTGCAATCCCTCACATGCTTTTCCTTGTGGTGTAAACACGCTGTTCTTTCAACGGTTTTATGCATCCGGATTTCTTATATTGTTTAAGTGGCTAGTAGCCACATATTCTCTTAATATTATTGTATTTGTCTTTTTATGGTTACTTAAACTGTAGTTAGAAACTGATGTAAGGTGCACATTCCAGAGAGAATAGAAAGTCACTAAAGTCTTTTAAACACACCAAAGCCCTCCTCAAAAAGCCATTTCTAGAATGCAATTAAAACCGATCAGATTTACATGTCAGAGGTTCATTTGTTCAGCAATGATTTAATCCAATAGTTTTGTCGCCCAGATTTATAGGATTTCATAGGATTTCCTAATAAATCTAAAAAGTTTTTTTTCTGAAACTGCCAGTGGTGTATGACTCTGCTCTGACTATGCTAACAGTTGAGGTTTGTTTAAGTTACCTTCTGCAAGGTGTGCTTTGATTTTTTTGTACCCATGTAGTTTTTATTTTATTTCTATACTATTAAGAATATTTATTTTTCTCTGGTTGTATGTGCTGTGAGTGTTAAGAAGAGTGTATTTAAATAAGCATTGTAATTATTTGTACATGGTCTTAAATACTGCTTTTTATTGACTTGCCCTTTTGTTTACTCTGTGTGTTGCCAAACATGCTATTTTGAATTTCCCTGTGCCTCTCTATGTCTCTGCCTGCTTCGCTAACAGGGGCCCATGCAAAAAAACAGGGCGAGGATTTGTCGGATAACGACGGTGATGAAGATGAAGGTATTTTCCATGGTGAACAACGATGGTGCATGATATTTTTTCTAAAAATGCCACTGTTTTCTCATTACATATGGTTTTTGTTTGATTTATTTGTGTCTCTAATTGCAAATGCGATCATCAAGCACCCCTGTCACATGAACTATGTTGTCTTCGATGAAAATGTCCGAGTTTGTGTGTGAGTGAGGTCTTCTGGTCCTAAGTATCAAAATTCAGTCGATGAGTAGAGTGTTTGGCTTCAGACTCAGATGGGATCGAGTAGCTGTCTGGATAACCAAGCCTGGGTTGAGTCATGTTAATATCTCACATAGTGACTGTAGCAACTGTTATTACAAGGGCAGAGGCAGTGGTTAGAGCCCCTCAAGGTGTGGTCATGCAGCAGCTGTATTTGTGACGATAATGGCAGAGGGAAAGTGAAGCAGCAGTGTAATATCAGGCTGTTCACCAGGTCTGCCAGCAGATTTAGACAAGAAGCGGCAGTTCACGAGTGCTGCTGGAGAGGATTAGAGGCGAGAGGTGTAGAAAATGGGAAGTTGCTGCTCAGCAATCGCATTGTTCACTTTCCATATTTATCTTGGGATATTCCTGGCTCAGGGTGGATCTCTGCCGAGATTAGAATGAGAGACGATTCTTGTGCTGCAACAGAAACGGCTTATGTCTCTGAATCTAAATCAAACCCTTGATATCGCCCCGCCCTTGTCTTCCTTTGCAAAAGTGAGCAGGTGATGCAAGCATGATGTTGGGTATCAAAAGTAAACCCTTGATTTATACGGACGGATTTGATTTTTGCACATTATGTGTATATTTGGTGAAGAAGACTGTATATCTGCAGCAAAGCTGTTTGGGACCTTAGCACATGTTTAGGGCATATGGACCTTGTACTTGGCAGGAAAACTGCAATGTCACACCAAGTTGCCATATCTTTTTACATATGTCTTGAATGTTGGCACAATTAATGCCGGCTTTACTGTGGATCTTGCATTGGGTTTTAAACCCACCACATGCCCACAGGCCAGGCTTCTTTCCAGATGTTTAAGGGTTTGCAGTGAAGCTCCTTCCTCTTTGCCAGTGGGCTCTTCATTCAGAGAGAAGCCTCACGCTGGCCTTGATCACAGAACAGGAAGCGTTGCCATGGCACCATTTTGACACACAGGTGTTTCTTCATTCAAGCCCAGGGCGAGCTGTTGCAACTGAAGCCAGATTGTCTTCATGTTTTTGGCTTGACTGTGTGTATATGTGCACACGTGTATGTTTGTCCTCCCTCAAGCAAGCCCACATGCATCAGTGTATGTGGCCCTAAGTCCGTTCAAAATTGCTGACAAGCGCCGATCCCTTTGTCTGGCAAGTCTTTGCATGCACGCACAGTGGCTTGGGCTCCAAGCTGTTGTGCAAGACTAGCCTCACTGAAAATGTGACAAGTCTATTCTTTACTGAGCGCAACTAATGCTATTTACAGAGCATCACCGTAGAAACACAATACGGTCCCAGCAAAATCTCTGCCACAGCACTGTAACTAATGCATGTGTGACAGAGTTAGCCATCAATCGCTAAACATGATCCGGAAGATTTCCATTGTTCTGGTGAATGTTTCTGTTTTGAAGTTTCATGGCCCCAGCACATGAAACCAGTGATCAGGGATACCCCTGTGTAAATGCTCCCAAAGAGAACTGTTAAAGAAAACTTAACTTCACCCCTAACTGAATGATGGTTGAATACACTGCACATAATACAAAGTCCTACTAAACTGTCTTACATACTACTGCTTTCACAAGTGGATATACTATTATTGCGGGTAATAGCAATCTTCTTGTCTAGTGTAAATGCATTGCATGCAAAACCAATGAAAATCAGGCATTTGTATTCAAGTTAAAGGCCAAGTAGAATCAGAGCAGAAGCAGAGCTCCCACTCTCTCACCTCTTATCCACATATTCTCATTCAGTCCAGAAAGCTGTCTTATATGGTGTCTCTGTCTAACCCCCTCCATCTCTCAGTCTGTTCATCCCAACATTACCATGCTGTCTCAGTTGGCAGTCTGTCTATCTTGGGCTAATTCCCTCCCTCCCAACACCAGATTTGAGCCGCCTTCCCGCCTGTTATAACCCTCTAGACACACTCTTGAATTCAAATAAGTTTTATTGGAACAATAAAGGATTTCTCACACATGCAAAATAAATGTAAGTAACATATATAATTGAATAGTAATTTAAAAAAAGCAATTAAAACATCCAACTGAGACAAGGCGATAAACAAAATAAACTACATGTCTCTGTCCACTGGCTGTTCCTGAGGCTCCCCCTCTTAGCCATTCTTCCGGTGTCCTTCTATCTGTCCCTTTGTGTGTCAGCCTGTCTGTCTGAGCAACAGTCAACCCCCTGGCACCCCTTCGAGTGCATTCAAATTCTATGCAACACTTCCTCCAGCAACACAAGTGTGTGGGCCAAGTTGCTGTGATTTACATCGCCCCACAATCAAGTCTAAATTTTACAGAGGCTTATTGAACAGTAAAAAAGGAGCACAAGCTATCAATCACCTACCTGCTGTCGTTAGATAAAGGTGGGCATGTAAATAGAGGAAGGCAGGGTGTGTAGGGGCTAAATCTCCCAGGTGGAACATGGCAGTGGTACCGATGTACTTTGCCCAGTGTTAGGCAGAGAGAGGCATCCGTCCCTACTCCCCCTCTAGAATGTCTTGCACCACTACTGCCTCGGCCCTCTCCCACTGATGAAAAATAGATGCGTGTGTGTGTGTGTGTGTGTGTGTGTGTGTGTGTGTGTGTGTGTGTGTGTGTGTGTGTGTGTGTGTGTGTGTGTCATTTGGCACTTTGAGACTCTAGCTCTAATCAGGACGAATGCTTCCACCCAGCATGAGTGTGCACACACTCAGACATGTAAACCTGCATCCATTAAACCAGTGAAGCATGCACATACGCATGCACTTTTACACATCAACAATGCTTGCCTTCGAGCTCCAGAAGCAGGCACCAAATAGACAACACACATACACACTCACAAACACATATCCCCCCCACCCCCCCAGAGAAGCTTTCCATCGTTGCTGTGCCAAGGAGCAGAGCAGAGCTCCACCTGCCTTGGTATTACCATTAATTCCATTGCACAGGCCTGACTGGATCCCCATCCAGCAAAGCCCTCAGCTCAGGCAGGCTGGAGACTGGTGAATCGACAGTGGGGGCAATTCACACAACATTCTCTCCATTCTGCCACTATCCTATTCTCTGTGATGTGGCAGGGCTGAGAAATCATGCCCCTTGAAGCCCATTTATGCAGAGATATGTGGAATGCTGCTGCTCAGCTTCTTTCCAAGATAAGCATTGCTGCTAATGGCTGATCCACAAGGGCATCATTTAGGCCATTTCAAAGGATGGGAGACCCAGACTGTTGCTGTCATGTACCCCCCTGTCCTTCCTCTTGAGTGGCACGAAATAATTAGCAAGGGAAAAAAACATGTAAAAGTGCACTGCTTTTGAAAAATCGAGAGAATAGAACGAGGGTGGTGATTGGCTTTGAAAATTTCACTGAGGCTCACTCGGGGGTGGCACTTCTGTAACACGTTTATTGGTCTGCTGTCCTCAACCCTTCAGTCAGTTTGTACAGTATAATGTCACCTTTTTGTGGATTGCACCAAGATTGGCAGGCTTTCTTTAGAGACGAAAATGGCTGTCTGTGAGTCTTAGATTTTACAGTACTTCTACAGCCTTCTCTTCTCATCTAGATCCAGGCCAGCTGTAAGGGGCTTTGGCTAATAGCCTTGTAGGCTTCACACCGTGTTGTCCCTTTTATTTCACTCAGCCGACGTCTATCCCCGCCTCCTTTCTCTCAACCCTCAAACAAACTTGTGTCTCTCTCTGTCTGCCTCTTTGCCAACATCATATTTAACACATAAACACACTAGACAGGGAGCAGGAAGTCACCTTCACATAAAGGTTATGCCTCCCATTACTTTTATTGTAGCAATGTCAAGATTCATAGTGGAGGCACACACTCACGGCTGCTTTTCATATACTATTTTTCCTTTACACACACACACACACATATATATATATATATATATATATATATATATATATGAAGAGCTCTTTTCCAAAACGAGATAAAAGCCAAATTTTAAAAAAAAGAGTTTGTCATGCCACTTTGCTGTATACAGAACCTATTCACTGCTTCATCAATGTTTCATGCCAAATCGCTATATTTCCTTGTTTAAAATGGTCCGCAAGATGCAGTTCCATTCCGAACTACGACCAGCGCCAAACCTATTTTTAGCCTAAATGCGATATGTCCTCTTGACCAATCAGAATTCAGTAAGCATTCTATGCGATCCAACATGGCGGCGCTCTGAAGCGGGAGAGTTTTTTGTTTCGTCCGTCTGGTTAACATGTTCAGACTGAGCCATAAACCATTTTGAAAAGATAAATTGAATATTAACCAAATGTGTGGGTCTGGGTAAAAAATGTAATTTTCCTGAAAACTATTAAAATGGATTCATAGTGTTTTGGAAAAGAGCTCCTCATATATATATACACATATATATTTTCAGCCTTTTTCCCCTCCAAGGTCTTGTCACACACAGTGCTAGCTAATTTGATTCAGTATAAAGGGAATATTAAGCAGACATTCGTTGACATTCAGAATACTGTTAGCAACTTGTACAGCGGCAGGAGCTGCCGTATAATTCGGTGTAATTACACTGCCTGTTTTGCAAGGAGCTCCCCAGTTCAAATAAATGCACTTATTAAATGTGAACATGGGCAGTGATGGACTGGTCATGAGTGAAGCGTGAAGCTTGGCCTGACAAGAGCACTACAGTAGGGTGCGTGTCATGTCCTGCCACATCAGGACATTGTCACCCGTTCCCTCCCACCTCAAACCTCACTGATAGCTGCTGACAGCCACCATGTTTTAGCAAGTGTTGACACAGTGAATGCCACCGACACTTATCTCCACTCGCCTTTGTCCTGTCCCACTCCAGGGTGTCAAGGCCAGTTCTGGAGGGGCGCTTAACGTCAGATATATGACTGACTGTTTTCAATGGAGGCAGAGTCAAAGGACAAAAAAGTGGAGGTACGCCGAAGGGAGAGAAAACCATATGGGGGAGGAGTGAACGAGTGCTCCAAGCCCTCCTGGTGGGTTTTACTTGCAGCAGCAACACTTCGAGGCTCAGCTCAGGCCTGAGTTATGCCTCCCACTGACACTCCAATCAGTCCAGAGCCACTGCGACACACAGAGGAAAGCTTGTGCTCCTCAGGTGTTGCTAAAATGCCTCCCCTGTGATGTATTTGTAGGTGTGTCCGTCCCCAATCCTTCTATTTAAGCTGGTGCAGTGAACAGAAGACTTATTTATTTATTGGCAATTTTTCATGTATTTTTCTGATACAATTATTTGCTGTATGTATGATATGTGCTGAGAGTTTGTCACAGTATGACAGGTGCTGCATGCTGTGACTGGGAGGAATATATGAGCAAATACTGTGTTTTATAGAAAACTTTTTCTCTTCAGCTCACTCTCCATTGCACATCCGCTTTCATCTGGATTTCTATCACCCACAGATTTCTTTGTTCATCACCAAAACATGAGTTTATTTGTCTTTTTTTTCCAACTCCTTGTGCATGTGAGTCTTATTGCAAATATACCAGTCTGTGCATTAATGAACCTATCTCTGTTTCTTTTCTAGCACAGAGCACTGTGCTACATTTTGATGCTGTGAATATGTGTGTGTCGAGGTAATGGTTGTGTTTGCCCTGGAGAAGTTAGCGAATCGAGAAGCAGCTTTTCTTTCGAGGTGGCCACTTGTCACCTGTTACACCAGATTAGGCTGTCCGCAGCAACCGATAAAGCTCTCGCCTGATTGGTTAGGAGAGTCACTCACCTCATGATCTATGCGTCATGCTGTGCTGCAGCCCACATGTGGATGTATTTAAAAAAAGGATTATTATTTCTCAAGTTCAGTTGGGATCTGTTGCATGTATATTTTTCTCTGACACACATCAGTGTCAGGGAGAGCTATACATCACATCTGTGTGGCACATCCCACATTAGATCAAGTCAATAAATAGATTAGAACAAGTGGAGCTGCAAAGTATTATATCGCTCTCTCATAGGGATTTAACTGTTGTCATGGAGACCCAATGTGAATCAACAAAAGAGGTGACTGATAACATTGACATGACTAATCTTTTTCTTATTTCTGCCCCCTGTTCAGTCTTCCTTTATGCCATTATCCTTGTATCTGTGGCCCATTTGTTTGAGTAGCTTGTGTAGGATATGCTGTTTTTCTCCCTTTCTTCCCCCCACCCTCTATCCCCCTCTTTGACTGTACCTTTCATGCTTTCTCACCCCATGCATCTCCTCCTCCTCTTGTCTTAAATAAGTGTGTGCATAGAGAAGTGTCAGCTATAAATCACATTTCACTGTGTAGCCTCCTCAGATACCAGCAAGATAAAGAAAGCCATAAATAAGGCCACATCATATACAAGTTATTGCTTTGCTTTTAAATTTAACAGGGCCATGAATAACCAAGGGAATAACAAGAAAACATGTGAGGGCTGAGCTCTGCTATAGGCAGTTAAAGAAAAAAAAAACGTGTCTTTACAAAATACATTTAAGTAGTTGTCCCGGTGTTAGACATGCTAATGTGATGGGGTGCATAACGACGAGCAGTGCCTGCAGATACTGTAGATGCAGATTGGGCTGTGCAGGATGTGAGCTGCGATTAGCTGTTCTTGAGGATTTTAAATTTTGGCTCTCAGTCACCATAGCAACCAGAATACAATACCACCCTTCTAAATCGGAGCCCATTTTTATCCCTTTCTTTTTTATATATGATTCTTTGCTTTCCTTTTTATTTTTTGTCCTTTCTTTTCTTTAGTCCTTCCTTCCGGTCTGTCTTTCTAGCTCTCTGTCTCTCTTTCTTCCTCACTCTTTGCCCTCCCACCCCTCTCATTCTCACCACTCTCAGGGCTTGAGGGGGGAAAAAAGAGAGAGAGGGAGTTGGACAGAGACGGAGGGAAGGCGGGAGAGACAGGGGAGAGTCTGTGAGTGAAAGCGATACAAAGTGAGGGAGGGGAAGGCTAGAAGCTACACAGAACGGCGAGTGGGGGGGCAGTGAGTGAAAATGAGAGAGAGTTTCTTGTCTTGTCTCCCAGCTCTAGCTAGCCAGCCAGTAATTCAGTCTATTCCTCAAACAGAGGCTTTTTTCTTCCCCTACCTCTGGATGTGCTTTATCCGGCTGGAGTGTCGCTCCAGCTGGGTATCAAGCCCTGGTTTGGGAATAGAATAAACAACATTTTACTAAAACTGAAGCACAAATTTAACTGCCTGCAATGCCAAGCAAGGCTGTACAAATAAATTGTTGCACAGAGATAGGCCTGTGTAAAAAGGAGGCGCACGGTAGCATTGTGTAATTAGCCACTGCATTTTCCCTATCACTGTCAAGCCAGATTAGCCTTCCCCCTGGTTAGGAGATGTGTCAGAGTACCTCTCTTTATTCTCCCTAATGGCTTCCTGCGTGTCTATTGAAAGTGGGTCTGCCTACTGGATGGCAACACAACACCATATACAACCCTAATAGTTTGGTGTATAAGATACATATTTTATAAGGTAAATGACAAGCCATATTTTCAGCTGAGTTGGCCAATTACTATAATGGAGTTGAACTCGACATAATGAGTGGACATTAATTTGTTTCTCATAGAGCAGATATGAAAGATTATTGCCTCTGTTTCCATTAGTAGGCCAGCAGACTGTATGCTTCCGGCTGGTATCTGAGAGGTGACTGTATGCTTGTCTGTTTGTGGCCACCATGCACTGTATCTGCTGTATCTGAATCTGAGCTGACCCTTGATCGGAGTGGGTGGACGACAATGTGAATGTGTTAATGATGGCCGCTCTTGCAGACATACGAGATACTGGGGCCAAACCTGTGATGGTCTACATCCACGGAGGATCCTACATGGAGGGGACAGGCAACATGATCGATGGGAGCGTCCTGGCCAGCTACGGGAATGTCATCGTTATCACTCTCAACTACCGTGTCGGAGTCCTCGGTAAGCAGCTTTTCCTTTCTTTTCTGTTGAATACTTCTCCTCTTCCTTCAAGGACATTTTTCTGGGCCATCTTTATAGGGCAGCTAGGTGTAATGAGCACTGCTGATTGCCACATACACTCCATATAAGGCTGAGGAAAAAACACAGCCCTGGTTCCTGTGCTTCTTGTTGATGTGGTGCTCTTGTATCAAAATCACAGTAATTGAGTGTGCTGAATGTGGGTTTGTTGTTGTGACTGGGGTTTAGAATAAATTAAGAAATTATTGTAATGAGGTTGAAAAAAAATTATGAGATGGGCGTGATGCTGGAGAGATGGAGGAGAGGAGAAGAGTCTGTTAGAGAGAACGAGGGTTTCTCTCTCTGAGTTGCAGTTGGTTGCAGATTGACTCACACAGCTGAATCCTCTTTCAGTCACTGTGTGTCTGTGTGTGTCTGTGTGTGTTTGTGTGTGTGTTTGTGTGTGTGTGTGTGTGTGTGTGTGTGTGTGTATGTGAAAGAGAGAGAGAGAGGGGGAGAGGGAGGGGGGTGGAGAGGCAGAGAACCAGAGAGAGAGCAAAAGAGACGGAGAGAGCTCCATGGAAACAGCTGCAGCAACATAAAATGGAGTTTGTTAGCACAGTACCCAAGCTTTGTACCTTTTCCATCCATCTCTCTGACAAAGCTTATTTCCCTCATCACTCTTTTTTTTACATTTTGAGAGGTTGTGTACCACTTACAAACACTTTGAATATTAATGTATATGTCCCTATTTTTGTTATGTTTGTTTGTGTTTTGTTTGCATTTGTCGAGAATATTGCCTTAGATTTGGACCACTGGCTGTTGTTAATTTAAAGAATATGGCAAGTGTAAGTGGTAAGTGTTATTCTACTGTATAAGTTTCCTTTGGGTGACAAATGTCATGAAAAAAACAAAAACCAGCAATTCATAAATCTGTTTGACAGTACTGTCTGACTTCTTTATATTGTCTGTGGTTCCAACTGGAGATCTAAATATTTAAATCTAAACGAATATGTCATTTCATTTTTCACACCAATGTCAAGTAATTTGCTAAAACAGCTGGCCTTATAGTTTTTGGCAAATGTTACTCAAAGAGCGGTAAACATTGCATTTGTTGGCGAAATATTTTGGCCACATAATAAATACAGTATTTAGCAAAAGTGAAAATATAATGTAACTACAGCAGCAAAGAGTAGAGAAGTAGATAACTGACTCTTCACTATCTACAAAGCAATATCTATTCGCTACTGGTCATACCTATAAACTGAATATAAGGAGTAGACATAGTCACCCAATGATTTGTGGGCTACTGTTTTAAAGCCTCGAGTTTGGCATTTTGACGGTTGCCATCTTTGTTTTTGGATAGACCATTTTTTGGGAGAGGGCGCAGCTAAGTTATCCAATATGGTTACTAGTGCACAGCCAACTCTTTAGAGTCTCTTTTAGTAAAACCAAATACTGAATAAGACAGAAATCTTTACTGAATAATAATTTGGTAAGTGAGAAGTCAGGTCGTTTTCCCTATAGACTTTGATACAATCAGACTTCTTTTTTCAACCAGTGGAGTCGCCCCCTACTCGCCATTAGAAAAAATGCAGGTTAAAGGCACTTCAGTATTGGCTACACTTTTCAGGCCTGGAGGTTGCCATTTGGTCATACCAGACCAAAGGCTTTTGCAGCATTGAATTGACAAAGTGTGTGTTTTATTACTTAAAAATGTTTAATTTGTAAGAAAATATATTTCTTATTCTTTCTTCAAAAGTTACATAGTATTAGTTTACTATTCACTTGTGTGCTAGTGAGTATTTACAGCAGCAGCACAGTTGTATGCAGCATTGACTCAAATAAATGACAGCATCCACGATCATCATGTTGAAGGAACATGTCACCCAGTGATGTGTTTTTAATAGTTTTTGGACAACAATGTAAGTCTATGGCACAGAGGAATAAATTATATAAGTGATTCTCAACCTTTGGGTTGTGACCTCATAAGAAGTTGCCCCAAGATGACAAGAAAGAAGAAGAAGAAAATAAGTCTGCTACATAAAAAAGGTTGAATAGTTTTACCTTTTCAGGCCTCTGAAATGTATGACATAAGTGTATGAAATATCTGTGACGAGTTGTCACAACCAGACATTGCATTATTTTAAGGGTGAAAAGGCAAAAGTGTCTTGTCTTTTTTATGACATTTGTTGACAATAAAAGATATATAAAATATAGGCTCCTTTAAGCCTTATCCTTGAAGGAGCGGTCTGCCTCACCTTGCTGCTCTGAGGGCTCGACATGAGGAAGAGGGTGACTGAGGAGTGGTGCTGCCTTATCCTCCAGGACATTGAGATGACTGGTGTGGGTGAATCACGGAGGCACAGCTATATTCATCCCGAGACACTCTTTGATGGAGATGAGAGCGCTACGGCCTATCGATTTTGTCATCAGGATTGCTCGCCTTGAATGGGCTGTGTTTTCCTGTGTCACTTTTGTGGAGTATCATTTTGAGCGTTGTAATTAGCCTTCAGGGTTGTAAGGTAGTCTGAGTACTGGCTGAGCCGCTGCCTTATGCTGCTGCTGCTGCTGCTTTTTTAAAGCTGAGCACGTAAGCCTAATACAGATTCATGATCATATTTCTTTCATGGCACTTCAATTATGAGTCAGATGTTTCTTCACTCGCTGCCACATTTCGCTAAATGTCATTCTACATGCATGCACACACACCCTCAAACACCACATACGAGTACCCTGAGCATTTGACACACATGCTAGTATGCACACAGACAAACACAGTGAGGCACAAGCAAAGATAATCTACACACACACACACACACACACACACACACACACCCACACACACATACAGACAGATGCAGTTTTGCACAAACACACACATACAAATGTGCAGTTCACAAAGCTCTCTGGGGGAGCTCCCCAGCAGCCATTCTAAGAAATGAGCAGAGAAGAAGTGATGCATGTAGTTGAGCGATAATGTCCATCGCTATATGGTCTGGTAATCTCCCCATGGTGCGGCTTTAAACTGTTATTACAGACACACTCAAAAACCAAATAAAACCAAGGCCAGAGAGAAATCAGACCATGATGGGCCAATTAACTCTAAGCTGTCGGAGGATTTTCAGTCATAAAGTGCGAATTGCAATCCTGAGAACAAGAGAAACCGTAATTACATGTTTTCATTTTTGTTTGCAATTTTTTTTTTTTTATTGAATATGGGTGCCGCTTACAGTTTTACAATTAATCTAGTCTAGACAGACATTAAGTGGAGTAGATTATCGGTTTGTACTGGACACTGTACATTAACCACTGCACATAGAGTTGAACACTTGGTCATCAGACAGCTAAAGTAGATGAGAGCAGCAGTTTTTACTCCTTCCATAGCTTCAACTCAAGCACTATGCAGCAGGACTCCCTTCATTTAAATAATGGAAGAAAAAAAATCAGTAATTTAGATTCCACGCTGGGTGATGCAGTTTTGTGTAGAAATGCAGAATAAATAAATAAATATTAATGAAAAAATGAAAACTCATTTAATTAGGCTGCTTAAAGGGATGAGGGAATAATGGAGGCAGAGAGAATTAGACAAGATAATGAGTTTAAAGTGAAAGCAGACAAGGCAACAAACTACGCTTTCTGACAATATTATAGCTCTCCCGCCATCCTGGAGCAATCTGAGTATGGCATTAATAATGCAGTAAACACCTTTTGAAATACACACAACAATCACAATAGTTACTCATTTTACAGAAGCAATAGACCCAAACTGTTAGGCAACAACAGCCCTCACTAACAAATCTGCACTGAAAGCATTTCTAATTTTTGCAATATGTCAACAAATTGGACAGCGATGAAACCTTTTTAAATATCAGTGATGGATGTCTTTTTTTTAATCTTTTGCATTAATTTAATTTGCCGATTTTGTAGCAATACTTTTTCCAGCTTTGCAGTGCTTATAAACATTTCAGTCAAATGGAGCAAAGTCATTAAAAGATTGTGCTCAGATCATTATGAAATATAGATTTAGCATTTGTTTGGTGTTTTCCAAATGACAGGCTGGATTGAGTCAGTAGTAGTACATGTGAAAGGCGGCTTAAGATTCTACAGTAAAGCACAAACACTTGCAGAGAGAAAAAAAAAGAAATACTGTAGTAAGGAGAGGTAGCATGGAGACCATGTGTTGAGTCGCTGCCACTCCAGTTCCAATTAAAGAGGAGTCCACCAAGTTTCTCTCATCCCCCTGCAGCTCTTAGTTCTATGCTGCTGTGATGGTAATTATTGCATCAAAGGGTGGACCGCAATTCTCCTGAGGCCCCATTTGGAAAGTATCATATCTGAACCTTCTACTATTTAGATGAATGAGAATTCATTTCAGATTTAATCTTTAATTACTTATTTACCCACCACAGTACTATCATCACCAGATGAAATATGGTGAATAGAGTTTTCCACTGTCTGGACTGTCCTGTTAGGGCTTGTTACACTCTGCTCGTGTCAGGGGACCTGAAGAGCAGAGTTTGTTTACCAAAGAGAAACAGTGTTTGGATTTTTGCTCATTGATCTAAATGTATATGTGTGTCATAGAGACAAAGACAAATGTGTGTGTGTGTGTGTGTGTGTGTGTGTGCGTGCGTGCGTGCGTGCGTGTATGTGTGTGTGTGTGTGTGTGTGAGTGTGTGTGTGTGTGCCTCCCCTCTCTAACGATGTGTAATGAGTCCCAGTCAGAGGGGAGTATCTTGTATCACTGCTCTTTACAAATATAATTACTCACTGGCTCTCCGGAGCATGTCAATTTCCCAGTCCATTGGGGGGGGGGGGACACTTAATTACTAGTTTCCAAATGCATTAAAAATTAACAAAGGCTACCTCTCTTGCCAAAACTCAAGGTGAGTTCCTTCCTCTCTCTAAATTGGAGAACGGTCAAGTACAGTCTGTACTTGTGGAGAATTTTCACCTTGGACAGGGTTTATTTGTGACCTTAGATGTCTATCTTCCGTATCTCTCTGATCGCAACCATTTCATGGTGAGACCGTCACAGCTATGGACTGTCACCTCAGTCCATCCAAGTTATTCAGGCCTTCAAAGAATAGTTTTAGATCCAATCAGAATAACCTCAGCCTACTGTATGAATATACGTGCAAGCAGCGCTGAAGCAGCAGCGCAGGTGATGTAGCATTGATTTGTTCAGTTGCCAGAGTTATTTTGTGTGGTAAGTGACTCTGTCTTTCTCTCTTGTACCTCTACTAAACTAAAGATAGTTACTTTTGGTAATTTAGCCAGGGATTTGGGGAGCAAAGGATATGTATGGCTGTGTGTGAACAAAACTGCAGAGCAAAAGAAGGTCTATATCATACGTTTGTATTGTTGTCACTACTTACTGAAGAATTACTTCTGAGTTCCACTGAGAGATGAACAGTGCACAGTGTGCTCATGGCCTCCTGACAGAGACACTGTTATCTGCTGGACATGGTTAAAGTTGCAATAGGAAGAAGGTAAAAAACACCAAGATTTAAAATAGAGTGAGACCTCTTCCAGCAGCTCTCCGTCTCTGTCTTAAGCCCCTTCTAACACACAAGCTATGTACGGATCAGCTCAGATGCCATCAAAATGTGTGTGTACTCTTAAATAATCCACCCACTACCCATCCAAATTAATAATTTTCTCTGTCTGAGAGACCCACACCAGCATAGACATTTCACCCCCCTCTACTGGTCCCTGTATGAGTGTTGTGCACCGCTTCGCAGTGTTCTCCATACGATAGTGCCACTGAAGGAAGACGAACACTGTGCATGTGAACGGTCACCATTCATCTCTGCAGCGGAGTTCTGCTCAGAACGAAACATTAAGCTTTGGGAACACCGACACACATGCCTGATGAAAAATGATCAGCTGTCTGCTGCATCAGTGGACAGAAACTCTGCAGCTCTGCCACATTTATAGAATGTAGTTCATATATTTCTTTAATGATGTATTATTTCACCAGTCCGCTGTTAATCAGAATGTTATTTTTTATGAACCGACCCGCCCATTTGACGGATTAATTGTGGTGACTGCAGACATTAATTGCAATCCACACATCACAAACACAAACAGGCTTTACACAGTAACCTGTACAAGACGAGTCATTCATTTCATCCTGACGCTGTTATACAGTGGCATTTCTATGAAGATTACATTCTTGTTTTCTTTGCAAACCTGTGGGTTTGTAAACTCTTTGAGATGTCCGACTATGATTTGAGGCTCTTCAGAAACATGGAGCCCTACAGCAGAAGGCTAAACTATTAGCAACATCTCTGAAAGGCTCGCCGATATTGACACATATCCTATACTGTCTGCAGTTTTACTGCATTTGTCAGACTTTCTTTTAATCTCTGACAGTAGCTCTCAGAGATTAAAGCAACTATTCCTAGCAGTTCAACCTGCTATCCTTAGGCTCACCGAGCAGTGTGCATGGATGCAGCGGCCTGATAAACTAAATTCTAAATGTTGATTTTAATGTTAATGTGTCTGCGGCCATAAGACATTGCTGGAATTTAAGAACCGGCTTCCACATGATCTTGTAGCCGCTCTCACTGAGAAGCTGCACAGCTGGGATTAGCCTTTAGCTTACCATGAATACCGGCTCCTGTGCCGCGTTTACATTTCCTCTCATGCCGCCTCCAATGTCTCCTTATTTGGATGGCATCATTAGGTGATGCAGCAGCCTCGGCCTCTGGTCAGTATGATAGGAAATGTAAACACAGCAGACGAGCCGGGCTGCTAGGCTCAAGGCTATCCAGCAGACCAGGACTCACCTCTGTTTTCACAGCAAAGCTGTACTCGCTGCAGCCGTGAACTCTCTCTCTCTCTTTCTCTCTCTCTCTCTCTCTCTCTCTCTCTCTCTCTCTCTCTCTCTCTCTCTCTCTCTCTCTCTCTCTCTCTCTCTCTCTCTCTCTCTCTCTCTCTCTCTCTCTCTCTCTCTCTCTCTCTCTCTCTACGGTCAGGGGCTAGATTTTCTTAAAGCTTAAAAAAGATAGCCAAGAGGAGGTGCAGAAGTCCAGTTTTTTCACAGAACATTTACATTACAATATGATGACAGATTATTATGGAATTTTTGCAGAAATGCCCCAAAAATAAACTGCCTACCAAAGCTTTAAGTAGTAATATTGTAATCTGTAAATCTGTTTCCTGTATAACCTTTGAAAACCATCTTCCTCTTTTACACTTGCATCCTGGTTGGCCAGATCTGATTGTAATCCTGGGTTTTCCAGGGTTACATGCAAACCACGATAGGACCTCTTCGTGTCGGGAAGGAGGGTTAATGCACCTGAAGCTGCACAAGCTGTATGACAGAAACGTCATCCTCACCCCCACTCACTAGCTATGAATTCTCTCATACATGGCTCAGTCGGACATTACACAGACGTTGAACCAGGGAACTGGTAGGGTAAAGTCCGTTTGATTTTTGATCCAACTGATTTGGTCATTTACCTTTTCAAAGGTCCTCCAGGTAATATCTATATAACTTCACAGTTGCAGTGTATGGGAAAAAGGGATCTATATTGTTGTGGTGTATTCCTCTTAGATTCAAAATGCTCCTGCTGATTTTATTGTATCTTTGTATATCAAGTCCGGATGCGTCTCATTTGTCACATCGGATGTGTGGGATCACAAAAAACGCTCTGAGTTACTACAGAATAAAATTTGGCTTGACAACCTCCTGTGTGGCGAGGGTGAATCAACTTAAAATAAAGAGCCTCCCTCAGTAAGCGTTCCCAGTCTCAGTCATTTTGGTTATCATCTGATATATGAGCTTGGCGCAGAGCAGAGGAATTCTCAAACAGTAGGTGGAAGAAAAGGCGAAGGCAGAGTGAGTTCTCTTTGTCTCCTATTATCAGGAGGAGAGCTGAGATGGATATTTACTTGTTTTTAATGCCATTTGGATGAATTCATCCAAATTAACCAGAGAACAAAAACATTTATTCATCCTATTAATGTCAGGGAGTGAGGGATTGAAGTAATGGTTTTCATGCTCCAGTCTGCAGCAGCTTGTTGATGCTGCTTTCCAACAAATCACTGCCAGGAAATTAACTCTTAAGCTGCTCTTGCCAGACACACTGCAACAAACGTCTGGCTCTGCAAAACACAGCCAAGATGGGGCCTGTGGTTTCCCAGGACTTGGCTTTTCACCGTCCCCTAAAAAGATGTTTCCTTTCAAGCTTAAAACTCTTGAAAAGTATTGATTAAAACTGAAGAGGAAAAACAGAGTAGTCCCAGGAAATAATGGAGCAATTGATGTCACACAGCACTTACACAGCAGGATCTTGAATCTTTTTCACATGCACTGCTCAAACACTCAAACTTTTTGATTATGTTGTTTCTGTAAAAACACTTTATAATATGTTTTCATGTATTAAATCTTGTCTAAAGTAAGTTGCAGTTTTCAGTACTATGCTTTGACAGGGCAATCCGTACCACATCCAGAGAGTGTGTCATTTCAAATGCTGGAGTCCTCCCTGATTGAAATAACTTAGTCAGTTGTTGAGTGAGGGCAACCAATCAAGACCAATTGTGTTTTTGCACACTGATGGGAACGTCCAAAATCTGGAACCTCCAACTGGGTATCTTTGCACCATTGCCATGCAGTATTTTTATTAAACCCAGACAGACATGAAATTATATAAATTCAATGACATCTTGAAGCTCAACAGGCTGATGAAACTGAAACTGTGTTTACGTTATTATCCTTAATATGTTCAGTGAATCGAACCCTGTTTTTTAGATGATTTACAGTTGGTTATTTTTTCGCAATAGCCATTCAATGTATTTTCATTCCGTAAATTACTCGCCATACAGTAGTTTTCATTTTTACTGGCTTGGTCCGCCATTCACATTACCTACCCATGCACAACAGGAAATGGTGCATGGATGTAAATACTGATAACTCTCCTGCAATCATATCAGAGGTGTAATATGTTGCAGTTAATGCAAACCAAAACATTCTGCAACCACATTCTGCGACCACAACCTCCCAATGAAAGCAAATAACTGACAAAACCCATTGTAGCCTGTATTGGAAGCGGGCACAGGAAATGTAGCGTATTTGAAATTAGCACTGACAGCATCACATTCACAAAACAGGATGTTTTCATTTCCAGTACTTTTTTGATAGCATCAGTTTAAAATATCTTCAGTTAACATGACGGTCTGCATATTGGGGTTTTCTACAAATAATTACCATCTTATTGTTTTCATTCACAGCTGTAGAGAACGAATTTGTTTTCATTTCATCTCATTGGCTTCATCTGCTAAAAAATCACAGTTAATAAATTAGAAAGTGAAATATAGACACAGCAAGGCAGCTGAATAAAAAACGTTTATTAGGTATCTTCAATTTTTGTTAACATTTGATCACTCAGAAACAAGTATTCGGGCTGATTTTATGGACATCCAATTCATTCACTTCCATGGACTCAATTCCAACTTTGACATGATCAGTCCAACTGCACTTCTTGCAGGCACAGCGCTTCATTATTTTTTTCCATTTTCCATTGCTCTGAAGCATAACCAGTTGTGATACTGTATATTGAAGGGCTGATATATGAAATACCTCTTAAAGGTTGGAAGGTACTGTTTCTTTAAGTCTAACCACCTGCCCAGAATCACCATAGCAGTATTATGTAAAGATGTTCTACACTGAATGAACAACAAACTTCCCCCTCGCTGTTGTGACTTGAACTCAGATTGCTGATGTATTTTTAATGAGAAATTGTCCTTCTTTTTCATCTTACAACAAATGGAAGCAGGAACAAAGCTCATTACATTTCATAAGCCTGACATTTCAAAAAACTGTGACATTAAGAAATCAATTTCTACGGTACAGTAGTGATTTTCACTGTGCAAAGCAAGCTTTGCGAAAGCACTGCCCTGGGAGGAAATCATGTTCAGATGATCGCAGTTCTTCCACCAAAACAGTAAATATGCATTACAAAGACATCAAAGAGCTAACCCAACAATTGCTTTCATCTGGTCAAGGGGTCCTCTGCAGCATCTCATGTAAAAATAGAACACTTCATCCAAAGATGGCAATATGAAGTGCACAGATGGAACGGTGGTTCACTAAAGAAAATGTCAACCTTGTGTCAATGTTTGTGGTTCTGATGCTTTATTGACGGAAGTTTGACCTTTACTGGTAGAGATGGAAGATTTGCTTCTTGTGAAGCCTTCATTTACATCCTAAACATAAGTAAACCTTATTCTTATTCAGTCTGTTGGCACAGAAAAATTAGTTTTGTGGATGGAGATTTAGATCCTCAAAGACGGGAGGCTAATATTGACTAAGCAGCTATCTCGCTTACACTGGCATGGCATGGTAGAGCAATAAGAGATGGCATTTCCATTTCCACCGCAGCACAATCTGACCTAATAGTGATTCAGGGGTAGAGCTGCAATTTACAGGTATGCCACTGGCTGCCAAAACTTTTTTTATATTTTGAAGAGGTCCTTAAATTGAGTGTATTTGAATGTGAGACTCAAATAAAGTACCCAATAGGCAATTCATAATGCAATGCATGCACAGTGACAGGTGTTACCAATGCGGGCAATTATGCTTTCACCTTTGGTTTTTGTGGCAGAGGCCATTGACTTGCACAAATAGCCGTTTTGGAGTTGTGTGTAAATCCCTAGATGGCCTTCACCCTTGCTTTCAGAGCCAGATGCCCTTTTGATAGCCACATCAGTAAATCGCCAAATATATACACCAACATGTGACCTGCTACACTTAGTCATGTTTGGACTGGTTTATTGACCAGTCATTTCAAAATGACCTTGGTTTCTCAAGGAAATAAATTGAAGGTCCCCTGAACCTTAAATGCATCATTGCATAACATATCAGCTATATAACATCACGACCGAGTCATACTGAACTAAGATTTCAGAAAAAGTTCTAGGCTCTTAAAGTTCCAATATTGTTAACAAGGAGATTTACGTTTCTTTTTTCATTAAAGCAGGTGCTACATAAATACTCTGAAAGTAACTAAACACTCCACAGAGAAATGCACACAGCCTGTATTCAGAAACTGTGTCTTTAAACGAGCTGTCAGGACTTCTGTACGGTTGTGATGTCACAACGATACCATATATGTAGTTAGAAAGTGCTGTTACAGTGTTGTTACAGTCATTCCTCGCAGATGCTGAAGACCCAGTTTGCTGTCCAACCAGATAAGTTAGGTGGGGGGCTTAAAGAGACGGCCGCTAAAATAGAGCGTTTTAGGCGTAATGTGTTTTTTTAACATTAAAGCATGTGAACATGTGAGCATTACTAAACTAAAGAACATTGAGGGCCACAAAATGCCACCGAAAAAAAAACATTGCAGCCTGGGTGATGGGAACTGCAAATTACTGTGTTTTTTTCTCCACTGAGATATTGACTCTGGGACCAAAAATCAATTAAATGAAAACACTACATATTATTGTATTATTGTAAGTCTTTGAACAAATCCGTCAGAAGGTGACACAAGGAAGATATATTGTATACCCGAAGGTGGATATTTGTATTTCTGAGACTTTTATAACTTTAGTCTGTTCCTAACTCCTATTGGGCTTCTTGTTTATGGCGCCTGAAAGATCTGTGGTGATTCATTGCCTGAATGCTTTGTTTTGTTTTATACTCTGCTCTAGGAGAGAGTATGGGGCTCCTAATGGCAGCACTGCTTTTCCTCTTAGTGCATTTGTCCTTGAGGGATTTTTAACTCCGCAACCAAAAAAAACACACAGGCGCTTCTTCTTCCTCAGGGCAAAATACGTACAGGTAAGAGCCTTATCGAACCGAAGCCAGCGTGTACACCATCCAGATGAGCCCAGTGCGGCAGGTTTGATCATACATAGAAAAAGAAAAAAAGGGTGTAAAACTCCCTCCTTTGCAGTTTCTTACTTCTCAGCAGCATTGTGAAGGGTAGGAAGTGGGAGGATTAGAGAGCAGGTACAGCAAGAGGAAGGATGGAGGTTAAGATTTGTCCATCATCTGGCATGTCCTGAGACAGGAATGATGTGGGTAAGAAGATATATATTGGCCAGGCAGGTAGAGGTACTTGCTTCTTGTCTTGTAGAGGCATTAATCATAGCAGTGGCCAAGCCTAACCGCCAAGGTCAGCAGTCCTCGCGTGTGTGGGAGGCACTCTCACAGCTGCCACCACAAAACACTGCATCAGAGGGGCTAACAGGAGGAGGGAGCGGGGCCTTATTTGTGCTGGCTCCAGATTGGGACTGGCGCCCATTTGATTGGATCTGGCACCTCCTTTTTTAATATCAAAATCTATCAATACATTTGGTGTAATATTTAATGTTATCTGTTCTGTCCTTTCATTCTTTTATATCCAAGTGAAGTTAATTGTTGTTTTTGATTCACTTTAAACCCGATTTTAAAAAAATAAAATGAAAAGAGAGAGAGAGAGAGAAGTCATCACTCAGGTCACTCAGGTCACTCAGGTCATGCAGGCACACCTGAAGCATATGAGGTTTGTACACCTGAGCAAACATCACTGCAATTTGAATTATGTGTTTTTTATTGCTATTCTCTGCTGTTTAGTATTGATTGATGATGATGATGATGATGATTATGATGATGATGATGATGATGATGATGATGATGAGCATAAAGTGTTAAGTAGGCTCCGTTGTCGTGTCAGAAGATGCAACAATGTTTCCTATCTGTGCGCCGCCACATAGCGTTGTCTTAAGTTTCAGCACAGAAGCACCAAGGTGCTGTCTTGGTGTGCCAGGCACCTGGGACCTGATGTGTTCTGTGACTTCTTTTTTTCTCTCCTCCCGACCCGCCGGATCAGCAGCCTCTCTGTGTGTCGGCACCTCATGATTGACAAATTAAGCACTGGGCGGGAGGCAGGAGTCTGAAGAGGGTGAGGAGCAGGGTTTTGAATTAACAAGGTGAAAGTAGGAGGAGAAAAACAGGGAGGAGAACAAGGTTGGATTAGTGACGACCCCTCGGGGGGCGTTGTCGGTAAAGAGTGCCACTCGAGGTGGCAGTGAAGGAGATTGCTAAGCAAAGGTAGGTGGACATTTTGGGATAATGGATTACAGTGGGCTGCACAGCTGGGGAGGGGGAGCAAAATAACAGCATGTAATGCACTTGTGCAGTGGGTGGAACTGCAACAATCAGAGGGAGGAAGGTTGGGAGGGGCAGCATTTGAAAAAGGTCTGGTCACGATGCTTTTAATCACACTTCTCGAGTAAGAGTTTGGTATTATTAGAATAGGCCAGAGGTGAGAATTAAAACCCATTTAAGGAGACTCCTGACTGCTTGGAGCTTTGTGAAAGATGCCAGATGATAAAAGTGCTGTTATTATAGCAGAATACAGAGCCAGATATCCAGTGTAGTGCTTAAACTTAAAACAAAGTATCCACAGAAGGACCATAGTAAGCAAATAAGTGGCAATATATCCACGGCAGGTCATATTAGACTTCAGGCTAGTATCATCATTCTCCTATAAGAATTAATTTTATACGGCTATATGTGGTTTTGAATGTGTCAGATCCCCCAAGGAGGTCTATGGAACGTGTAGGAGGGCATTTCTGCTGTGAAAAAAATACAAAAATGATATCTGCGGTGTGAAACAGAGGTGCAATATACCCTTACATTCTGTAGTGAGTGAAGGCGTGGCTGCAGTCCAACTTAGTCCAACTTCATCTCCTTCACTATTTAGGAGTCTTGATTGGTATAAAATTGATCCAAGTGGGATTTTACCAGCATCTCCTTTGCCCATCCATTATCCCCAGGAAAGAGGAATGTAGAGAGTTAGATCTCACTGGAAGGGCTTTCTTGTAGTAAGCCAGTGGACAAGGAATTTTGTCTTTGCCTGCCTGACTTCTGCAGTTATATCAGGTTTGTGTGTGTGTGTGTGTGTGTGTGTGTGTGTGTGTGTGTGTGTGTGTGTGTGTGTGTGTGTGTGTGTGTGTGTGTGTGTGTGTGTGTGTGTGTGTGTGTGTGTGTGTGTGTGTGTGTGTGTGTGTGTGTGTGTGTGTGTGTGTGTGTGTGTCTGTCTGTCTGTCTGTCTTTCTTAAGGCACCATTATACAAGCCTGATTAGTTGTTCTTTCCTCGTGGATTACAGAATCGGCTTCAGATCAAGTTATTGTTCTTATTACAAAAAATATCGCTAAATTAGAAACCTTGTAAGCACCTTGTGTTTATGGCTTATACATAATGGTAAACGTATGGTTACTTTTAGGCAACTAAAACTTCACCTAAATTAAGAATTCAATCATGTTATTTCTATGGTCTAGGAAAGTTTAATCAGCATTTGTGAACATGAGCTCCCCTCTCTCAAAGCAAAAAATCAGAGAAGTAAGTCTCAAACTTGTGTCATCAGGTATAAAGTCTGGAGCCGCACCATAGTCAATGAATGGACCCTGATTCATATGAGCTTTATTCGGTTGTAGTGTTGTCAGTTATGAAACAGGAAATGTTCCATGTTCCAATGTGTCATCTATAACATCTTTCCTAATTCATTGTCTATGGAGCAGCTCCACACTTTATACTAGATGAAATCACACATTTGAGTTTTAATTTTTTTTTTGAGAGAGAGTTACTGTAAGACAAAAAACATATTATGAATTGTGACACAACAAATCTAAAGGTACAATTCAGAATTACTATATAAAAATGACCTTCCGCCCCCAGCTCCCCAAAAGGTTTTTATCAGGATCTTTACTTGCAGAGAACACATGCCATATTTCTGACATTAAATTTCCTTTTCTTTGCTTGAGCAATAAATTAAAAAAAACACAACATACTGCCAGAATGGACAGGTGAGAATAACTGAAGTGGCCACAGACAAAAGGAAACAACTACAAAAAAAAGCAAAAAATCCCTTAATAATGCAGAACTTACTGGAGTGGAGGCAGCCTGGCGTTGGCATCTCCAAGACTCAGCAACTATGTTCTGGAACAGCTATAATGAGCTTAGCAGGTGAAACAAATAATGTGACTGATCAGTCAAAGCAAACTATTAAGCGTCAGTCCTAACCAGTGGAATTTCTGCCCATCAGAGCGAATGTCAGTGAACAGCCAGGACAGCCTCAGATTCAGCACCCTGGACAGCGGTCACGACATTCACTGATGTATTTAAAGTGGTGGTGGCTACACTTTTGTATAAGTTATGATTGTAAAAATAGGAAAAAAGACAGACAGTATTGGTACTTGTGCGATTGTGAAATAACCATGAATGATAATGAAACATTTATTTAGGGGTCAAAATACTTTTTTTTTAATTACATTTTTATTATCAGGACTAGTAGAAAATCCTTGCAACCTGAGTCACATCTTGACAGACTGACCTGCCTTTTGGTGCTTCATGACCAGAATTCAAAATGTCTCATCAGTGTATTGCTGAGGATTGATTTGTTTTGATTCTTATGTTAGAACAACAACAACAACAACAAAAGAAAGAAAATTTTCTATCAACAGAAGCCTGAAGGGGGGAATCACGGATGACACAGCAGCAGACTAGAAGTAGTGTAGATTTTAGATATCTAACAAGTCATTTTAAAAACGACATATTTTCAAATTAAGTAGACATGCCTGTAAAATGATGGGAAACAAATGAAATTGCCATCATAACAAACAAAGGTAATCAGGTTTATCTAAGGAAGCTTTTTGCATGCACATGATCTGAGTGTGTGCATGTGTGTGAGTGCATGCATGGCAAGCCAAATGGAAATGTTCCCCCTCAAAATTAACCAGTGATACTGCATACATGTGACACAGTTCTACATTTTAAGCTTTTATCACTTAATTTGATTTATGTTTATCAGAGGATTAAATATGCTTTGGTTCTCCAGCAAAGAGCTTAAAGGGTTTTTCACTGCAAATACAGCTCGTAGTTGCGTAAATGACACATGGGTGATGATGATGGGTGTTGAAATATTAAATATTGAACCAGATATTCAATTTTAGATAAAAAAAATAAAAATAATAAAATAGAATAAAATGCACATAGTTATAATAGAAGTATATTCAACATAATGAAAAAAGAGAGAAATATAAAAATAATTTCCTTCAGACGTAATGCTGTTGGATGTTTTTTTTTTATTCAGTGGCCATTATGTACTGATTTTCAGAAACTGTGCGCACGCAACCTCATCAAGGGCAGGGCTTAATTAAGATTAGCCCAAAGAACAGGAAAAGGCTTTGTTCCTTGCAGGCAAAAGAAGTTCAAGGGATTCCTGTAAATATCATGCAGGACTGATGTAAGCGTCAGTGCCAGTTTCCTCATGAATAATAGCAGCAGAATGTGTTGATAAATCCTGGATGTCTTGTTGAAGTTGCGTGGCTTCAGGTGTTGGCTGACATTCTCTCTGTGGAGCTGCCTGTCAAACCGATGCTGGGCCTCTGGAGCGCCGTTGCTGTCTCTTTCCTTGATATTTTCCAATAGCTGCGCTTGAATTTCCTGCCTCTCTTCAGAAATATGAGCATAATACCACAAATCCACAACCTTGCAAAGATTCCCACCTTTATATTCAGAGGTCTCATCTGTTCTTGTTTTGTTTACGCAGATATGAGCCTTGCTGTGTTTTCCCATATCAAACTGTATTAGTTTCGGTCGTCTCTAACACCATGTAGCAGGCTAATACAGGAGCGAAAATGAAGTGTGCAGCACATGGCAGCCGCTCAGGAAACAGCCGCAGGAAATGCCGCAGAGTACCAGCCCTCATCCGGTTCTAGAGAATTGTGTCCTGCTCCCATATATTGGCTAGGAGCCCATGTGAGTTGTGACCCCATGCCACTTGTCCTTTACCCTCACTGGCTGCATGCTGGCAAGTTGACCTTTATCATTAACCCTGCTGCGTGCTTGTCATTTGAAGTCTTTATTATTCACGCTTCCCTTTGGGTATATTGTATACCAGGGAGAATGGAGGAGCTTACGTTCAGCAATTATAGCATTTAGCTGCTGCTATGAGAAACCCAACAATGAATGTTTCAAGGACACAAAAGCATGATATACAAAAACAGTGTGTTGTCAACTCAGTTGCAACCATCTTTCCTACATGCAGCAAGACACCAGCAGAAAAAAACATGGCTTTATCTCACAGCCACACATACCCCTTTTACTACTATACACGCCCACATGCATTGGCTTCTGCACAAGATTGTACTGTGCTTTGCAAAGAATATGAAATGCAAACATCATCTGCAATTTTTTAAATATTAATTAGACTCATCTCTTCACTATAGTCATGGTTTATTTCATACAACAGCATTTGTTCCATTTTTTTTTTTTTACTTTGATGTTTAAAGCCCAGCCAGACGGGAGGCGCACACACACTATGGCTTAGGCACTGGTGATATTCTTTGGACACTCGTCTTTAACCGCGGAAGCGTTAATCAGACGCAATTCTAATTAAACTAAGTTTGCACTTGAAATGCTTTAAAACATGTTCAAACACTTCTGAACGACAACTGTTTGATAGGACACATTGCTGTCTCTGTCCTGTTCGCAGGTGATAAGAGCAGCATGTGCAAAAAGGAGTCGGGCAGGGATGTATTTTAAAGAGCAGATTGGCTGTGTGTTATCAAACAGAGTATATCCGCGTCACACACTTTCCCGATGATATTATTCATGAATGTTTTTTAGCCTGATCCCACATCCATTACATCTTTATCACAACTGTTTTCATTATCACCGGCTTTGCCACTTGCCTTCACTCAACCTGCCAAGTCAGCAGTCTCCCACGAAAAGTAATCCACTGCCTTTACTGATGGGCTGTGATATAGCTCTCATCGTTTCAGTGCTGCAGAATGTGGCAAACAGGCAGTTGACACCCTACTTCTGCTTTGTCAACTATTCAATTTGAACAGAACATTATCAGCATCCTACTAAATTACCTGATTGTGTTATACATCCCATGACAGTGTTTGGGTGAGGCTATCATCAAGGCATTTCCACTTGTACTGCAGGTGGGGAGATGGAATATCAACTTTGTACTTGGAGCCAAATGATACAGCTTAGTTGTGCATACTGTTTGCATGTGTACTTGTTTGTATTCCTGTCAATCCCCTAACAGCTCTGCATACCTTATAACATGAAAGTTAGCCAAAGGGAAATTTACAAAAGGCTTTTGCCTCGCAGAACATCCATTCATCAAAAAAAAAACTAAGTGGAGGAATACTATTCAGATAACGAAATGGAAAAATTGCAAATGCATTTTTTTTTCTCATCCTCCTTTACCCTGTCTGAATCAATTGAACAAACCAGCATGATATTTGATGGCCTGTGAGCTCCAATTATTAGAACAATATTATGGCTGGGATAAGTCAGGAGCACTCCACTGGAATTCCAATAGTGTTTGGAAGCTATTTGTATTGGCGCTAGTCCTTCAGGGGCTGCAGAAGGGCAAACAGCTCAATAACTCAATTCTTAACAATTAGCCCCTGACATGTCCCCCAGAAAACAGATAGAGAGGACTCTAGTGGATAATATTTTCTGAGCATAGAGATTATTGTTTCCAAGCCCTAAACAGCATTGCAAAAGAACTTGTCACTCTGTTTTCAAATCATATTTGCCCGACGATAAGATCGTAGTTGATAAGTGCGTAATTGTTCCGTGTTCAGCTGTTTAGGTGGCTTTTTTTTGTCTGCATCAGCATGGATCTCATCAGAAGTACCAAACGCCACTGGCGGCTCTGAGAAAAAAAAAAGGCTGTTCTCCAGGGTCACTAATTATCAACAGCACACTTGCAACATTTCAAATGGCACAGACCTTATCACTCTCAATTATAATTGTATTGTACTGCAATCAGGGCTCTTGGATCTGGGATCAGAACACATCTAACTAACCGTGCACCTGCAGTTTCGCTCCCCTCCCCTCCTTGGAGCACACCTCCTCAGCCGTGGACCCAGCAGAGAGTGACCTTGGACCAGGACCGACCTTGCTGCATCACAACAGTCTGATGTTATTAGATTGTCCAGGAAGGATAAAGGTTGAAAAAGCATACGCAGTCCTTCTCGCCTTCGTTTGGTCTTCGGTGCACTTTCAAGGGGATAGGGAGAACAAATAGAGCTGTCTGAGGGTCTTTGACTTCTGCGTGCGGGGGTGCAAATGTGTGTGTGTGTGTGTACGAGCACTTGTGTGTGCGCATCCATATAAAAACATGACTCGCAGACAGATACGGAGGTGGCAATTAGAGTTGCCTGCTCAGGGGATTGCACTCAGCCGGGTACTCCTCTGGGTCCTGGTGGGCCGTGCGCCATGGTCCGATTGTAAAGAGGTCACAGCTTTGCCAAGGAAGCCCCAGAGGCCAGCTAGAACAATTAGAAATATGTGTTTCTGGGTCACTGGAGCACAGTGCAAATTCTGGTAATGCTATTCTATTCGCCAGTGGAGGCAGAGGAAGTGGCTTTACCCTGGCTTTTGTCTGATTTGCGATGTGATATCACGGTGCTGGAAACACTATGCCTGCTGCTTTGTTTGAACTGGTTTACACTTGAAACAATTGCATAGATTTCCAGGCTTTTACTTTATACAGTGTATTCTAATCTTGCTCTCCCCAACTCAGCAGTCCTTAAATCTGTGCTGCAAACACAGCAGTGACAATACAAATGAACGAACAGTAACCCAACTACAAGGAAGCTAAGCCTCATGTAAACACGGCCATTATTTCATATATGCACAGTACAGCCTGTACCAATGTGAGTAATATTTCCACAAAAATAGACCAAGGTAGTCCATAAATATTTGATGAAACTAACAATACAGAGCCAGCAGACTACACTACACAAGAACACATGTGTAATTTAATCCATTGTCGCTGTATCACTGCTGTGACTCTGATGCTTTCATTGGAAGCAAATTGCCACAGGCTATATACCTCTCTCTGAAGCAGCATATCTGGTGCTTAATATAGCAGTAAACAAGTTAACAATGCTTGACAGGGATTAAAATGGATATAGATTCCTGAGTGGCAGAAATTCAATGACACAGATCACATTATTAGTTGAACTGTTAAACGTGTCAGAACATGTAAGCTGAATTCAGATTTCAGTTGCACGTCACTGTTGCTCCTGACTCATGCTGGAGCCGTGTAATTATTTGACTTTCTTAAAACGTCAGCAGGCAGCATTAATGAAGAATTCACATGGCAGCAACAATATATGGAGGACGTTTCACCTTTATATTTGTCTTTGTGAAATACGAAAGGGCATAGGCAGGATGAGTCACACAGTGCCTGTGATCAGTTGGTCCAGCTGTTATGTATAAGTGAGAATATAGAAAGATATGAATTATCATAACTGGTATAAGGGCTGCATCAAAACAGATTATCTCCTGACTCAATAATTTTTCTAGGGTGGTATCACACTAGTCTAACTTCATCATCCGCCCGCTTCATTTTAGAAATGAATGTGTGTCAATTATCTCCCCAGCTACAGCAGGCTTGATTGTAAGTGCAGCCTGGTTAGATTTGGTATTCTAGTTCTGGCATCTAAATGCATGCCCTTTCCTATAAGGTAACATTTTTCATGCAGGATTATAAAATGCTGACTGCATGCTTTAACGTGCTGCATTTGCATTTTATTGTAAACCCTCATTTACATTTACTAACAATACCACAATGGTCAAAAATAAAATGGTAATACCAGCAAAGGAAGAAGAAATAATTTGAAGGGGAGGGGGGGCTTTAAGGCTTTTAAGAACAGGGATATTTTTGAGCTAGAAAGCTAATACATTTTTCTGTGCAAACAAGTCAGGGTCTAGTGCCATGTGCTGGTGGCACCACTGCTCTAATGCTCATACCCCCCCATGTTGTAAAGGGCTAAATTAGCCTCCTCTGGAGCCAATTTAGCTGAATTAAGGAGCTTAGAAAGGTCATACTTACATTTCATTGGAACTTAATAGACATTGCAGTAGGAGTGCCGTTCTGTGTTTGCCTACACCACTAGCAGACACTTTCAAAATTTATAAGACCAAATATTCAGTTATTATTCCTGATCCTTTATCATCCAGAAGCTTTATAGGGACTGGGGCAAAAAAAATCTCAAGTATTCAATATCTTTGTGGTCTAAATTAGGCCTCAAATCCACTACATGTTTGGCCACTGAGTCACCTCGTTAAGTTAAATAATGAATGAATAGCATGGGTAATTATCAAAACTCTCACACTGCTGACAAGCGGGACAAATGCTTCTGCTGGTTTAATTAGAGCAGTAGCCTGCCACTCAATGCTGTTCCCCATGCCAATCCTGAGGACATAAAGGTGGATTCTCAGGCTGGGCGAGATAAGGCTCGGCTCAGGGGCTCGGTATAGAACCAGCCTGCAACCGTTGCACAGGCTACTACAGGTAGCGTGGCTGCAGGATTTTCAGCCACAGGTAGGGGTGTTACGGAGCCGAAACTCACACACAGGAAGAGCAGTTAACCACCTGTCTACCAACATGAGAGCTATTGTAGCGTAGTTAACCTATCAAAGACAAGAGGAAAGCATTGTCATCAGCATATGTCTTGATAGCACCACAGAGAGCTTTAATAGACATTATAGAGCATTATCCATAGCGCAGCTAGTTATTGGACACAGAAGTGAAGGAATAGCTGTGGCGTGGCAGAACGAGGGATGATTCGATCAAGACAATTGGCTTTATTTCTGCCCTGCACCTGCTGGCTGTTTGCTGCTGATGCTATCATAGAGCCAGAGGGGCTACTGGAGCATTGACTGAAACAAGATGTCCTGCTAATAAGATTCACAGTCCTTCCTTCCATTAGAACATGTCTGTTTCCCTCCCATTATTGGCATTGTTGTTGGGTCAGTAATCCACCCTTGTAACCTCTAGGCAAACTAACTCTGAAGGATACAGAGTTAACTGCAAAGTGTGTCAGCCTCGGAGATGCCTGACTGAGGAGAGGTGACATTGGCCTCAACTACCCAGAAAACGCCACAAAGCAATCTGTATAATGAGTGGCTTCGGACTTTGACTGAGATGGCTTGTTATTCCATTCATACGTCATAGCTCGATACATCCACCCCAGCTCCAGTCGGCCCTCTGACGCCTGAGGGGAGAGGAGAAGACAGTGGGGACGACATAAACACAGAAAGCATTCACCAGGGGGGAAATGGAGCATGCACTGTACTTGAATGAAATAAATGATCACATCGATATTTTTGTTAATAGTGTTGCAATTACAGAGTAATTATGCTAACTAAAATATGAGAATTTAGCATTTGAATTTTGTTATTTTGGTTGTTTGTTTTTTTACTAGAATGCTGATACAATTCCCTCAGCACACTTGGCAGAAATTGGCTACACTTATTTACGTCCTTGGTGTACTGTATAACCAATGTCTGAGCTGTTGTTGTTTACACCATGTCTGTTTTGAAAGTGTGAGCATGTGCCCTAGATAAGCTTGTAGGCTTATGCAGCATGCAACCACGGCTCAAACACATGAACTCATAAACGTCTGCTGTCAAATAAAGCAAAAGAAACTCAATTAAGGGGAGAGGTCTGGTGGGGATAGCATCAAATTAGGTGACTGACAAACCAAGTAATCTGGAGCATATAGCATTTTTCATCTATAACACTCAGAGGTGTCCTTGGAAAATGGGGTTTTTGGTGATGCTCAGCTGATATAGAGGAGAGGAGAGCGTAGCTGCCGGGGCAGGGGTCATGTACGAGTACAGTGACAATTTCTTCCGACAATGTCCCGTCTTCTTTTTGCTCTGTCAGCACGCACTTTAAAGCAGGGATGTCATATTTAATCAAATTACCTGCAAGGGCTGCTCCTTTCTTTATTAATTTATGGAGGCGGGGGCGAGGGGGAGTCGGGGATGGGTGAGGGAACACGGATGAGCTCCTTTGGGATGAGTGTGTTTGTGCTTTCTGAAACGTAAACCAGAGAGAGGCTAAGCTAACAGGAGCTGACAGTGGCAACCGTCCTATTGCTCGGCTGTGATAGGACCAGTTGGCTTTTTCGCCCGAGCCTTGTTAGGGAAACAGTGGGAAGAGTCATCTGAGGCTTAGAGATCAGAGCTGGGTCTGGTGCTGCTACCATTCAGAGGAGAATGGATCCAATATGACTGTGGATGTCAAGAGTTTGAGGTTTAGAAGCTGTAATGTTAAGCGATGGTGAATCACATCTCCCTGCAACATAAAAGAATGCTGACTTAGTCCTGTTGATGAACCACATATGATTTATTTGTGGCATGATCATATAGCTCTAAGGTTAAAACCTCTAACTTTATTGTCCATCAAAGCTGATTTGGTCAATGAGAAAAAAACGAAAGCTGCTCACAAAATGTAGCACAGGCAGGCAAAATGAACAAGACTGGAAGCTGTTCTGTCTCCATACCACCTCTTTCACCGTACTCTCACTCTGTTCTTTGGCCTTCGGGCTCTCAGGTGTACAGTGCATCTGGCCAGCCTATAGGATGCGTGGAACAAAGCCACGGTGACATTTCATCTGATGGTAGCTCCTGTGGGGCCTTAGCCATGCTGCTGAACTGTCAGGCAGATTTCAGTACGATGAGGAGGGGGGAAGAAAGCCAAACAAACAGAGCCCTGGCACAATCTCCCATCGCCAAGCAGTGCAGACGAGCACATAGAGGCGTCCCTGGGGATGGCAGGAGGCTGAGATGAAACAGAAAGCGAGATCTAACCTTTTTGTTGTTGCTGGAACCTAGTTCTTTAGTGCTGCTAGATTAAAAGGAAAAATGGTGAAGTGAAATGAAAAAGGAAATAACTTTCCAATGTGGAGAGCCTTACTGGAAACAGAACTTCAATATCAATTGAAAGGGAAGAATATAAAGCAAATATTGTCATCTTTTGTAGGACATGGGTACAAGTGTCTTTTGTAAAGCACATGCCCCTTGTGTTACATGCAACAATACATGACAGGAACACTCCCTCTATTGTAGAAGTGTTATGGTAATTACGCACACGATTTCAAAAGCTTTTCATCCGTTTTTGATTTCCCACTGTTCTCGGGGTGAGGGAACAGGCATGTTTCATCAACAAAGGAATATGCGAAGCCAAGCAAGCCAAGCACCCTCTCAAGGTAGAAGGTAATACATTCTCCACATGTACAAACCTAGTGGTTTCAGGTTCTATGAGACATTGAGACATCCAACCAACAATATAAAATATGTTCAGTGTTGCATAGTCAACAAACCACATTACCACAGATTCATATTCCCAAGTCACCCACTTTAATTTTCTTAAAGTAGATGGCACTCCCATTTATATATCTTATTTTGATTGTATAACGCAGTTCCCTGAAGGGCTGCCGCATTGACACTCAATTGAACATCTTCAGTTACAGAGCTCCTAAACATGCTTTATTGTCTTTTTCCAGCTTCGTTTAAAGGCACAGATCATTCCAAAATCAAAGATACAAGCTATTTTCCTTTATCTGTAGTGCTATACATTAATCTAGATTAATTGATAGTCCTGGTTGTAGGCAGATTCATGTCGGACCTATTGTCTTTCTACCAAACTACACCCGCCAAACGTATCTCTGCGTAGAAGAAAGCATGCTTGTGGAGGTGAGGCTTGTGCTTGTGACAGTGCAAGATGTAAACATTAATGCAGTCCTCCTCGGCTGAACTGTAACGTTAGCTATCTCAGATGAGCTAGCAGTATCGGTTAGCTATCAAATCTCAAGGGACCTCTGTGCTCTGGTGATACAGTTGACGGGTGTAGTTTGGCAAAAAGAAAACCATTATTTCATTAGAGTGCCCCAACGTCTCTGCGTTAAGTTATTCAAATGTAGTTTTAAGAGCTTTGAGCGCCACATGCCGAATGTCACCTAATTCCATTATATTAGAGAGAGGGCAGACATCTTTTTGGGAGATATCACCAACACTGGGCAACTCATACCAAAACAATCAAAACTGATAACTAGCACAGACAACAAATAACATGGAAAAAATATGTATTTTGGATTTTAGGGTGAACTGTCCCTTAAATGAGCTATATGCAGATGTGTAGGATTGAATTAAATATGTGGTACAATAAAGTTCCTCCCCTCTCTCACTCCCCTCTATAGAGTTGGAATTAACCTCCTGACGTTCACGGGCAGATGAAGAGATACCAACCACTAAATGTTAAGCTCGAAATGGAGCTGGAGCCCCAGGAGGCTCTGATCAAATCCCTCAACTTAGCGCTCCACAGTTCACTGCGTTACCCAGTTCAGCCGCACATGGCCTAGTCTGCCCTAGCTTATACCAAAGTGATCCTCTTGCGCCATCCTCCTGGTGTGAAGAAGAAGGAGGATGGTAGCAGATAGAGGCAGAGATCAGATGGAGAAGGAAAGGGGAGGAAGCAGAAAGCGATATTCAGGAGGAGTAAGATGGTGATTGAGAATTAGTTTCATAGAGGCCTCGGAGAAATGTCCTCAGTCGTCCTTCCTAGGGATGACAGGAAGTTTCTGAAACAAGGCTTGCTGCCTCTGGTTTGTGGCGTCAGACCTATGAAAACATGGCTTAACACTCCTTGTTTAGGTGACAGACACTTCAAAATCTGCCCTGGCTCCATTTCGTTAGCGGTGTCAGGCTTTAAAGAACAAAGCTATAAACAGCTAGAGGAGGTGAGACCTTTAATACCTGAACTCAGTTTGTCAGCACTGCTGCTCACTGTGATGGCTGGTACACATTGTATACTTCTTTCCACATCACAGAGTAAATGCACACCATTACCATTGGCCCAAGCGACTGCTCGCATTGCCATCGTTCCGGCACTTCATCAAATTGATATTGTGGGAAAACACACGGGCAGTGCCCAATCTTTAGTTCGTAAACACACCCAGAACCTCTGCCAGTTTCCACTGGCTAGTGTGCTGGCCGTAGACCGAGTCAGTGTGCTCTGTTGATAGTATGAATGGTAATGAGTGAGTGGCTACTGGGATTGAAAGTGCTGTCATAATTAAGTTAGAATAATTAAAAGGAGCTGCACTGTATTCTTACAGATCAGTGCATCTTGTTAGAGGGCTGTGCTATGGGTTGGGGCACCGGAGGGGGTGTGTTTGTGGCCAAAGTTAATGTGTTTGTGCGTGTGTAACCTGCAGATTGTAGGTTAGGTGGGTTATTGTGTGAGGAACTAATTGAAATGAGAGGCGATGTGCAAGTCTCAGCCAACATGGCCGGTCCATTTGTCAGGGTGACATCACTGCACTCACACCCCATCCATCTCCGCCCGGCGCCACAGAACCATGCTCCTCCTGGTGATTAATATCCATACCTCCCTCACCGCACTGCATACATTCCACCCCTCCGAGCTCTTGCACACAACTGCTGCTGCTCCACACATGCACACCCACAAACAAACAAATACTCACACGCAGGCTGTTGGAAGCCCTCCTCTTCACTTATGCATACAGTGGCTGCGTACTCACCCACACTCTGTGGGTGGCACTCCCATTTACTCTCTCATGCACATATGGCTGGATCCCAGGGCACAGACAGTCACACACAAAAACTTCCTAATTGTTCAAAACACAAACTGTCCTTGCTATTTGGTTGCGTATACATTTCATTGATTCTGGTTCTACTAACTAATTACAATTTATATTTAATCCTGATTATATATATATATATATATATATATATATATACATATATATATATATATATATATATATATATATATATATAGAGAGAGAGAGAGAGAGAGAGAGAGAGAGAGAGAGAGAGAGAGAGAGAGAGAGAGAGAGAGAGAGAGAGCTGCTCCTGCCCTCTCAACGGAGTATATAGCAGGATTTTCTACTGTGAAAAATTACCAATAAATGTGTCTTCTTTCCCAAACACTACACAACCGGCAGTAATGGAAGAAGTACTCAGAGCTTTGTAAATGTAGAAATACCGCACTGTAGAAATACTCTGTTGCAAGTAAAGGTCCTGCATTCAAAATGTGACTTAAGTAAAAGTACATAAAGTGCATCAAAATGTACTCAAAGTATTCATTTTGGAGAATGACCCTTTTCAGGATATTATTTTATTAGGTTAGAATTATTGTTAGATTAATGTAAATATTACTATTGTTGCAGCTGATAAAGGTGGGGATACTTTATATACTTCTGTGTAGCTTCATCTACTTCATCGGCTGGGGCCCTTCTGTGTGGAAGTTGCATGTTCTCCCTGTGTCTGCGTGGGTTTTCTCCGGGTTCTCCGGTTTCCCCCCGCAACCCTGACAGGGACAAGCGGTTGAAGATGAATGAATGTATGTAGAGTAACTAGTAAATAAAGTTACCAAATAAATGTAGTGGTGTAAAGAGTACAACATTTCCTCTGAAAGTAAAAGTATATAAAATGCAATTACCTCAAAATTGTACTTAAGTACAGTACTTGAGCATGCCCCCGGATCCCCTAGTGTGTCTAAGGACCACCCACCACTGTCTCACAAAATACTGTGGGAACAATGAAATCCCATGAAAAGACCTAAGCCAACAGTGTTGTCTCTCAGGCCAAAACATTTAACATCTGGGCTCTGTAGTCTTCAGTAAATGTTCCACAGGTGTAAAAAGTGTATGTGCTGGGGACTTTTTTTCAGCCAATGATTTGGTGTGCTGGTATTTAAGGCAGCAGCAGCACAGATTCTGTATGATGGACTCAAAATAAATGACAGTGTCAGTTTTCATCACAATGAAGGAACATGTCATCTAGTGCAACGCTGTGGGCTGATTTATGTGTTTTTAATAGTTTTCAGACAGCGATGAAGCTCTGGAGTCACATAGGAATAAGATATATTAGGCTTTGGCTACACAGACAATACTTCCATCATGTCAATGCTGCTTTTGTTCTTTTCATTAAATTTTTCACCAGACCTATCTTTTGTAGGCCTTTTTCCACTGCTCATTATGTTGTAGCATACTGTAAACACTGTACATGTACATTGACTTATGCGTAACCGACAATCTAGTTAAAAGTAGAGCAGGTCCAAACTTTGCTTTCAGTATGTGATAAGCAAAATCAAAAAGGCCTGTTCCCTAACAAATCTTACCTTCTTGTAAGTTTGGAGCCAGTTCTAAATCAGAACAACCCCACTGGCAGCAGCAGCCCTTTCTGTAGCCAAAAATATTATACCCTTCCGAAGACAAATAAAACATCACACACACACAGTAGACATCACAGTGCTAAACCTCAGGAAAACAGATGATTTACAACTAAAGTTGGCAGGGTTTTTACAAATGAACAATATAAGAACACAGGATTTTACAGTATCAGGAATAAAAAGTGTAGTATGGTCTTCCTTATTGGGCTTATTTCACAAGATGTTATGAAGGGTTAATCAAAACTTCATTCATTATGACCAGCAATCAGAGCTACTCCAACCTGAGGAGTTAGCCTTTGAAGAGCCTCTAAATGATGACCTTTCTGTCCTACTCTGCTCCACTGATGTGCTTTGATAAGCCGGCCTCTGATCTTCTCTGTGGTGCATCAACTGCCCTGTCCTCCCAGAGCTGGGTGGCGCTAAACTTTCTCACTACGCCCTCAAATTACATCACCCAGGCTTGCTGTCTTGTTTCACACCATGCCTTTGAACTTGTGCAGCCACAGGCCAAAAAGTGAAACAGAGAACCTTGCAGTGTTGTTTTTTTTAACAAAGAATGGAGAGTAAACTGCAAGAATGCATTTTTTTTTTAATCTCAGACTAAGTAAAGGCAAATTATTGTTTATGAAACATCCCTCCACGATGCTTGCTCCTCCAAGTGGAACCAAAGCGCTGCTTAACCTCACAGTTGTGACTCTTCAACACCAGCGTCTCCCTCTCCCTCTGTGGGAGCATGCACGCCGCCTCCGCACCAGCTGTGTGAGATGCAAAGCTTCCCTTAATGTAAAAGCATTTCACTGTCTGAGAATCCACTGTCTGTGCTATTCACTGAAAAGAAAGAAGCTGAGAGATACTGAGAAGAGAGAAGGTGATAAGCAGCATAAAAAAAGGGACGGAGAACAGAGAGAACCACTAAGAGCAGAGGAAGACTGGAATCATGACAGGGAGGGAAAGGGAGGGTGAGAGGGAAGAAAAGGGGAGATAGAAAAAAACTGAAAGTCGACAGCCGCTTTGTGTGATTGATTGAGTGGCGTTCAGGTGCCAGGGGTCATACATATGCAAACTGCTCATTTGTAGTTGCTGCCAGGGCCGCTGTTCACCAGAGCCCTTGAATAGTGTCGCCTGACCACTGGGACACATAACACAATCAGATTAAGAAGCCCCTAAGTCACATGCAGGACGACCAACAGCTGCCATGTGCACCACCACCAGTGCTGACTTACAGTATCTGTTTTTCATCCTTGTCTGCTATGACATGCCCTTGTCTGTCTGTAAGAGATCTGGGTTTTAGGGGCTCAGATATGTGTCGTGAGCTTTGGTGTTAATGCAGCACAGATTTTTCCCTCTTGACATTTTGTTGTTGCTTTTTTTCAGTGCTTTGTTGCACACAAACCACATTTTCCATTTGAGTGGCTCAGTCTGTATACAGCAGCGCAGCGATGCTCTATCTTCGGCATCATGCATCATACTATCCGGCCAGCTTTTCAGCGCACAGTGTAGCTGCTGTGTTGGCTCATGCTTCACACGCCGCATCTCTCTTTATCATTGTGCGCAACCGAGATGAAAAGCCAAAGCGAAACCATTTAGGTTTCTGTTCGTCGTCGGTCTGTTCACATTTTCAGCAAGGACCTGCAGTTCAGCGAGCGAGTTATCATTCAGTTTGAACTTGCCCAGTTGTCGAGGGGCAGGACCCTGAAACATCGTGTGACTTTGTTGCCATTCAAGGTGATCTGATATTTTCTTTAATTATTGATTTGTGATGAGGCCAGCAGGAATCATGGGCTCATACATAATTCTTTTTCACCATCTTCTAGTCTGATTCCACTCTCATGCTGTGTTCATTCATTTAGAACTAGTAATTTCTAGGAGTTACAATCACCATTCAAGTCTTCATTCTTCCACCGGAAACAAGGATGTGGTGTTGGGTAAATGGCCTTCAGTGTTCAGGCTACCATGAAGAGACTTTCTTGTGCCTGCCTGCCTTTCGCTCTCTCTCTTTCTCTCGTTCTCTCTCTCTATCTCTCTCGCTCTCCTGCTCTCAGATCAGACTGCGCTCCAGCCATGCCATTGGGCAGCGAGCTGTAAACAGGAGCTGTACACTGATTCAAGTGGCAATCACTTTCATTCAGGCCCACGCACTCCTCCTGCCCCTTTACCTTCACTGAGCTTTTTTTTTTTCAGTCTTGCCGCCATGCTGGAATAAAAAAAACAAAAAGAGAGAGGATGAAAAATCTTGTGGGAATGACTGCATGGAGGATGGACCACTGGGCATGTCCCTTGCTCATCGTGAGCTTGACACACAGGCCCTTTATGTGGCTGTGTGGAGGGTGGCCCCCTTCCCCCCTTTGCTTCTCATCCACACCCCAGAGGCTCCCATTCAGCCCAGGCCTGGCTGGGGGGAAATTGGAGCTCTTTTGTAGTAGGGGATTCTTAGGGGTGGCTGTCAAGGCTGCGACTTTGTGGGCCTTTATTTCCCTAGCGAAGAGAAGGGGGGAGAAACGATAGAGGGATAGGACAAGCGAGTACCAAAGGAGAGTTTTGGACACAGATGGCCTTGTTAACAGGCACCCGCAAGAGGGAGAGGTTAAGGGGGAGAAGGGAACAGGGAAAAGTCGAAGAAAAAGCAAAAAATGAGTCCAGCAGAAAGCCAAAAAACTTACCCCGGGTTACGTCACCACTGTTATTCCCATCCTCCTTCTCCTCGTCTCTTTTCCTCTATTCCTCCCTATCCATTCCCTCCATCTGTCCCTGTGTAAGCTCACTCTTGAGCTCAATAACAAGCTTTTGCCCTCCCCCTCACCCTTCCTCGCCCCCTTCTCACCCTCCGCCATTACTTTATACACATTCCATTATCCGGGAGACCAGACTAAGAGAGATATCTGGGGTTGGAGCGATCATTATCATCACCTCTTTCCTCTACACTCTGAGTTATAGCCCACCGTATAGGAAACAGACATTTAAATCATAATCAATAGAGCAATATCAATGCTGAGAGGCATGGCTAAAGGAAATCACTGCTGTGGCTCAAGAGGAAACGGAGACGTTCAGTTTAGACTGAGATAGCGGTGTGTGCTTATTGATAAAATATGATCAAGCCACGAAATGCATTATGTGGCATCACATTCAGAGCTGACATTTTTGGAAAAATAAACTCTTTTGTTGATATTCAGGTGATGCAATGATTGTGGCTGGTGTGTGAAAACGTGTAAAATTGAAAAGCTGTTGGATTTCAGCGTTGATCTCCGGGTCTCTGCTGCTCATGTATTGCCTCCCGCATGTTGGCTGAAGCTCAAAGAGAGGACGCTGTCAAGCCCTATACATTAACTGAGCCTCTGGTTATGTTAAGGTAACATGGGCGGCTCAGTTTTTCCTAGGGGGAGTAGCGCTACATACACGCAATGTTTTGTCCGACAAGGACAATGCAAGGTGACAGGTGGAACCTGACCTGGCTGTGACCAGGCCACGGTCGCCGCTGCCACTCCGGTTGGGATCAAGAATGAATCTCTGACTCTGCGCTGCCACAAGGAGAAAATTCCAGGTCTTCATACAGCAGAAGCAAACCGCATCACTGTCAGGGAAGAGAAGCTTTGAAACACGATACAAAACACATCATATAATCAGTCAGGACAAATTACAGCTCTAACATGCAGCTGACATGTGTAGACAGTTAGATTCCATTTTTGAGCGTTGAGACCATTTCAGATGTTATTTGTCTGCATGACCTTTTGCAACTTTATGTAACCAGTTTTCTCAACTGACTGTTTCTGACATTTTGGATTTGGCATACATGATTCAAGAAGGGTTGACTTCAATGAAGATAATTTGTGTGATTTCTTTAGTTCAACTTCAGGGCATTTTTTAATTTCTTGATGTTCCCATTTTCTTTTTATGAACGTTTTCCACTGAACCATTTGAGCTTAATATACAAAACAATGTCCGGTTTATAGAGAAAAAAGGCATTAGGCAAAGCGACATCTGTGTTCAGCCTGAGGGTGTTAGGCTTGTGCTTCACCTCCGTTATTGAGGCTGTACTGAAAAAAACATCCAACATTTAATCTACAGTTTGTTATAAAACTCACCACAGGCACGATTAATAGAGGAAATTAAATTAGTACAAATTAAATTAGTACAAATTTATTTGTATGTACTTTTCAGTATCAGGTCAATTACTATTTAATGATTATTTCGTGTTTGTTGAATTAACTTGACTAGAACATTGTAATTGTTTACTACTGTAGTAATACTGTTTGTGCCAAAGTTAATTGGTCTGATCATTTAATGCATATCGATTTGAATACAGTCAGCTAACACAGATGGATACTATGTGATTACAGTCTGTAATTAAATGCTTATTGTAAAGCGACATCTAGCGTGTATTAAAAACCTCAATTAAATGTCAGATTGAGTAGCGCAGTCAAGCCTGAACCTGCCTAAACAAATAGTTAGAAGCACTGAGCTGCAGCCCAGAATCACAAGGTCCTGTGTAGGAGTGAGCTGTGAACAGATAGTGCACTGCACATTGCGGTTCATGTGCAGCCAAAGCCCACGCACTGCTGATGAGACGGGGATCATCTGCTAGATCTGGAAATCTAAACCCAATCCCCAGGAGGTTTGGAAATTCTGATAACTCAAACCGGAGACCAAAGCAAACTGTATAGTGTGTTATGTGTCATTTATTAAAGTTCTCATATTGTAAAAAAGTGAAATTTGCATGTCTGTGTCGAATATGACGTAGGTCAAGATACTGTAAACTATAAATACTGTTAAAGTATCAAAAAGCTCAATCCATAGAGTAGTATAGGTAGAAAGTGGTGCTGCAGTGCCATTACAGTCATTCCCCAGCTTCAGAGACGTCAAGAGCACAGATACAGAAGATCCAGAAACACTGACCAATCAGAGCAGATTGGGCTTTTTTTATTAGGGGGGCTTAAAGAAACAGGCGCTAAAATGAAGCATTTCAGACAGTATGAGAAAAATAATGTGTTTTTATCACTAAAGCATGTAAACATGTTCTAGTAGAAACCCAAAATACAAGCATGAACCTGCATAAAAAAGTAGACACAAAGTCCAGAGGTCATGCGTGAGTGATGTATGTAAAGAAAAAGCCGTAAAACTAAAATACCAAACACCTCCAGAGCACAAGCATAAAGTCAACAGTCTGTTATAAATGTAAAAAATAGAAATAACCATGCATAAAAAAACAATTACTTTGCTATCTTAATTGCTTTTCAAAGAAAATACTTTGGGTCACCTTTCCAATTAAAACATAACCAGCAGCTATATTAGATGTATTTTTAAATGGAGCCTGCAGCATGTCTTGTTGTCTAAGATATTGGATTCCACCTCTACATTTTAATGACCAGTTTCATTTATAGATGCAGAGGAATCAGCAAAACACAAAAAAAAAAAAAAATCACAGAAATACTATAGCATTGAGCGGTGCTTTATTCTGCCAGCTGGGGATCCAACTCTAATGATTTACAATTTGTCATTTAGTAATGTCTCATATTACAATGCCAAATGGATAATGTTTGCTATGTCTTTTCAATTAGGCTAACAGTTGCACAGAATCCCTTTTACATGTCGGTCTCCTGACATTTCTTAACCCATCTGACATACACTTGGTGAAGTGTGAACCATTTCGCAAATGAGGGTTATTCTGGGAGAGTCACGTCTCCTCTCTCTCTCCACAGCACCCGGGAGAGGGTTGTAAAAGCTGTTGTCCTTAAATTATGACGGAACGCAAGGAAGAGCCGCAAGAGAGAAAGAAGGAGAAGTCTTCTCTCTCTCTCTCTTTCTCTCTCTCTCTCTCTCTCTCTGTCTGCTTCTGTCTCTGTTCCTTTGCCTGTCTCTTTCACTCTCTCTCTGCATGTGCCCTGCTGCTCTGTCATCCTCAGGGATGCATCTGAAGGAGACCATCTGTTGATCCATTTGTCTCCCACTTTGCTTCCTGTGCCACCGCCTCTCTCCTATCGATGATCAGGCATGGCCTTTCCCTTGCCCACCCTCTTTGTTGCTGCCAACAGGCACTCCGAGCGAGTTGGGTGTGCTGTTGGGGGGCGGGGCAGGAGGCTGTGCCCTCTGATTTACACAAAGAGAGGAAATGGCGGACTGGTGGACATGCATCCTTTTTCAGTGTTTATCCAAAGTTAGTATCGCTGTACTGACCTGAGTCAGAAAACATTTATTTATTTATTTTTGCATTGTTTATATCAAAACTATTTCCTTTTCCCCCTTAGGACTTAAACACAGAGAGCTCATCATTATATGGAGGCATAGACCATGAAATAGATGTTAGAAACAATGCTGAGGACCATCACTGGAGGCAAACATTCACCACCAACACATTTATTGCTTGTGAAGAGTTGCAACTAAAGAGAGGAGGATCTAGGTTTCCACGCACATCTCCTAGCTGTCACCTCGCATGCATGTTCACGGGTTTGATGGACACTGAGTCCACCGTGGGGACTCCAGGGATTGCTTGCCTTTGATCTTCTCCCACGACTCTCGATTACCCATCATTCAGCAGGGCTTAGGCCCTGGAGAGCAGCTGGGAGAGGGTGGTGTGTTAACACAAGCTCTGATGTACCCAAGAGAGATTCACCGTCCAACTCAAGACATCATACAGCAGATTACACAGACACGGAGGGAAATGTGCACAGATAGTGCCTGTTGTGGATGTTTAGACTGAAAGTATGAGAGTGTGAGAGAGAATCAAAATGTATCAGAGGAAGGTGGTAACTCGGAAAGGATATATAACGAGGTTGCAATCCGTACCGCATCAAAATTATTGTAAATCTTATTATCAAGACTGTTTCTCTCTGTCTGTGGAGTTTTCATAGATTCCTAAGATTTTCATCAGGACTGCTCAATATATCTGATGACGGGTGCTCCACCGGGGAGACATGCCATTGATTTCCCATAAGGTGCAGATGACATGTGGTCACACGCAATCCTATTTTACCAACAGCCGTGTCATCCATTAAGTCATGATTTCAGCAATGCGGTCAGCAGGCGTGATGGTTTTTCTGACAAAATCGGGTTGGAGTTAATCACTGCAGATAACCTTTTATGCTGCAGGTGCACATCTAAAATAAATATACAGTTCATGACATCTTGCATGTGCATGTTGCAGTCCACCTATATTTTTTTTTCTCCTGGTCAAATGCAAACTTCTGTATGCATAAAATGTAATTTACTTAGTTAGCTGCCTCTGGGTGATGTTTTAATTAATATCTATGTGTGTTGCAGGCTTCCTCAGCACTGGTGACCAGGCTGCTAAAGGGAACTACGGGCTCCTGGACCAGATCCAGGCTTTGAGGTGGATCAGTGAGAACATCGGCTTCTTCGGAGGAGACTCCAACCGCATCACTGTGTTCGGTTCTGGGATCGGAGCGTCCTGCGTCAGCCTGCTCACCCTCTCCCACCACTCTGAAGGTATAGTACAGCAGTAATGAGGGGGATGGGTGATACAGCTGTGGAGCTCATGCCTGCTGGTGTGTAGGCTGCTGAATATTAGAAACTGGCGATGCAGCTAGAGAGTTAGAGTAATGTATTCTACTGTACTGCACAGCATAACGAATGCTTTAAGAAGCAGGTGTTTGCATTTAAATGATTGTGACGTTCATTACCATTCAGAAATTGAAACTCCACTGCATTTTTCAAACCACGTGAGTCTTGAAGGTTTGCTAGTATGCCTCTCTATGTCAGATGGAGTGGTAGGTATAATGTGTCTTTGTAAGCAAGATAAAGAAAGACATGTACCAGGAGAGCTTTTTAGTGGCATGCTAAATGACACATACACACACACATACAAACACACACACACAGAGACACACACACACTGTTCTCTTTGTAAGAAATGTTGTTTATCTGTTTGCTACCTTAGTGCTATTTCATGATGATTTACTGCCCACGGTGGCCATGTCTTAAATACTAAATGCAGCATGCGCGCTGAACCCGGACATGCGATAAACATCCCTCATGCTCCTCTAATGCATTATTGAATTAGGATGGAGCATCACTGCTTCTAGGTAAGTTCTTGCAAGAAGTGCTTTGGCTTATGTAAATGAACTGTATCTTTGAGCTCTGTGCACCCTGCACAGCCAAATCGACACAACATCATCCTAAACCCGGAATCATTACAGTCAGTCACATATATATTTGTCCGGCTGTTTGTTTTGCTTTTAATTGACATTGGTGTTGTGTACATAGTAGGCTATTAGGATGTTGAGGTGTCGTTGCATAGTAATGTTTATGGTTTTTATTTCTACATTGTTACTGTGGTGTTGATATTCCCAATGAAAAATCTTTACATTCAGCCACGCTTATGTATCCTGCCCCGTGAACATGTTAACAAGCCACAAATATGCTGCTTTGGACACGCGTGGTTGGAAATGTAACACGGGGCGTTTACTGTACAGTACATTACATGCAAGTGAATAGCATTAAAGAAAGCACTCTTGCATGAGATAAAGGATTGGTCTAAGGCAATACTGTGGTCAGAAAGCTATTAGATGGTATACGTTCAAACACCACACACACTAACACACACACACACACACACACACACACACACACACACACACACACACACACATTTCATTTTCTTGTCACTAGGCAGAGTAGAATCTCTTTTTAGGAATTTTTCTAATAGTAGACCCACGTATATTTGAAAGAGGTCATTTGAGCTGCTCTTCTTTGGTCCCTTTTACAGTGCCAGGGATTTGTGATGTGTTTTGCGTTCTCCAATTTGCATTAAAGTGTTACTAATTGCCTTGATTTCCTCTGATGAATGATGACTGCTTTTGGATTGAATTTTTACCATAAATGCCTTTTTTATTCATACGCCATAATGTTACGCTCCATGTAGCATGTTATTATACTGCCAGTGAAACCATCTCCTCTGCCTCCCAGTAAATTGGATATTACCGGGTCTGTTTTTTTCCCCTGAATGGAAATGTATGCCCCACTGATGGGATAAAGAAAAAGGAGCCAGTAAAACTTGAGGGATCCTAGTAAATTGAAACAGGAAGCCTTCTATCACGCCAGGACTCTTGCTGCGAATGTTACCAATGGCAATCAGATTTCACACAGTCTCTCTCGGAGCACAGATTGTTGTAATTATATAAAGTTTAGGACTGGAGTGGGCTGCAGGATGTGACAGGAAATCCAAGTGAAGAAACGTCTTTTTGCACCTGCTTTCACAACCTTCGCTGTACTCTACTCCTCTTCTCCTCTCCTATATTTGAGGTGCAAACTGGTAGGATGTTCTTGTTGCCAAGCCAACACAGTAAACAAGAACAGAATCAAAGTGTCTGGCTCTGCATATCGGTGAAAATCTATAATCAAATGAATTATACACTGTGGCATGAAAACACCTGCACAAGGGCCTCTAGTAATGGGCTTGTGTAATCATCTCCGATCCATGTTAGCAGCCTCCGAAAGAGCACCTTATATTGAGTTTTCTCCTTTAAATTAAGGCAGGAAACAAGATTGTAAACAATGCATCATGGTTCCCGATTTGGCTTTTTATCTCGACTCGCTCCCAAATAGAAATTATTTTTTTTACGGCTAGAAATAGAGGCAGCGGTGTCACATTGACTGGGGCGCGTTTGAATTCAGGAGTAGCACGCGGTAGGATGTGATAATACGGCACAGGATTCACGTGTGTCTCATGAACACAAACACTTTCCTTCACAGGCAGCATCTCAGATGCAGGATAACGAGGCCCAGGTAAAAGAGAAAAAGTAAATCAGCGATGACACACTGTTCTGGAGCTCCCTGGTGTGTCTGCGTATTTAATGACAATATTCCCACTCTCACTGTACATAGTCTGTCATCACTGCCTACAGTGCATAGACTTTCCATCCAACAGAGACTCCTTTTATGCCTGTTGGTGGCAGAGTGACAACTTACTTCAGATGCTCCATGCTCCTCCTGAAGCCTATTTAATAAGCTGGATCCTCCTATATCATCCCAGCCCTCCGGCCTCTCTCTTTGATTGCCTGCTCCTCTGGCCTGGCCTTGGTGGCGTCTCCATGTGGGTGGGCCTAGGGCTCCAGTCACAAGGTACATCCATCACCTCCCCCCTTCTGGCCCGTGCGGAGGCTGGCTTGGACGTCCTCTCGTGAGGGCTGGATTTTTTAGACCCCTGTCCCTGCCCTGCCTCCTCCATCTAATCTCCTCCTCACTGCACCCATCTGTCTCCCTGCCCTCACAGACAGTAAAAGCATGCAAGGGACACACGCTTTTCTATGCCAGCATGTCTCTCCCTCTCTGCCTCTCTGGGTTTCTGCTCCCTAGTCTGCAGCATGTGTGGTGTGTTGCTATTAATAAGATGGCTGCCTTGTCTGCCTTGCGAGCAATCTAGCTGCACATCTGAGACTTGAAGCAGAATGGTCATTAAAAGCGCAGTCCCTCTCGGCAGGAGGGTGTTTTTGACCAGCTTATTAAATGTAGCTCAACAGTTGTGTTCTCGCAGAGGGAAATCTCTGTCCCTATCTTCTTTTGCTTCCGCTTCAAACAGAAAACGACTGAAGATGTTCAGGAGCTAGGACATTAGCCAGTCCCATATACTATCTGGCAGCTCACAGGCACTAATTGAACATGCAGATTCGGCTTTTTTCCTTATCTCATAATAATCATTATGATATAAAAAGTGAGATGGCTTCTTTACACACGAACAGCATACTAAGTAGCCTGTGACTCAGATGTGTGTATTTAAACATATATCTCTTAGTGGAGTTGATATATTTGTTTTTATGTTCCCAACCTACTGTATATCTACACACATGTGTCTGCATCAGTGTGCGTATCCCTGCTGTCTGCGTGTGTGCATGCCAGCGCATCTATTCACAGAGCACATAAGAGGGAAGGGCTAGTTGTAGAGCTGCTGAAGGTCATTTTCTTTTTTTCTTCTCTTCCTGTAAGCAATCAGGATAAAAGCTACGCTTCTGAGGAAGTGCTCCCCTTTTAATGGAACGTCTTGGACATTAAAGACAGCTAGTGTGGAGGATCCTTCATGCCAATGTCAGCTTTCATTTTTATTAAGACTTCTAGGATATTGAGTACCATAAATGTGCATGTTAAATGCTTTGGTTTTATTACAGCAGTGCAATGAGTACCAAGGCTTTTTAATGCAAGACACCACCTAGCAAACACTGACACCCCTTGAACCATGAGTACTAAGAGGGCAGTGTGATAGGTAGTCAGTTTTCAGAGGGTTTTTTTCAGAGAAGAGTAACACGTTTTTTAATCCATTTAGTATGAAGGATAGTCTTGAAGGTGATTAAGTTAAGAAATGCATCGTGGGATGTGTAGAAATCGAGGATCAGACAGATTGAAAAAATCAAATAGCATGGCAGGACATTTTTCTCAAATCACATCTAAAATATTAACTTTATTAATGCCTGTTCTTCATAGTAAACTACTTGCTGTGGACTAAAATTTATGATTCATGCAGTCTTGGAAAGGATGTGACATGGAAGTCATAGGAACTGATGTATTACCATACAATTTCCTTCAGCTGATTGGATGAGAAACTAGAGCTTCTGTTAGAGTAACTTGAGTGTGATGTTATGATTACAGTGAGGCACAAACTGCCTTGTCCTTTACAATTAAATGTGTGCACCAGAAGGCAAAATATCTAGCAAAGCTTTCATAAATAAACTAAAATGACCCATAATAAACCCAGAAATTTAGAACTGCACTAATTAGGGCATTAGTAGATAAAATGTTAATATAAGTAATATTCCAATGGATACATGTAAACTTGATAAAGACTTAAAAACTGAATATTTAGCTCGATTTGATAATTAACGTTATTATATACTGTACATCACAAATACATCAAAACGTATCACTGTTTGCGCCGGTCCAACAACACCGGTCCAACAACACCCAGCAACACTCATCACAGTTGTGTTGTTTCTGTTAAAACACCTTTTTCTCCCCACCATCACCCTCCAGACTCCTTCCTCTGTAGTGTAAACAGAACAAATACTTCACATGAAAAGGATACAGATACAAAGAAACATAACAAATACGAAGAAGTCGTAAAGAATTGAGAATAATGATGATGATAATAATAATGATAATTTGTAAGTTAAATCGGCTTCAGTTTAAGCTGAATATTTCACAACATAGAGAGGATCCCAAATAAAATCATGTCTGAAAACTTGTATTAAAAATCTCATGTTAATCCTATCAAATGCTTCATTATTTCAAAATGTGCTATCAAATTGACACGTTCTACACATTTGTGTAAAAATGCCAGACAAACAGTATTCACATGCAGTCAAAGCTTAATTTGTTTTAATTTCCGTGTGTCATCCCTCATACCTTTGTTCCTGGGGAGGATAGTGTATTTAACATGGTAATTCTTGTTTATTTTCATCATAGACTATGTATGTAAAATATTCTCTGTGATGTAAATGAAAGAGTTTTGAATTAGTGAAAGCAATACATATATTTTTTAAAGCAACAATGAATAATGTTTACAATAAATGTGTAAAATTTACCTTGTCAACCCCTGTCTAGATTTGATAGTAAATGTAATATCCTTTATTCTGCTGGATGGACAAAACAAGCAATATTAATACATGTGTAATACATACATATGAAATCACATGGCAGGTTAGGGAACAGACTTTGTACGGTGACGTCTTGGACCTCTTGTGTTTTCACCGCACAAATCACTGTGCAAATGACTACCGTGCTGTTTATGGCATGTATTTACCTCGTGGACCTATAGAGGAAGGGAATAAGACTGACAACAATGTTTATTGGAACTTGAATCAATCTGCCTCTGTCAATCTTGGTGATACAGTGCTGCTGTTGTGGGATTCAAAGCCATGCATACCTAACCTCTGCTCTGACAATCATTTTCCATGTACATACAGGCTCATAGTTGTCCTTAGAGGGAACAACACAAACACTACTGTAGTGAGGCTGCTGGGAATTGTGAGGATGTGTTGAGCTTTGAGAACTTGTGTGCTCATGCATTGTTGTATCTTGAGATATGGACAGGTAATGGGCTACTGTAAATGCTGCTCCAAATTATCATACAGAGCGAAGAAGGAGGCCAGCAGGCCTTATAGATGAAGAATGTGTGAGTGTTACTCTACATCACTACTTTAACGCTACTGTTACATCTAGCTCTGACCTTTGAAAATAACACGTGTGGGTTTCCTTTCTGAAACGAGACCCATGGGAGGTTCTCCTTGTGGAATGGCCTACAGGCCTGCACAACCCCACTCTGTAATGCCCCTGTGCTGAGCTCCCACCGTACACCGATCCGGAGGTGCGATCCATCCATACTCTGTGTTGACTTAATTTCTGTGGGCTCCTGTAACAGCCATCCATTTCCTGTGGAGTTTAAGCATCAAATAAAGGCACCTTGTGAGAGCTGGATTGTGAATTGGAGAAACCGGGAAAGATAGCTGCATAACCACATGCCTTGGATGTAATTCACACACAATTCAGCACCATTGTTGTGCAAATGCCTTGTGCTTGAGAAAAACCAGGGACAATTGTCGAAGTTGAATAAACCCTATTTCTGAGATGTCAAAGGCATTCAGCAACTCGACACTGTAAAGATACCTGGGTGTTTGGGGCACCCGAATGCCTCCATCTCAAGGTTTGATTTGGCTGTTTGCTGAAGGGTGTCTGTGCATCTCAGGGTGTGAAAAAGGCCTATGCAAGATGAGAGAATGGGGACACGCCGTGTCAGGTGCCGTATTCTTCCACCTCGATTGACAAGAGCGATAATTAAACCAGGGGGATGCCATCTCTGCGGAGCAAGTATGCTTGTATTTATTTACGCTGACTACTCGGCTTTGTTGTCTGCCATAAAGTGTGGCCGTCATTGTGTGGAAAAAGTAAACTGCTTTTAAGAAGTGGCCAATATGGCATTTTCATTCAATCTTTGACTTTGTATAGCAGAAGGGGAAACAATTGCATTATTTTTTTTAACAAAACAGAGATGCAGGAATGCTCACCAACTAAAAGGTATTACTCTCTTTAGAATTCATAAGAAATTGGAGACGGCCTAATTCAGGAAGCAAATCGTTTTTTTCTCTTCACTACTCACCGTTGCGAAGAGAAAAGGAAGCCAAAGTTGTATTGAGCAGAAGAAATAAGGAGGCCCTGCAGAGTAATGAGAGATGGGAGGGGTGTTAAAGATGACTCCGCTGAGGTCAGATGGCCAGTTTGAGGTAAAACTCCAGAAAATAATATCCAGCTTGGCTGTCCATCAGAGTGAGGCAGCTTTACCTATCCCTAGCCAGAAGAGAGCAGAGGAATGAAGAATTGACAAATGGCCCCAAAACGGTGAAGGCAGTTCATTCATGTAGTCCTGCCATCAGTCTGCCTCTGCTTGCAGCAGGTAGTTGAGCCTATAAAGCATGGAGTTATAGGTGTTAAAGAGCCGAGCAGCAGGTCAGAGAAAGAAGCATTGGATAATTGAGTACTTTAGTAAATCCATGCCTCCATCAACCAAGGTAATAGCTCAGAGCATTGCATATAACTGTAGCCCCGGATCCACTACTGCACGAATGGGCTTCGGCAGCTTGAGCGACATGTGGCACACATGGGCTGTCTCAGCAATATTTTCCAAGACAATACAATGAGACCCATCTGGTGATGTATTGCTGAGATTACTTTTGGAATCTAATCGCGGCTGATGAACGAGGTGACTACAGAATATGTCATCTGTTGATGACCTGCAATCCCCAAGTGAAGACGCTGGCAAGTCATTAGTTCAGGTAGATGCCATCTATGAATCATTGTTGATAAATCATTGTCAAGGGCGCATTCATACACCTCCTAATGGACAGTGACAGTCGAATGCTGGAGAGGGAACTGTGGCTGCAGCTCCTGGCTGTGCCCTGGCGTTCTGTGATCCTATTAGGCTTCAGATCAATTAAACCAATAGCTGCATCATATTGCTCCCGGACTGTCTCGTCTGTTTCCTCTCATGATTGGTCCAATGACTTGATGGAGGTTTCTGTATGTCTCTCTGTCTGTTTGTCTGTCTGTCTGTCTGTCTGTCCATGTCCCTGCTAATTTGACTCCACTGCCTTAATCTCTGAGGCATTTTCTTCAGCTCCTTTCCCCTCTTCCTCGTAGCAGTTTCTTTCTTTTTTCCAGTATCCATCCTCCCCCAGTGTCTCTCTTTTCGTCTTCTAACCATGTCTCCCTCTCTCTGCCTCAGTCTTTCTCTCCCTGGCACCAGAGTAAAGCATCCATTATAGAGTGATGCATGGGTGTCTGTGTGAGTGGGAGAGAGGGACTTGGCACTCCTCCTGCCCCACCTGCAGAGGAAGCACTGACAGCTGAGCACTGGGGGCTCATCCCTCCCCCTCCTCCTCCGCCCATCTCCACATCTCTGCTGACCTCCCTCCTCCTCTCACACCTTCTCTAGCTCCCTCTTCTCTCTCACCCTCTGTTTATTCCCTGTTGTTCCGCACACATTGGCCCAATTTCTGCCACCTATTTTCACATTTCATTATGTCTTTCCATCTTTTCTTTTACACTGTATGTTCTCTCTTTTTGTCCTCTTCACTGCACATTTTTGTGTTTCCTTTTTTTACCCACATTTGTGTAAGTGTTTATTCATTAGGTATTCTGCACTAGGCAACACGGATGGTTGGATGTGTTGTTAAATAGTTACCCTGTTTGTCAGCCAGATGAACAACTACAGTGTAATTAGCTGAACTTTGCCCTTAGTTATGACCACGAGCACTCTGTTTGCTTGTTGTTGCTGACAGCTCACCTCTGTGGCTAGCTAGGTCAGTTTTACGTACCATATCTGTTTACCTCCTCTGAGAGGAAAGAGCTCAGTGCCTCTGCATGAATAACGGAAAGATACTGTCGAGCTGCTATGAAGCCGTGCCATCTCATTCATCATTTTCACAGTTTTGCGTAACATGTGATTTATACATATATCCGGCAGCAGGAAGGGAACATTACTGGGATTTTCAAACTATTCCTGTTGATTTTTTTTAACTCCTAAATTATTCTGAAATAGGAAATGTATGACTTTGTGCTCACTTAATTCTGGTATAAACGCTTCATCTGCAATGAGTGGAAAAATACTTACTGCATGATTATAGGAATCCAGGAATATATCATTCTGTTTGCACAGTGCCTGCTTGCCACACTCTGTGCTTACAGGCAGAATGATTTGGGAGGAAAATAGTGTCACATCAGACCAATTACTTTGCTGTAGGACTAAGTTGGAAGGGGTGATATAGACAATGAGATTCATGTTTACCATCTGGATACCGATCACTGACATAATGTACTCTTAAGAGCACACATTAACTGTCCACTGTGCGTGTGTGAACATGTGCACATGCAGTCACAAGCTGTAGTCTGGCTACCAAGACGCTCAATTCTGGGCAGTGCAAATGCATTAGCCTTAGCTGTGAAATTTGCATCGTCTGAGCACAATGGAATCCCAAATGAGAGGAACTTCGGCAAACATGCTGACGAGCAGAAACGTCTACTATAAAGGGCCAACATTGTGCAACCTGACAAAAAGACTAAATCTTTAGCTTTCAGCCCACAAGGATGTAATAGATTTTTAGCTTAGAGAGGTAACATACCCTATAGATCCTTTTCAGTGGTGAAAGAGAGTGACTCGCCAATGTGAATGCACTTGTCAGGGAACAATATTGCACAAATGCCATTTCTCAACTTGAAGACCACTTCCTTCTCCTGGATAGGAAATTCTACAGTAAGTTACAGTGTTCATAGTCGACTAATGCCTGGACAGAGAGGCTACTGTACCAGCTGCGGACTGAAGAGTGAAAAGTAAATGAATTAATGCTGTTTGACACTTTAAAATGGTCTGCAGGTAATATCTCAGCTTTAAGGGCTCCTGCATGCTTTTTACAAAATTTCTTGCACGACACATTATTACAGGTATTACTGCAGTCACATAGCCTGTTCTAATTTAGTCTTAAACATCCGAGTCTCTTGCCGTTCCTTGAATTTCTCTGACGATTACGACGTCGGCCCTCCCCGACAGCAGTTCCCGAATCTCTTCGTCTCTCCAGTTACAAGTTTCAGTAGCTTTTACACTCTTGTGTTTGCTTTCTTCCTGTTTTGCACCAAAACGAATGACAGAAACATCATCACCATGACCACTTGTTTGCCGTGAATTCTCCATACAATGACCCATGGGCTCAATCAGAGATTACATGGGCATTGTACTAGGGAGCTGGCAGGGTAAAATCCGTTTGATATCCAATTGACTCAGAGATTTGCGTTCTTGCATACAGCTCTACTACGTAATGTCTAGATTTCAGGTTTATAGTGCGGTCACAAATGCACAAGATAAACATTTGCCTCCTGTTCTCTTCCATTCTGTGCTGTGGCGTAGCAAATTTGCATGGAGTTCAACTATGGTGAACTTTGACCAGCGCAACACAGGCGTGTGACTTTCAAGACTCTTTAAGACAAATTTTGCCTCCATGTTTTTGGCGCTGGAGTTTTTCTTTGCTATGATTTTTATCAAACAACTGTTTTGTAAAAGTGTATGTGTATACCCACATAGAAATATCTAGAAAATGTTACGGCATTAACTATCTCACCAGGTTAGCCCACAGTGGCTAATCTTAGAGCTATAGTTCAACACTTGGTGCAGCTGCTTAACAGACAAAGCCTTCAAGGGCACCTTAAAGCCTTCATGTGTAGGATTTAAACATTTCTTATATTGGCAACTGCTGAATCTGACCTGGTGTGGGTTCATTCCAAAGCAAAAATGTTTTGATGGTGGATATTTTATAAGCTTATTCCAATAAAATAAAAAAGAAAGAAAGAATACAGTAATCCTACACCACAATTCAATTTCTTGCAGCATGAAAATGGCTTTGAAACAGCATTTAGACCTTCATGTTGGGAGATAAAACAGCAACGCTTTTATTCTTTGGGTCCATAATTAATAAAGTTTCCTGGAAAGAATGATGTAATTTCTTAGTAGTTATAGGGAAAATAGAGAGTGTTATTTTAGGCAGTTAGAGTTTAGTAAGTTTAGTTTATAAGCAGCTGTTGATTCCATAGTAATTGCCTTATAAGAACTTCTTCATTTTAATGATAAATGTGCAGCATTGTATTTGGTTTTATTTTTACCACAATTGTCTCATTCTTGAAATACCTTTTTAATACATTTTTAAGATGCTTTGGGGCGTACTCACACTGTCCATCCGTACCGTGTTCGTTTGACCAGTGTGAGTGCAACCGTACTTCGTCTAGGCGCGGTACACTTGCCGGCCACGGTCCGTTTTGGAGAGGTGAGCTTTTGTAAAGCATGTGCGCACGTGTACGAGCACGGGGCCTACGGCGGTTCTGACTCAATTTTATGTGCGCCTGGTCGGACATAGAAAAAAGAAGGACGGACCATGCGCGGACATTTAAAACAATAGCGGCAAAAGGTTCACAACTCCGAGGTCTCTGCGGCGTGATGACGTATTGGCAGCAAGAAGCATTTCGCCAAGGCCCAGGCAGCTTGAAGGCTTTTATTGTGAAGCAGCTGCAGGAAGTGCTGTGGAAGTGTTTGCAGGCAATACACAGCAATGAAGTGGATCACAAACTAGTCATACTCCTATCTGTTATATGAAAGGTGCATAGATATAAAACAGAACTTCCAGTGTGACTCCAATACCGATATCCATGAGCTAACAAATGCAGATTAAAGTAAACACCAAAAGGAAAGCTTTTCCTCAAAGCTGTTCATGATGAGCAGTTTAACAGTGTTAAGAATGAACAAAAAAAAAAGAACAAAATTGCAGAGTACTTGAAACTCTGCCTATTTCAACATCTAAGCACACCTGGCTAATTGCTGCAAAATGTAATTGTAGACTTTTAGAATCAGAAACTCGGATGCAGTCCCACATTCAGAACAATTTCCGAATGATTATTCATTTAAAGCATGCTGCCGCCTTGACAGCTAAAATGACTGCTCAACAAAGGCAAATAGAAAACAAAGTAAATGTTAACACAGGTATTGTTTGAAGGTGACCTAGGCCCTCGTCAGACAACGATGCCTTTGACAGACTCGACATTTAACTCAAACAAATACTGCTTTTTGCTCACCAAACATGATGCTGTGTCAAGTTTTCATCAAATGAAAAATAGGCATCACCCCTGAAACATTTCTCCTGGTTTAAGTGAAGGCTGTTCGGAGAGTACGTATCCTCCGCAATATTTCAGATGTTGACGTACCCATATGGCATGCCACTAATGTTGATCGATGCCCAACACTGCGAACACTACTCACACTGTAGAGGATAATGAAATGTTGCAATGTGACATTTCCAAAAATCCTCACAGTGATCTGTTTATTATCCATTATGAAAAGCACCATGGCTTCTGCAGTTTTCCACTCGAACAAAAAACAATGCATAGGAGTGTTTACTTTCCAAGCGGAGCAGCGCAGAGTTCTCATAAAAAATGTCTGAGCTCACCCAATGTGCTATTCTTAGGGTTCCCCTTAGAGCCACTATCTAATTGGAGTCTCAGTTGTCCAATTGGTGAAGCCATCCTCCACACAGATTTTTTTACGAGACCTGTGAGTGACTGTGATTCCCTGTTTAGGTGTCTGTGGCTGTTCTCAGGCATGTCCCGGGACTCCTGCTCATCGGTGAAGGCTTCATTAGCGGGGATGGGAGGTGGCAGCAGAGAGAGAACAGCTGTTTAGCTAACCACTTGCATTGTTAGCCAGCCTTCTCCGTATGCCTAACTGCCTAAATACATCCCCTAGCTGCTAATAGAATGCTCATTAGGTGAGGAGGAGACTCGATGGGAAATAGCGCCACATTGTGCTACAGCTCTACTAGCTTCTACTACTCCTCCTCTCCCTCTGGTCTCTATTAAAGCGCTGTATCGAAGAAAAAAAAAACGTTCCTCTGTGGATCAACTACATCTCCAGCCCACCTTGATCTCTCACCCTGACCTCCAGGGAAAGACAGGGGGGTGTATGGGTACTTGAGTTTGACGGGCCACCAGCCTCTGTGATACCAAAACACGGTCCACACGTGCAGAGATACTGAGGTATACAAGATTACAAGATCCCAGAGGACAGACGGATAATACCGCCTGCTTCCAACCCTGAAGAGAGAAGGAGTTAGTTTGGTTTGAAGGTTTTTTTTTCTTTTTTTGCAAAATTTCCCCAAGTGGCATAGTGTTCAATTATTCAAACACTGTAGATTGTGCTGCCGTAATTTGTCAGTAACCCACCAGCACCAGTCTATTTCTCTGTGTCAGAACTGATGAAGCTGGCGAAGAGGAGGGAAAGCTGCGACATCAGAGATGGCACTGTGAATACCTGATAGTGTTCATGGGAACAGCTACAGATCAGAGCCAAAAACACTGCACCCCATCACAGCCAAAACACATCCCTGGCTGCAAAAAGTGGCGGCCCATGTTTGATTAAAATTCAAACAGGAAAACATGCTACCATGGAAGTACTTCTTGAATAAACACGAGCCCGTTGCTAACATTCCCCATGCAGAAATGCAGTCAAACAAAGTGCACAGCGACATGGGGGGAGACGATGTGTGGTAGGACTGATATGCTCCAAGCTATTTACAGTAAATGACAGCAACTGTAGATTCTGCTGTCATGTGGAAATGTACCCAGGGGAATAGTATACACAGAATACGTAATCTCACCTGTGAATAATAATATAAGACATCTATGATTATAAATACTTTTTAAAAAGATAAGAAGCATTCTGAATAAGACAAGGTGGTGGATTTATACATCTTAAATCTTTTAAATTAAAGGTGGGAAACCTAATGATATACACTCAGAGACAAACTGTCAGAGATTCCATCATGTTTTTAAACCATCATGGGTAATGTTGCAAATCAATAAGCAGGAATGTTTTCTGTCAAATAGGATTTCTATACAATGTTTGCATCAATGTGATGAAGCACTTTGACTTGGAAGGTATTCAATTTGCTACATTTGCCAAAAACAGACATTCCTGTCTGCCTATTTAATTACTAAACACTTTCTTAGTTGATTGTTGATTAGTTGATTGTGTCAATGTACTTCATCACAATAAAACATCAATATGACATCTTAGAATGACATAAACCGTGGTATTGGATTTCATCTATATTCATACTCATATGTACTTTTCCATTTGAAGAAAGATAACATACAGTAAATCACTAAAATTACATAAATTGAAATAAGCCATTTTCCTCAAATGGATTCCGAATAATGTCAAGAGACGTTTCCCTCTCACATATTTAGCACACACCAGGAGATTGTCAAGAAATGCTCTGTTTGGTTTAGGTGTGGGGTGGTACCCGGGTAGAGTATGCATGAGGCAGGACATGACACAGATTACACCAGCAAGTTCATAATTTGGTCATAACAACGAGTCTCTTGCCGTTCCTTGAATTTGTCTGAAGATTTCCGCATTGACCCTTACCATCAGAAGTTTCTAAATCTAAATCACCCTTGTTCTTTACCCTCGGAAGCCTGTTTTCTTCCAGTTTCGTGCAAGCCGCATGATAGAAACCTCATCAACAGTCAACAGTCCACTTGCTCACTGTGAATTCTCACCCTTTGGGCTCAATCAGACATTCACATGAACTTTGCACAGGTGCATTCACATGGAGCTGACAGAGTAAAGTCCCTTTAATGTCCAGTGCAACTGATTTGGACATTTACTTTCTCACGTACAGCTCCTCCAGGTAATGTCTGGCTAAGTACAAGACTGCAGTGCATGTGTGATAGATGTGCTATAGAGAGGCGTAATGAACCTGTGCAGCTCAGGGATTCCTTTCGGTGATTTGTGTTTTTCCTGGTCAGATAGAAAGATCACTTTCTTTTGTTCAGAAAGAAAAGAAAAAACTGTTACAACATTAACTCAATTACCAGTCTAGCCCACAGTGGCTAATATAAGAGCTATTAAAGTTATTTAAGTTATTTCAACAAATACAATAAAGATGACAACTTATAGCCTTCTGGTTTGACAAAACAATGCAAACTCAAGGTCAACTTACTAACTTTTCCTGGAGTTTTCAATTGTTTTTATCAACAGATGTTTTCTCCGTTTTCATGGAGATTAATCTTTTGACTTGTGAGCTCAGTAGCGGTTCAGATTAGCACTTTAAGGACTTCACGTCCAACTGTGGATGAAGACCCTGTAATCTGGATGAAAGCTACAGAAAAAGCTAGTATGTGTACTTGTGTTTTAACCATCATCAATGCTGATAAAAGCAGCTTTTAGAGTTTATCCTTGTATTTCCCCCCTTCTTTTCTACAGCAATGAGAGGGAGGGAGAGACCCAGATAGCATAGAGTCAGAGAGATTACCAGAGTTTGAATGAGTGATGTATCGTCTACACAAACACAAAATGTTTAGGTCAGTATGGGAACAGCTAACCATCATAAATATTATACAATCTGACAAATCCAGTTGACTGTGCAGTATGTCATCAATGGCCCAAATAGGTTTAAAATGTGTTTTTGTTTTTTCATTTTTATTTCATTCAGATTTGTAAAGAATAATTTATACATAACCTTTTTACTTTTGCTAGTTGGAAAAGCACAGGTGCTACTAATAACATTAACGATGGCTCTGTTGTGTTTAAGTGTCCCATTAAGTCGTGACAGTGAGCCATGCTGGCACAATACCAGGACCCTAAAACCAAAGCAGCTAAATGGAATTCAGCCATCACTCATTTTATTATTTACACGCTTTTTCCTCCTGTTTCATGTCAAAGTGCGTTCTATGAAAAGAAGCACATCACAACAAATTGTCTACACAAATGCCGATTCATGTCAGTACCCCATATGCTCCATTTACCTTTGACTGAAGAAGAAATGTAAAAGCAATAATGAATTAGTAAATTAATTCTAAACTATACTGTATGTACAGGGTTTGTTCGGTTGCTGGGAGTTCTTAAAAACACTAGAATTTAGTGTGGTGGGAAGGTTTAAAAAGTGCCTGGATTTTGAATAAAGTGCTTTAGACTTGTTGAACTTTATGTTATATGGGATGGCATCAATTATATAACATAGATAAAAGGAGTTCTCAATATATTTACGAGAATAAAAAAAGCATTTTCTGACATTATTGCATGAAAAAGGACTTTTGATGACTGACATATAAAAATAGTTGGTGATTATATTTCTGTTCAGTTAGTTTTCCTTTCATTTGTCGCTCTTCAGTAGAAAGATGTATCAAAACATTGTGTTGGTTGTTGTATAGGACAATAAAATCTAATTTAATGTGATGAACTAGTACTGAATACTGTATACAAATATGTTGTTTACCACAGCTGTAAGGTCCTGGAAAATGCATCTTGAAATGTTTGAAAAGTGCTTGAATTTGACTTAAGGTGAAGGTGTAGGATATGCATATGTATATATATATAAATATATTTGACCTTTAAAGCCCAGAGTGAGTTGCTGCTGTTTGATATATAGATACATATTTCCCTCATGCTGAGGAGCTGATCTGTGTGTTACAGACCCGAACTCTGTGTCATTTGATTTCTTTATGTGGTGATGGAAGCTGACAATGACACATTCTATAGTAACAGCAATTGGCTCTTCGATGCCACTCTGAATGTGTGCTGGTGAAAGGATGTCTGCGGGTGAGATATGTGTCAAGTGTTGTGACGTTAGTTGCTGTTGAATATGTGTTAGTTTGACATTGAGAAAGTAGAGCGTGCCAGCATGCAGCCTAACTGATAGACGAGCACACACACACACACACACACACACACACACACACAGGCCAAAGCACACACATAACTCATCACCACAGCCTAACATCGATACTGCACAAACATGTACGTGCTTGCACAAACACTGCTATACAGATTATAGCTATGGCAGGTCCATGCCCCTGGGATTGGTTATCGTTAAAGGTTGGCCTGCGTAAATACACCCCCCACACACCTCATGCTCACCTCTGCACACAGGCAAACACACACACACACACACACGCACAGAGTCCACGTGTACATGCAAGTCCACATACCCTCCCACTCTAGGGGATTTCATGTGGCTACAGCTGTGTGCCTACTGGCACTGGCAGCAAGAGACACTAGAGAGAGGAGAGAATATAGGGGAAGATATGGAAACGGACAGCTTGCGGTGAAAGGCATGTTACCATGGAAAAGAGGACAAAAACATGTGAAAGGAACTTGTGCACTCTCTCTCACGATTGTAATTTTTTTTTTTCCTTTTTCATTCCTCTCCTCCACTGCCTACAGCCTGGTTTGAATGTAAAAGACTAATAATCTGAAGTGGGACTACTGAGGCAGAAAGGCAACTATTGAACGGCTTTCTTTCTTTGGCGAGGCAGTCACACAGCTCCTTCGAGCGGCACGAAAGGTTCACCAGAATGCAGACGTATGTAAACGCACGTAACGTAAGCAAACAGAATGACGCTAGCTAGCTCAGGCAGTATTCCCCCACACACACACACATGGGTACAGATAAACAAATAAATAGTGAATTAGGCTGGCAGGGCGGGGACGCACTGCTCCTCGCCATAGCTCAGCTCACAGCGCTCTGCCCTTGTGCCGGGACCTCGGCCTGTCACTGTGTATTTTACTCCCCTGCACCACCGCTTCTCTTTTTAAGCAGCCAACACAATTTTGGGTATTGAGGTGGTGAAGACACTGTCCACCACTACCCATTTGGCCTTTTCAGAACTTGACAGAAAGGACCGGAGGTAAAAATACACTGTATTCTGTCCTGCCAAAATTGAAAATGGCTGGAGTGCTGCTGTGAAAGGGAGAATGTATATAGTACTTGTTATTAGGCTGGCTGCTCAGAAATAAGGTTGACACAGCGCCAGACATTGAGATGTTTTCTGTCACTTCGTTTTTTTTTTGTTTCATCTGAAATTCAATATGATACATTAGTGTCCCAAATGGAGTCTGTGCAATAGATATTAATTACTTGTCCATTATGGTTTGTGACACTATCAATCTGTTATCAGCTGGCTACACCAATGGCTGGAATTAACTGTCACTTCTCAATATCAGCCAAGTCATCTCTGTGCTTTATTGCCTTCATTCCAATATTCATTTCTTAAATGGTATCCTCATGAGATCGGACAGTAACCAAGATATTGGCATATACAAAAGAAAGATGTCACGACATGTTTATCTGCAGATAGTTGGTAAATACCAAAGTAAATGTCAATGTCGGTATCAAACACCGTACAAGGAACAAGAGTGTGTTGTGGGCTTGAGGAAATAATGGGAGTGCGGCCATATCATGATTTCTTGAGGTCCATGTATATTTGATAGGGCCTGCCAGATGTGGCCTTGGATATGTGGATGTGTATCAGCAAGCAATCTCTCTCACTGAGCTTGCAGAAATTAGATTTCATCTCAGGCCCCTAGATCTAATACACAGGCTTATATTTACTCACCGTTGCAGAGCATCATAAGCCAATATGACCCTATAGAGGGGTGGCAGAGCCGCGCAAAATACAGTTAAATGAAAATGCTTTGAGCCAACTCTTCCGAAAGCCATCGAAGCTTTTTAGCCAGCTCAGGGTGGAGATGTTTCTCTACTGCATGGGCTTAAACCGTCTTAAAGAATAACACTGCCAAAAACCCTTAACAAATAAAATATAATTTTCTTTTTTTTCTCTTTGTCTTAGACTTAATAGCAATCAGATTGTTTTTGAAAAGGTCTGACAAATCTACTTCAGGAGGAAAATAGTTGTCTTTAATCCCAGTGATGAATCTGTGATGCGTTTCCATTCTACGGTAATTTCTAACTCATATAGAAACATGTCATGTTAAGAAATTGAATTCAACCAAATCGCACTCTAAAATAATTTCCGAGCCTTTGTATTGAGCTCAAGAGCAGTGCATATTGGAGATGAAATGGTTGCATGAGTCACCCAATGCATTGAGATGCCTGTGTCTTCCTCACAATGAATGCAAAGTCACAGTTAGCATGCAGAGTGCCATTTTCTTATGCAGAGAGCTGTTGCCTGCCTTGAATACTCTCCAGGGACAATAGCACCCACTGAGGAATTTTGAGAGATTTTTTATTTTTTTTATTTCTTCTCTTATCCTTCCATAACCTCCCTCCCTCCCCTCTACGTCTATGCCACAGTGAGAATAAATGTCGGCAACTTAGTTCATCCATATGTCTGTCTGTGTGTCTCGCTAAGATGTATTTTCTAGTTTGTAGTGCAGATAAATGTGCAGTCAGCACACTTTTATTCAGAGGAAGAAGAAAATGAAGTATTTCAGACTGATGAACACTTAACACATTTAACACATTTTTAATCCCTGTTAAAGAAAGTCAACTTTTCAGCAAGTCAGTGTATTTTCTAATCAAAATTTAAAAAATATATATTTTAATTGATTGATTTAGATTTGTTTTGTAGCAGATCAATGCCCAGTGGCCGAACGCTTAGTTCAGATAGGCTACACAAATAGCTCTTAATTGTTGGGATTTCCAGTTGACTTGATTTGTTCGAGTAGATTTTCCGGGAGCCGCTGGTGCTGCCAATGGACATACAGTAGGACATGTCATAACCCAATTGTCTCAACGTCCACTTACAGTAAGTGGTTATGGTGGCTAAAGAGTCTGCCACAGTAATTGACTCAATGGGAGTTTACAGTATGAAGCATGAGGCAGGGAAGGTAGACATAGTGCTCTCCAGGAATGGGTCTGTTGTGACAGTGCTGCTGTTCCTCCACTGTCTCAGCAGCACGCAGAATACAGGCCACTCATACACACACAAACAGAAGCATACACACACACACTCAATAAATACGCAAACACAGCAGCCTTCCTCTGAGCTGGTAATTCCACAGTCAGGTGCTGGGATCACATTGCAAGCGCTTGCGAGCGCCGTGCAACTACGAGCCTGGATTTTTTTGTTCTCAATCTTAATGCGTGCCCAAGAATGAGAGAGAGGCGAGGGCGACGCATATCCATCCTATTTTTGTCCGTTTGCATGGTGTGCCGCCTTGAATTAGACCAAGCTTGTGTGGCTTCTGGCTACTGGCACAACGGGGCAGAGCGGGGAACAGCGGTGTCAGATGCTGTGAGAGAGGAACACGCAGAGTGACATAGGCACAGCCAGAAGAATATGTTTACACTGTTGGAGCCCGGGCCCAGCCTGGCACAATAGTTAATCAGCTCGGACGCTGCTGCTGGTGTGACCACTGACCCCGAAAGGCATTGCAACAAGGGGACCCTCTCTAATAGAAAGAGCAATATAATTCTGAGTGGGGCGCAGGAATTACAGCACATCCAGGGGAGTTTTTTTTTTTTTAACGTCTCCTCTGGTTCTGCTTCATTAATGGTGGTTTAGATTAAAAGAGTTGCTGATGTTCTTGGTCAGAGAAAAAAAGGTTGCTGCCTACTAGGTTTCTGTGTGTGGTGCCTAATGAGCTCCCTGAATTATATGAGCGTGTGTGTGTGTATGTGTATGTGTATGTGTGTGTGTGTGTGTGTGTGTGTGTGTGTGTGTGTGTGTGTGTGTGTGTGTGTGTGTGTGTGTGTGTGTGTGTGTGTGTGTGTGTGCGTGTTTGCGTGCACACTGGTAGCATTTATGTGGGTGGGTTATATAGTATGTTGCCTGTAGGTGTTTTCTGTGTAGACTATGATTGAACTTCCCTGGAGAAACAGTTGATATTTAGAGACTACACATGTGAAGCTAAGCCAACATGTTTATGCTCTGCTTGTGCATTAACACCATGCACGTTGTTTGCCTTTGTATGTAGGCTACAATCAGATGTAATCGGGATGTATCCTTCCCTGAACCAGACTTAAAGGCTTGTAAGCCCAGTGAGCCGCTGTATTGGAAGACTGTGAAAAGGGCCGGGGTAAGCAGTAAGCTTCCACCCACCTCCTCCTGCTTTTGGCCGGGATGTGCGTATCCATCTCAGTTTCACCTCCCGTACCCCTACCGCTCACTGCTAATTTGTTTCTGCAAGACTTAAGCACTTAGACAGAGGTCTCTTCCTCTTTCTCTCTCTTTTTTCTCTCTCAATCTCCATCTCCTTTTCTCCCTCTCTTTCACTCCTTTTTTTTCTTCTTTCCTTTTTTGCTCGGAAATCCCTCTGATTTACCCTGGAGGGGGGGTACACCCCTTGAGATAATTTGTCTGTCACAAATGCAACTGCGCCCTCGCCGTGGCTTTGCTTGCCCAAAATGAGTTTCAGCCATCCCATCTGGCTGTCACAGGCAAGATGTGGCCGAGAATAGAAGTTTCCCATCCGTCCACATTTCATGGCTGGATTGTCATATTTGTGTGTGACTTATATCTCTGACCCTTCCATGCGAGACATATTTTACATATGATTTGTACTTATGTAGCTTTGCTTCCTTGAAGTGAGTGCACTCTTTGTCTCTGGCTGTCATCACTTGCAGCATATATCAAAATGAACCAAGCTTTGGGGCTGCTACACAATGCAGATTGGGCAGTAACACATTACATGCATATATTTAGAAACAACAGGAGTCAGAGGTTTTCACTGCTGCTACACAGCAGCCACTTTCACAAATCTCCTATGAAAACAGGTTTCTCCGGGAGAGCAAAAGGCACTAATCATTTCCTCTCAGCACACTGATCTGAAATCTATTTGTGGACGCAGTAGGAGAAAAGAGGAAATCAGAAAACATCTTTAACAACTTGTCCCATCTAATGAGATTAGCAGAGCCGCTTACACAGTCATGACATGGAGATATACACAGATAACCCTGTAATAACTCATTATTCTTCCCATTTCCACACCGGCGCCTAGTCAAGGCTCGCTGACACTGTGTGTTGTTGTTGTTGTGTGTGTACACAGCTATCAGACCAATCTAGGCACTGCAGCAGTGTGGAGTGAGCTTGGCGAATACAGTACTGTTTCGAATGCCACAGCACAAAGAGAGCTAGCAGTAGAAGGACACGGAGATAGCATTCTCTGCTTTTCAGAGGCTGCAGCATTAGTGACACATGCATGAGTGCAAATGGAAAAATTCCCCGTGCAGGCTCTCTGTTTCCCTTGGTTTGGCAGGGACGCTGTGGGGGGGAGAGGAGGACAGAAATCAATTCAGTTTGTGTATGTGCATGCATCTGTAGTCATGAGAATGCACAGATAACATCCCAAAAAATACAGGGAACAGCTGAAGGAATGGTAAATGGGGTAACAGGCTTTTTGTTGCCATAGATTTACGCTGAATAATGATAGAAAATTGTTGAGTGATCTTCCTTTGTTGAAACTTTTCTGTTTTGGACAAGAATCTTCCCTCGACAACAAAGAGTCTATTCATAGATTTTGCATGACTTGTATATATTTAATAGAATATAGCCAACATACTGCTTGACTCTCGTCAGTCGGACAAATGAGGGCCTGCTTGCACCCTGTGACTGTCCATCAAACTCACTTTACTGGCAACTAAGTGCTTAAAAGCTGCTCTAATATTAATTTACCCGTAAGTGTCATGAGCAGTTTTTAAGCCAGTAGTAAGTGAGTGGGTTTATCTGTATAGGATTTTCAATAGGTGGTGTTATCCTTGCCTGAATCCAATTTGGCATTTTGAACAGTACAACACAGAAGCATCAACAAGTTTAAACAATCACTGGGAAGTATTTAATCTGCTTTACAGCGAACGACAACATGTGCTAATCTGGAATTTCCCGATGTAACAAAAACCTCCTGCCGGTGCCAATTTCTAGGCTGGAATAAATTGAGAAAATTAGTCCGCAAATATTGTTTGACTCAGGTATGGTGTGCATGCCTGTGATTAGCAACCAGATTGATGAGTTCAAAGAGAAGCGGTGGCCCTGTTGTGCTTTGCGTGCAGACAGAGGGAGGCCAGTGTGCCCATGATGATGAGGCCTGGAGTGGTATTGACCAGCGGATGTCACGTCGTGATTAGTAGGAGATATCACACTCACTGGGCTCAGATGCACATCGATCCTGGAACCTTGGTACAGCCTGTCAATGTGGTCAATTTTATCCTCCTCTCCTGCCCTTTTGACTTCTGCTATTTCCCAGTACCTATCCTCTCCTACACTCATACATTCATCTTTCCTCTGTCTTCCTGATCCATCCTATCCTTTTTTTTGTCTTTTTTCCCCTCCCTTCTGTCTCTCTCTCTGTTCTGCTCTCCAATTCCCTCCCTCTTCCCTCCATCCACCCCCGTGGATCAAACTCTTTATCTGGCCTAAGCCACAGCCTGCAGGCAAGCAGGCAGTCTCCTCGGAGGCTGAAGCAGAAGACCAACAGCTTCAAACAACATTATATAGGGCTGGCATGAAGCATGTCTCACACTGATGGATGAAAACACTGGCCCTTCAGACACTGTCTCTATATGGACATGATGAAACTCGAGCAGGGCAGTCCTTGTGTTTCAAAGCCCTCTGCTCTTCACTTGACTGTTGCTCCAACCCTTCCCCCCTCGTAGGAATTAGGCAACAGTTCACTTTTGTGTCCTGGTCCATGCAAAACTAAAGTCAGTTTCTGGGAGGAAGATGCAATTTCTTTGGCAGCTATCCTTTTGGATCATCTGTTATGAAATCAGTCCAGAGTAAATCTGGTTTAAACATGTGAAGCCAGGTAACAAGAATAGCTGCAGCCATAAAAGATCAAGAAAACAATCATCATCCATGCAATAAATCAGAAGTAGTGAGGCCTATTTGGGCCGTTTTATGTCATGTTTTATTTTTAATGTTTACCAGACAAGCACGGCAACTAACAACCTTGCTTGGATTAACGTTCACGCGTGCGCACGCACACACACAATGCCTGAATGCTTTTGTGCTTCATTTTACACTATGTCCCTGTAGCCCGAGGGAATCCAGGAAGTGTATTCAATGACACTACTGTCTCAGAAAGCTGCACATTCCCCTTTTCCTGATTCCATCAGCTTGTTTGTTCGTTTGATGTTGGGCAGAAATTTTAATGGAACAGAAAAACAATGTAGGTGTTGTTTCAGGGCTGCCAGACCAATGTGAAATTATCCATGGACTAATGCATGATCAGACCTAAGGCACTTGTGTTTAAGTGGATGCAGCCTTTGTTACTGTAGGCTGTAGCCATGGAGACAGCAGCTTTAACCCTGTGTTATGAGTTTGCAAGTGGCCAAGGATGTACAATTAGGCAAAATGTATAAGGTTCCCAGCTGGCTTTAAATATTTCAAGTGGGATTAAAGCACTTCATAGATCTTTATCATTTAGAAAAACAACAACACTGTGGAAAATGAAGCGAGGTTAGAGTTAAGAAAGAATGGGGGAAAACAGCAGTGAGAAAGAGAAAGAAGGCAACACAGCAACATTTATTGAGCAGGACCAACTGAGCCTAGTTTGGCTGCAGACGGAGAGAAATATTTGCAACACGGAGCTCTGCAGTCCATGGGTCTGTGGAGATTTCCTTACAGTGAAGTTATGGTGGAGGTAAGATGGCTCAGTGGATTCAGGCTCTGCTGAATGCTGCCTTATGTCTAATAATCAGCAGGGAGGGACTCTGCGTGGTCTTTCAGAAAAAGAGACAGGGAGAGTGAGATGGAGATGGAGAGAAAAACAAAAAAGAGCAACAATTGAAAAGCGAGGAAAAAGCATGTACAAGATCTGGTAGAGGAGTTGGGGGAGAAGAAAAAGAAAACACGTCCCTGTGGCCACGCTATTCCTCTCTTGCGATGGCTTTTATGTGTCTGAGGAGAATTTTGATAAGATAGTACTGCTTTACATATTTTCTTCCCTATAAGAAAATGAATCACTGACCTGTAAAATGAGACTTGGGCAATCCAAACTTTCAAGGTCATCTGATAGACATCTTTGTTAAGTTACTTGTTCTTTTTTTCCTTTTGGATGACATTGTTGAGGTTGCAGTGGTTTTGACAGGATGCATTGCAGTCACATTTTTCTCAGGGCCCAGACTGATAAAACTCACCACTGATGCTTCAGTGATTTTTGCCAGCTGTTCCAGCTTACAAAGTACAGTCATTTATGGCGCTTACTGGCATCCTCGCCAACAGAACATCCTTGTCCATTAACACAGAATGAACACTCACACATGCCCATAGTTGTCACGTAATACATTAGCAGTGATCCAAAGCACAGCCGTGTCATGCTAGTCTCTCCAGTGATGCGGCATGGGCTCATTAATATTAGCATTTCTTCCATATTACTGTTGTCAAAACACAGCCTAAACTTGTGTGTTTATTTGAGCCTGCGAGTGTGTGTTTGTGTGTGGATTGTGACTCTATAACCTATGCCATGGTCGTCATACCCCCAAGGTCAAGCTTTTTTTTCTTCCTATCAGCGGTGAATTATCTCCGCAAGCGATTCAGCCAATCCCGGGCCTGAACCGCATGCCCATTTAACGGGTGTCTAGTGAGGGGGCAGCGCGGTCGAGGTCGGCAAACCGCGGCGCAGAGGCGGCTGCAGAGGTGGCTGCAGAGCGGCGCGACAGCATTTTAGCAGGGACCCAATGAGTGATTACCTCGGAGCGCCAGTCATAATTCAGCGTGACCTCAATCTGCCAGCTACGCAGCAGTTTGATGGATCTGCTCACAGTTTGGGTGTCGGGTTCTCGCATGTCAAACACAGGCAGATAACGATAGGGCTATCTGTTGCTTTTGCAGAGTAAAACATGCAAGATATGAATGTGACACACGTGTTGATGGTGTTGCGTCATGCCATTTCTGTTTAATTCTTCAGGATGTTGAGTGAGGAATCATCATCACGCAGGATATATATAAGGAAGACAAACAGTGTCACATATGGTTAACCCCCGTCATGATGATACCTGTTGTTTGTCTGTCTATTCATCATCTCTGCGTCTAATCAATCAATGTCAGCAAAAGTACACGTGCACGCACACACACCTGGACTCACAGACACACGTGCACCTCCCAGTGTGGATAATTAGTGGATTCCCTCAGTGGGTGATAGAGCCTGTGCTCTTCTCTCCTCTCTCTCTGACCTTCCCCAGTGAGCTTCCTACCATAGTGGGGCTCATCACACACAGCTCTAATGCATATTTATCGGCCCGCTGACAGCTAGTGTGCGCTGGATTTATATGTTTCTCGACAAACAATAGTAAAACCTCAGTCACTCTTCCTCCCTTTCATCAACCAAAGCAGGAGATAAATCTAGTGTTGTCAACTTGGCTGCAGCCTCCTCTGCAGTTGGCCATCTGTGGGTTCAGACTGACACGGGACCAAGCCTAGTTGCGTTTAAGTTGCTCTCCTCAATTACAGCGAACAGATTTGATATACGTATGTCTGTCAAAATCACCTCGAGGTGCTCCGCTGGCAAACATTTTCCTACAGTAACTTTCTGATCAAAGACATTTGGAAAGTGGCTGTGGCATGGCTGTCGGCATTGGGATTCAGGACAGACTCCCTGCACCATGACATGGCTCTGTTTGCACAGCGCAATCTCGGTTGAGATGTGAAGAGAGGCAATACCACGAAAGAGCGAGGGGAGGGGAAGGGAGGGGAGAGGAGGAGGAGAGGGGAGGGATGGCAGGATTAAGCCCCAGCTCCCCCCTCTCTGCCTCCAAGCGTCCATCTTTCATCTTGTGGCTGCCCCTCTAATGCTTTCAAGTGGGTGAAACCCTCGACATCTGCTTCCGCTCCCTGGGACACGGCGAAGGCCAGTGTCCTGCAGAGATGCACAACCACAGGACAGCTCAAAGGGCAGCGTCCTGGCGAAGCCACAGAAAGCTAATGGGCTCATCCACCTACTGTAGCATGATGCAGAAACAGAACACTTCTTTCACTGTGGTTAAATCAAAAACTTCAATTTAGGCATGTAGCAAAATCTTCGCTGCCAACAGCTGCCGCATTCAGACCCAAACTCATTGTTCAAATACATAAATTGTGGCTTATACAAGTACACGCACTCACCACAGAAACATTTCACAGTTCACTCACCCAGACACATTAATTCTACTTTCTACTTGCGAACAAATAAATGTAAATAGCTCTGTAAATAAACACTTCATCTTCGCCAAGAAGAAATAAGCCCCCCGCCGCCTCTGATTAAGACTACCAAAGTGATATATCTGGCACTTAAGTCTGCTGTTTACCTCATAAACACAAAGACTCCAACACAGCCACCCACACTGACGCTAAAATATCACTAACTGAGTCTGTGTTAATGTATATTTCTCTGAGTCTGTGGAATCGTCTAATGACGTTTTTTATGTGAGGCATTTCTGAAGCATTTCATGTACTGTGGCGTTCATAATCATGAGTTCAGTGGTATTCCATGACTCCAGCAGCGAAACCGCAATGAGCGATAAAGCAGCTCGGTGAAGTGGTTGGAGCTACATCTCAGATTTTTTCCAGAGATTGGTAAAAACAGCACTCGTGATTTTGAAATCACATGAGCGGTGCCATCAAGATGGTGTCTGCGAGGCAAACCGGCGACAATGAGATTGAGGCCTCCCCGACATGGAGAGGATGTCATGTCATCTTCACAGGATACTTTTTTTTTGTAAAGGGGGCGCAATTCAATTATTTCAGAGGAAATTATGTTTGTTATTCGGGATTCTGTTCCTTATGGTTAAAAAAGTCATTGTAGATTTCCTTCATACTGCACTGCGACTAAAATGTAATTTAATTTGTCAGAGCACCCCATGAGACTGTAGATTTGTTCGCCTTCATCTTTGAACCCCCTCTGCCCCTTTTTAAAGCTCAGCAAAGCACAAACACCAAATGTGGATTCACATAATAGACTGGTATTTTGACTCTTTGTGCAACATGTGTCCATTTCTGTGTATTAAAAGCAGGAAACCGAGGTTCATTGTGTGCCACCATGTTGCACTGAATTGCCGGATGAATGTGTGCAGCTCCATTACTTCTGCAAATGTAGGGAGTAGGAGTCTGTTTTTTTATAGAGATCCTCCCACAAACTGTAGAATTTAGTGATCCGTCAGGCAAAAAACAAAACAACTATGACTTTTAACTTGCACAAAGCATAACTGATGCAGAGGTACGTGTGTGTGTGTGTGTGTGTGTGTGTGTGTGTGTGTGTGTGTGTGTGTGTGTGTGTGTGTGTGTGTGTGTGTGTGTGTGTGTGTGTGTGTGTGTGGTGACTGCAAAAAGGAATATGTGGCTATGATTGCAGTGTTTTAGGTTCATCCAATTCTAGCTACCTTGAACGGGAAGCGTTGCTTGTTTGAAATGGTTCATATACTAAAAAACCCTTATGTCTTACCATATTACATAAAAGGAAAGGAGTTCATTTTTGGTATGTATAGTCCATCCTCTAATTGCAGCAAAACCTATTGAGCCATATTGGCAACATCTGCTCCTGACAGACATACAGAGATTACTATCGAGAGAGCATATAGAGATGGATAGAGGATGAGAAGATGACAGAGTACTGATTCCCTCCTCTGTCTGCGAGCTGTCTGAGAGACCGGGCCATCTGCACATTCATTATCACAGCCACGGTCCCATTATTGTCCCGTGTGGCAACAAGGACTTGTTCTGTCTGGCCTTTGTTATTCTTATCAACTGTGTAGCTGACAGTCCCCTTTTGATCATGGCAGCAACAAAATTAACAATTATCACGTAGTAAAGCACATAACTGAATTATCCCTCGTAATACTGACACGCTAAACAGCATCCTGTCTCTTCTTCCTGTGTCCTTGTGCAGGTCTGTTCCACAGAGCCATCATCCAGAGTGGGTCAGCCCTCTCTAGCTGGGCGGTGAACTACCAGCCGGTCAAGTATACGCGTCTCCTGTCAGAGAAGGTGGGCTGTAATGTTCTGGATACCTTAGACATGGTGGACTGTCTGAGGAAGAAGAGCTCCAGGGAGCTGGTGGAGCAGGACATACAACCAGCGAGGTACCACGTGGCCTTTGGACCTGTAATCGATGGGGATGTTATCCCTGACGACCCCGAGATCCTGATGGAGCAGGGTGAGTTCCTCAACTATGACATCATGCTGGGGGTCAACCAGGGCGAGGGGCTGCGATTTGTGGAGAACGTGGTGGATTCAGAGGACGGCGTTTCTGGAAATGACTTTGACTTCTCCGTGTCTGACTTTGTGGACAGCCTGTACGGGTACCCAGAGGGCAAGGACACGTTGAGAGAGACCATTAAGTTTATGTACACAGACTGGGCAGACAGAGACAATCCAGAGACCAGGCGCAAGACGCTGGTGGCTCTGTTCACCGACCACCAGTGGGTGGAGCCATCGGTGGTGACGGCTGATCTCCACGCTCGCTATGGCTCACCCACCTACTTCTACGCCTTTTACCACCACTGCCAGAGCCTGATGAAGCCAGCCTGGTCAGACGCCGCCCACGGGGACGAAGTGCCCTATGTTTTTGGAATCCCCATGATTGGTCCCACTGATCTTTTCCCCTGTAACTTCTCAAAGAACGATGTCATGCTCAGTGCTGTGGTCATGACCTACTGGACCAACTTTGCCAAGACTGGGTGAGTAAAGTTTTCCATCAGTTATTCCAGTTGTTAGAATTTGATCAGTACTGGTATCGATACCACTAGGGCTTATGGGATTCAAACAGGGTCATTGTGTCCTTTGTTTATGTTTTATGAGATCATGGTATAATAATCTTAATTGTCCATCGGGAGGAAGAGAAAATGTAAGTATGAGATCTAAATCGATGGCAGGTCGTCTTGGTTTGTACAGGAAGAATAACGAACCATCTCCACCACATGTGTTGAGAGCAATGACTCAAGAAAGGCACATATTGGTGCACAAACACATCACATACAAGGAAGCATCTAAAAATGCATGGCATATAAGAGCAGAGCGTTATTAATTTTAATTGGTTGCTAAAGGGAATATTGTTCAAACATTTTGTTTAAAGACCACCAAAGTTAATAATTGGGTGGTTGTTTCCTCAGTGTAACCTTGAATTGAGGTCAGCTGCTAATTAGAATTGAGAGGAGTGGACTGGCTGCAGTGACAGTGGAGCAGCATATACGGCATTTCATCTCATAGGTTGCCAATGTTCCCTCCGTTACACACAACTGTCATACAGGTGGCCTCAGCTACGTTTCCTCCCTCTTTCCTACATTAAGCCCACTCTTCGGAGCATTCTCATCCGTCTGGTTTCCATAATGATGCCAGGATATTGCCGCGCAACACAAATGAGCATCATCATAGAGCAGATGGCTATATGTCGGGGAAAAGTGAATTTAACAGTATATGGAAAATACTGATAGCAGCACTGACTGCTGCAGGATCTTATACAGTTTTATGGTTCTGACCAGTCAGCACTAATTTAAGACCAGTGTTTATCTCTATTTCCAATTTTAGATCAGACAGGTGTTTTTTATTGTGTGTTTGTTGTTTTATCTTGAGTCTAATAATAGTCGCATTAAAACATATCCACATTGTATTATTAACATGTCTTTTTAATTCATTTTAACAACAGTGCTAGCAAATGAGTAAAATCAGTGATCACACATTTACAAACTTGTTATAAATAGAAGGTCACAGAGAGAAATCCTATCTCAGTCCTATTAAACTGACTTCTGTGCTACAGAATACAAAGCTGCAGGAAAAGGGAGCTCTAAAATGGATAGTACAGGACAGGAAAGGCATTTTTCAACACAGACGTTTTTTTCAGAGGTGTTTTTTTGCCTGGACTTCCCGGGTCCTAGTCTGAAGACCTGAGACATATTGAATCTGAGGAAGATTAAATGTTCCTCCGAAATTTGTGCTGTGCTATTTGTGCTTGGCTGCCTGTTTGGGTTTGGTGTGCATGGCTGCCTGCCGTTCTGTATATTTCTATGCGTATGTGTGTGGTTGTGTGTGTTGTGGGAAATACTTTCTATGCTCTATTACACCAATGCCCAAAAGACACAGAGACTTATCACAGAGACATATCAAACTGTTGCCCCCTGCAGTATCGATTTCCTCAGCGTGGACCCAGTCGATCACCCGTGCCCTGGGTGACTCCACCATGCTCAGTTTCACCCCCACCCATCACAAAGCCTGCCCATTTTGTATGACTACTAGTAATCATTTCTAACAGCTGAAATTTAATTTGACTACCCCGTTACCAGAGAGGTATCGATCCCATCCTGAATGGGATGCAGTCGGAAATCTTGTTCTGTGTTTTATCTGTCTCTATATCATCTGCTGTCCAATCAGGTGGCATTTACATCTGCCTGATAGGCCGATCCTTGAACCACTAATGGCAGTCTACTACAGATGGACTGATGTCGGCTTCTCAAGAAAAACACTGAGGTCCATCAATGATGCTCAGACTAAACAGCTGTCTGCTCTGCCCGGCAGCCATCTTGTGTCAACACATACAAGGCTGCAATTTGTAGATACAGATGGAATTTTTTTTTTAACTCGTCCTTTCAAGAATATATTCTACTGATATAAGAAGAGCGAGTGTGTTTGGTTTTAATGAGAAACTTTTGAGGCCTCTAGGTAACAATGCACAGTGCTTAAGTACTGAATCACTCTGAGCGTGGATCTTGCAACGTCGTTGGAAATTTATTCTCATGGACGATGACAGCCCGCTCATCTCATCCATAACACCCTCAGACTCAAAACAATGCCATGGACAGGAAGCTTACCATAACCCTTACCCTGGCCTTCAACCTGGTAACCAGCAGAAATCTAAAAACAAATTGCACTTTTACTCCTGACCCCCTTGTCAGTTTTGTAGATTTCCTGATTGATTGAGACGAGGAGCGGAGCAATAAGGGAGAGTAAACTGTTTCTAGATCTGCGCTCCCCATGTTACTGGTAGTATCCACCCTATGGTATATTGCTTTGGCATAATTCCAGACTGGGGAATTTCATGCAGCCCACAATTAGGTGCTCAGATGCCAGGAAAATAGAAAACTCAGCGTGCTACTCCAAAGGGTGATTTTACCCCAGCTCAGGTAAAGGACTTTACCATTGACGCCTCAAGGGAGGGCTTGAGGGTGAGTGTGAGCTAGTTATCTTAGATTCTGAAGTTCATCCTCCTCATTTAGACCACACAAGGGAATAGAGATCTCTCCTCCAACACCACCAAACCCAATCTGGCACTAGAGGACATCCTTTTAATTAAGACACAGTTGAATTCCCTTTTCCTTCGTGGTCCATCCAACAACCATCTTCCCTATATCTGTAAAGCAGCTCTCGCTCCCCTTCCAGATGTTCATAATGAACTGACCCAGATTGCACTTCCTGCCCTCTCTCTAAATCGGCTGTAGTACCATGTGTGACATGATGTTGAGACACTTGGGCTGCATGTCAACAGTGTGTATCATAGCAGCGTTCACCCCAAAGCTCTTCCTGTCCCTGGCTCCAGTGTGTCATCTTTACAGGGCAAATCCCTGCCCATGCACCTTTTTTTTCCCTCATCAGTGTCAGTGAAGCATAAAAGCATACAGAGAGTGCACGCTGTCAAATCTTCTTAGTGTGTTTGTGCGCATGTGTGTAAGTGCAATTGCGAGAGTGTGTGCTTTACACTGTGAGGCTGTTCTTTTCCCTGAGAGTAAGGGATGTATCCGAAGCGAGGGATTTACTCAGCTCGAGGTTATTTTTCTGGCTGCAACATTTGTTTTACTATTGACGGGCAAAAATTACCTGTGCTTTTTTGCCACACAACAACTTCTCCTGAACAGTTGCTCCAAAAACTTTCGCAACAATTCCACATACTGCGATCTCCACACCTTCTCGCACACAAATGCGAGCAAAGAGGCGAGACTATACACAAAAACACTGGCAGAGCACTGCAGAAAAGACTGATTGATGAAAAGCCCCAGAAAAGATCAATCCTTATATATCATTAGTGCTATAAATACATTGGTCCATCTTCCCACTACTTGTTTTGCTGTTTTGTATTTTTTTACTGCATGGCTGGTGCTCATTTCCCCTGTTCTGTGTGAGCTGGGCCACATGCTGCGCAGGGTCTTGCTATGTAGTTAAAGAGCACAGCGCTGTCATGTGTTGAATATTTCTCCTTGCTCTCCTCCCATCCCCCTCTCTCTCATTAATCTCAACGAAAAGAGGAAAGTCTATTCATGTTTTACATTCACAACATGAGCTAAAATATGCAGTATTGATTGCTTTGTCTTTAGTGACAATGGCTGTCAACCAAACAAATGTAGATAGAAGTAACTACATTGTGTCTGTAGTGCAGTTAAACAGCCAGCACTGTGATTTACAACCCTGCTGTTGATTTTTTTTCTTTGTTCTCCCGCTTGTCAATCGAACAACCCGCCTCTGTAGGGTTAACAACGCATATACATCAACTTTTTCTCCTGTCTGACCTCATTCACGCACTCCTTCAGTCTTTCTTTTTTTTTTTACTCCAGCTGTCTAGTAGTTACATCACTCATCCCTGATCCCCCTCCTTGTCCTTTCTCTGGATTATCCCTCCTTCCTTTCAGTTTCCTTCCTAAGGGCCAACTCAACCTGTACCGGGAGCCTGTGAATGCTCTGCATTGTAGAACAGCCACCTAGCTACTCCATTAAATAGGCACTCACTTGATAGGAGATTTGTAGCCAATATCCTGATTTGCATTAGAGAAGGTAAGGAAGTGGTGTGCCTTGTTGAGGGGCCTGGACGCCATTGATCGGTGTCCATGCTGTGTGCTGAATGTAATGAGCGGAGGGCGGCAAGGGAGGAGGAGAAAAGGAAGTAGATCTGCATGTGTACGTCCATAAGTTAGTGGTTGTCGGATGAAAATGGGGGTGAATACTACAATTATGTTAAATACTCAATTTAGAAGTGGCAGAAAGCTGCTAATTGGTTAAAAGAGGGAGAAAGGGAATGTAAGGAAGGTGCTGGGGGAGGGAGAGGTGTTTTGTTTGCTGTCACTCATCTAATCAAACAAATCAATAGCATCCATAATAAGTAGCAGGTCCTAGAGCTGTCCTCCAACCCTTCTGCACGCCCCAAAGTCACAGTGTCTCGCCCTGCATCACTTAGCCTGCTGAACCGGCGGCTGCCATTAAATATGAACCACGCATCACTCAGCCCTCTGTCCCAGCATGCAACCACATGAATGGTAAGAGCACAGTCTGATAATTTGCCCGCTCAGTGCTGAAGATGCCCCCTACACCGAGCCGAAACAAAATCCACAAAGAGAATTGAGCGAATCTATTAAAAAATGTACACAGGATGCAAGGAGAGGTGTTGGGAATCTTCTGTTGTAGTTAAAAAGTACAATTAGCTGCTTACGTTGTGTTGCCTGGTAAGTCAATAAATAACTACAGGGGATGAATAGTAACAGGCTTCAACTTTGCATATGTTAGCAGCTTAGCAAAATGAGCATCAGTGCCACTGAAATAATTCCATGTTTTATATTGAGAAGCTATACTCTGCTCCCGATTCAGAGACCCTGAGTGTAGTGAAAATAGATTCTTGTCTGCCTTAGGGCACCTAAACGTGTCTTTTCAGATTTGGTGATGACTAGGTCTATGATCATTCAAGCGCTTCAAATTACATCAGGATGAAAAGGGGAAGGAGGTACATGGGAAATGAAAAAAAGAAAGAAAATGATATCCATTCTTTCTCCCCTTATCTACCTTTTACATCGTTGCGTGCAGCAGAATAAGTAATGAGCTCAGGCCCTCGTTCTGCCACATGTGTAAGAAGGGCTGGGAGTCGTCTCTGTCATCCAGGTGCCGCAGCGTCTTACAGAAGAGCAGAACACTTACACAAACCTTTTTCTTTCTCATATCAGCCCCAGAGAAGCTCATCATCAGCGCAACACAGTATGTACTGCTTTGTGAAATGACATGTCTGTTGTTCAATTGCTGCGCTTGTGTGGCCCAGGAGGTCATCAGACTACGATGCGTCACAAATACAAATACACACAAACACACACACACACACACACACACACACACACACACACACAGGCACACAAGCTGACAGACAGGAGATGAAGCGCACACATACAAACTCCCAGTCAATCAAAGATACAAACACTTGGGAGCACTTAAACACGCATGGCAGGCCAAGGTTAGTAGGGGTCAGCAGGTCATCAGAGAGGAGAGAGGAGTGTGGGGGGAATGAGGAGATGAAGGCGATGGTTTATGGTACCGCAGCCATATGAACACATCAGAGGAAATCTGAAAGGCCATTAAAACGCCTGCTTTTATGGGTGTAATAATCCCTCTCCTCTGCCTGGGAGTCCAGCCATAGCTCCAATGACCATCCGGATTAAGTGGGAGGTCTGACAGGAGGCAGGCTATCAGCTAATGCAGGGGAGCTCTGAGAGCCCAACAGGACCACAAACATCACATTATGCCAGGGCTGTTCATAAAAGTCACAATGAGGCGTTTGCTATAGAGCCGAACACATATACAGCAGGCTCGGGAAGTGTTCAGCGTTTTATCTCCAGACTGTTAGAATATTTGTGAAATTATACAGTGACCACGAGGTCCAAGTGCAAGCTGTAGTTTGAGGCTATTCAGGCACATCAAATGGTACTTGTACCTCAGACACACCTCTTCATTTCAGCTTCCCAGAAGTTTTTTGACAGCTTAAGATAATGTTCAATAAGTATTTTCTTTCTTTTTTTTTTATCTCAAACTAAAATCCATCCAATCCATCAAGATCAGCAGTCTGTTGAAATCTTGTGATCAAAGTTGTCCAACCAGCCTATTTAATTATCTTTTGCTCTGTCTGTATGAGTATTCATGACGTCATAGTCGTCACATTGTTTTAAAGTAATAAAAGCACAGAGGGAAAGCAAAACGTCTCTGTTCACACACCCATGGAGCTCACTGCAGAGATTATGAAACTCGCAATTAAGGTGGAACAACTTCAAACCTTCCTTCTTTATTTTTTATCTACAAGGAAAAACACAATAACATCTTGTGCCTATAATTTTGTATGTGTCACATTGTGACTGTGACTGCAAAGAAAGACTGTGCTTTGCTGTTGTTTTGTGTTGAATTATATGTCATGTTATTTTGTCCTCATATGCACACCAGGGTATGGAAGCCCATTTTTTCCAATGTAATTAAAAGAAACAATCCTGTAAGTTTTTATAATGAGAACCTATAATGAGTTAACATCTCAAAATAATGACTTGCTCTTCCAAAAATAATGACTTAGTATCTAAAAAAAAAAATTTCTTATATCAAAAATAATGATTTAGTATCTCAAAATAATGACTTAGTATCGCAAAATAATTGCTTATATCAAAGTAATGATTTACCATGACTTAGTATCTGAAAAATGTTATGAATGTTAGTGTCAATAACAATAATACAATTAATAAATGGCTTAGTGTCTCAAAATGAGAGACATTCTCAAAATAATGAGTTAGTATCTATAAATAATAAAATGAATGAATGAGTTAATATCTCAAAATAATGACTTACTTTCTGAAGTAAAAAGAAACTTTCTTAAAATAAGGACGTAGTATTTCAAAAATAATGAGTTCAAGAGTCGCATTTTTTGGGAAAGTTTCTCATTCATTTTGAGATACTAACTCATCATTGAGAATGTTTCTAATTATAATGACTTGCGGGAACTTTTTTTCCCATCACATTGGCAGAAATGGGCCTCCATACAAGGGGCAGACAAAGTAAGACCTGTATAAGACATCCAAGACTTTCAACAAAGAAGGTGCATATCAACAGCTTCACTCTGGCAGTATTCATTACAGAACTGTTGGATTGGATTGTACAGATGTTACGTTTTCCCAGAATTCAAAGAGGTTGTCACCTACAGAAAACAGCAGTTATTCCAGCACTATTTAACCATGTTGAGATGTATTACACTCAGGAAACCCTATAAAGTGGATCTGACTACATTGCATCACACAGCAGCCATAAGCCTCAGTACAGCAGGGTAACCTAGTAGCCCTCACCACATTGAGCAACAGAGACAGAGCTCAGATCACTCCCTCTGACTCTACAGCTTAGGGCAGGACTTCAAAGTCGGCATGCAGCCCAAAGTTGAGCTGCGGTGGTAGAAATTGTTCAAAGGAATGTAGCCTGTTTACTATTGACTTTGCAACAATTACCCAAGCATATGTGTGTGTAATTAGATAAGGCAGCCAGTTGTTCTCTAATGCAGCAAATCAAATTAACTAAAGATGCCACATTGATTTCTTTGTGTTCCCTAAATTATTCATCTTCACTTGCACCGAACCAGCCAGCCAGCCACCAAAGTGCTTTTCTAACTCCTCCACACCACCGCTCCCTTGCTCCCTGATTGTTTTGTGAGGTCTATCAAAATACCTTTTCAATATTTTTTACAATTCAGCACCTCCTCTACTCCTCTTTACTCCTGAAAAGAAAGCATTTGCAGTGTTATGGAAATGCACTGAATTCCCATTAACTGAGATGGCTCTGACCTCCATCATTGTTGTTGTGTGTGTATGTGTATGTGTGAGAAAGAGAAGGTGGAGAAAATTTGCTTGCGTGTGTGACAGCGTGCACAAGGCCGCCATGAGAAATCATGAAGCCTGCAGGCTGCTGCTGCAGACAACCACGTCTCAGGCTGCTCCATTGACGTCCTGTTCTCTGGCATGTTGCACACAGGGAGATCAATATGACCTTACCTCCACCACCCACTCCTTTGAAACTTAATTACTGATATTCAGCTACAAAGTCATCATAGTCTGGCTGTCAATATTCATTGGGGATCATTACGGGCCTAATAAAAGAGGTTATTTACGGGCTGCTCTGCTGACACCGGCCCAGGTTTCTCTCTCTCTCTCCCTCTCTCACTTCTCCCAGAAGCACTGACCTGAAAAAGAAAAAATTGACAGCAGAGAAACGAACGGAGCGATGATGGAGGGTGAATTCTTCTGGCGCTGCTTTTAATTCTGTTGGCCGTGTTTGTAGGTTTTTCAGACCCTGTGCCAAAAAAACAATGTATCCCTAAATCCCGAACTAAATCCCGAACTAAATTTGAACTTTGCTTGCAACTGACATAACAATCGGACCCACAAAGGGATATTTCATGACATTTACAGAAATGTCGCACAGATCCTTGCCTCCTTGCAACAACACTGTTTTCAACTTCTCTGCTCCGCCATCAATTATTGTGTTTTCAAGGCCACAGCTCTACTCGTCAGGTTATTTCTCAGAAACTAATTCATCAGGACCCAAAGGAATACCGAGAACTCCCACTCCTGACATTGTACAGCAACAAGGCGCATGGAGTTGTGTGATTGTGGGAGATTGCTATATGTTAATTCATTCAATAAATCAATAGCTTCAGTGTAATTGAAATGGTTGGCTATCCAGTGCTGAGGCAACTTGTCATAAAACGGAAAAGTGAAACAGTGAACTCTGTAGATCAAAAGAAGTACTGCATCCATAGTCTCTCTCTCTCTCTCTCTCTCTCTCTCTCTCTCTCTCTTTCAGTCTCACACACTCTCACACATCCTTTTTGTCTCTCGCTTTCACCCTCACACACCCACAAACATCCTGATATCCAGGCACACACACACGGACCTCTGCAGTTCCCTCTTAGTGTCTTGATTAATATGGTCCACTTTACATCAGTACACTGGATGCCAATGCACACTGTGCTGCCTTCCCTGAGCAATTAGCAGAGGGGCTCCACCAGCATTGGATTATCAACAACAAGATGCCTCCTGACACAAGCCCTAAAGCCTGCTGACTTATTCATATGTGTTTACTTTAAAAGCCTCTGCTTTGGTTTTTTTGTAGTAGGTGGGCTGCATCAGAACTGAATTAAGAACAACATCTGGGGTGAGAGGATAGGGGGTGAGACAGAGAGGCACATGATGGCCACAAACAGGTGGCTGGATTAGGGAAAATTAATTGCTAGGAGAAATCAGTGTCAGTTGATGCAGCGACAGAAAGTGTAATACATACCACAACATACACACCTTGATCAATTATTAACTGCAGCCTGTTAGTTGCTGTTGTGAGTTTATGTTTTTGCTGTTGGGGGTTTCACCAAGCAAGATCAATAAATTCTCCAGTGGTGGCTGAACCCCTTTCACACCAAAATATAAGTTGTGTTGTCTTTTTAGTATGTTCATGTGCTTCCTAATCCCTCCTGAATGTGAGAGCATGAATAATTAAATGTACTGTGAAAATCTCATTTAACACTCTATCACGTCTGTCTCTTGTCTTTCTGTAGGGATCCCAACAAACCAGTTCCCCAAGACACCAAGTTTATTCACACCAAGGCCAACCGCTTTGAAGAGGTAGCCTGGTCCAAGTACAACCCCCAGGACCAGCTGTACCTGCATATCGGCCTGAAGCCACGCGTGCGCGACCACTACCGTGCCACCAAAGTGGCCTTCTGGAAACACTTAGTGCCCCACCTGTACAACCTCCACGACATGTTCCACTACACCTCCACTACCACCAAAGTGCCCCCGCCGGAGACCACCCAGAACAGCTTGTCCACCAAGAGGCCCAACGGGAAAACCTCCTGGCCATTTAACACCAAGCGACCGCCTATGTCCCCGGCCTACAACAGTGAGGATAAAGACTCTTGGAGCGACGACGAGGAGACGGGGCCGCTGGTGGTGGAGAATCCACGGGATTACTCCACAGAGCTCAGTGTCACTATCGCTGTGGGAGCTTCCCTGCTGTTCCTCAATGTGCTAGCTTTCGCAGCCCTCTACTACCGCAAGGACAAACGGCGGCAGGACTCCGGTCACGGGCAGCCCAGCCCGCAACGCCAGACCTCCTCCAACGACATTGGTCACCACGCGCCTGAGGAGGAGATCATGTCGCTGCAGATGAACCAGACGCACCATGAGTGCGAGGCGGGGAACAGCAACGAGGGGGCACTGCGCTTGGCCTCGCTGCCCGACTACACACTCACTCTGCGGCGCTCTCCGGACGACATTCCCCTCATGACCCCCAACACCATCACTATGATACCCAATTCCCTGGTGGGCATGCCCAACTTGCACCCCTACAACACCTTCACAACCGGTTTCAACTCCACCGGCCTGCCGCACTCCCACTCAACCACCCGCGTATAGCTTTAAGGAGGCCTGGGGCATCCGGCGCAGGCGGGGGAGGAGAAGGCGGCGGTGGTGGTGGTGGAGGAGGATGTACGAACGGAGGAGAGGATTGTGTTTTATAAATATCACAGGCAGGGGGAGGGCTGCGAGGGAGGAGGGGAGGGGAAGGGCATGAGTCGGATTAAAACGCGAAGAGATTTAACTAGACTTTTACTACATGAGAGTTGCTGAGAGCTCTCTATGGATGTCAAGTTGTGCAGAGCTGCCAAAATCAAACTGCTTCCCTTCTCCTGATCGAGGGAGGGGGTCTTTCTGCAGTGTTTTTTTCTAAAATAATCATTTTAAAAGCCTTTTTAAGCAGACTGAGGAGATATCAACACTTATCTTGAATTCATAACAAAAACAAAGAGAAGTGCTTTTTATTTCCCATCCCGAACAATGGCCTCTACGTAAATATTCGCGAAATGTTTTTAATTGCTTATTTGTTTTCTTTTACGTTTCAATGCCTTATAAAGCTTGTTCTTTTTTGTCATTATTTCTATTCCCTGAGACTATTCCAAGTGGAGTGTGTTACAAGCAGATGAGACTCAAAGATGAGAGACTGAATCCAGGATGGGAACCTAGAGGATATGCAGATGTAGAGATTTTAAACCAATTTTGGGCAACTCATGTTTTTCTTTCTGTTGCGTATCAACACGACAGCCACACAAATGGTGTTATCTTTTTTTTTAATCGCGTGTAGAAAATGATTTGTCTGGGACAACTCTTGCCGGGAAATGAGAAGGCAGAGATAAATACTATGTTACTGTGATTGTTTTGTTAAGAAAAAAGTGCATCTTTTACCGCCAATTTATCTGTTAAGCTATCTGATATTATCTCCACAAAGTGTGCACGTACACATGCTGCTTAGAGCACCTGTGTGTTTGTGTGCATGTGAAAATGATTTCTCGTTCCTTGCGCGCAAGCGCGGTTAAGAGGCTGAGATAAAGGAAGAGATGTGTTTTTGAACTTGGAAAAGCAAGACTGCCGAGTGTGTGTGTGTGTGTGTGTGTGTGTGTGTGTGTGTGCGTGTGTGTGTGTGTGTGTGTGAGAGAGAGAGAGAGAGAGCGTGTGTGTGTGTGTGTGTGTGTGTGTTTGTGTGTGTGTGTGTGTGTGTGTGTGTGTGTGTGTGTGTGTGTGTGTGTGTGTGTGTGTGTCCGTGCACCTGCTTTTTTTGTTTGTAGGTTGTATAATGTGGTTTTTTGGGGGTGGGTGGGAGCTGAGTACTTTCTCATGTTGTTGATTTTGGTTCACCACCAGTAATGTTTCTGCTGCGTCTCTGGGTGTCTGTCTTTGCGAAATAGCACTTTCGTTATTTTCAAAGTTATATATGTCTAATTTTGCTTAAAGATTACAAAATAAATCTATTATTTTACGTGTAAGAGAAAAAAAATTGCTAAAGTTTCAACTGAACTAACTGACATGATTCCATTGACTTTGTAAGAGTTCCTCTTCAAAAGCAGACAGTGGCCTGTTTGCACTGAATAAACCTACATCAGTGCACACTTGTATTTCTTTGAATATATATATAAATATGGGCATACATACATATATGTATAGGGCTTCTATGGAGATATTGCTCCCACTTACACAACAATTAAAACCCTGTTCAGACTGAAAAGCACCAACACAAATCATTTCTATGTATTGTTGTTGCCATTTGAAACATCGTTAGCCAAGACATCTCTAGGTGTCTTTGTAAGAGCTCTATATGTATATTTATGTATAAAAATATTTAATATTTATTTATGTATACCAGATACATACATGCTGATTGTGCCATGTGCCAAATTAAAACTGTAAAAAATGAAGAACATAAAGTTTCACAAAACTTTTTTTCTCTTTTGATCAAAGTTATTTTTCCTCCCTTGTATGGCTTTTTCTTATTTCCATTTTGAATGAGTTAAAAAAGAAACATTCTTGCAGCAAGTGCAAGTCTCCCCCCAGGACTTCCTCTCTACCTCCCTCTTCCTCTCTACCCTCCTCGTCTTCTCTCTTGCTCCTTTTCTCTCGCTGAAACCTTTGAGAAAAACAGGCTAACAGCTTGGAGCCTAAAGATTTTACTGTAATTCATGCAAAGTAGTGCTGCAGCAATGGGAGATTGTGAAAAGATTGCATTGATGTACTGGCATTGCATCCTATTATATGTTATTCTCTGGAAAACTGGAGTTATTGATTCAGAGAGTAAAACTGACAATTGTCATTAAATATCTTGGCGTAGCACAGATTGTCTCCCACGTTACAGTGAAGTGCAGTAATGCGACCGGACCGTTGATCCTAGATCAGTGTCGCAATTCTAACACTTCATGCACATACTGTAGACCTCAACATCTTTATGAAGTATTCCATTACAACTTTCCTTAGTATTAAATGATTGGAGACGTTGCAGAGCAAGAAGTACATTCTGGTCAGCTCATCACCTATCCTGCCAGTAGCAGAAAGAGAGAAGGGGTTATTTGAGGGAAATTGCTTGGAGACTGATCTATGTAAGTCATCTTGTTTTTGCTCATCCTGCCTTATATGGGGCTCACCTCCTAATCGGCCACCGTCTGAGCTGAGCTGCATCTGAAAAAGAAACAGGCAGTTGGTTTCTGGCTTACATATACAGAAACATTTAATAATGTCTCTGTGATTGTGCTTATGTGAGGAGTAGCTTATTCAAGTAGTTCAACTAGTCTCAGTAGCAATGATATCAGCAGGACCTGGTTTTCTGGTATAAAGTAAACAAACATTATGGCATCGATGGCATTTTAATGAGTAAAAGATATATTCTCAATATTCCTGACTGGAAAATGGATGTGAACCTTGCTTACGTTGTAACATAGTTACGCTATGGAATCCTCCAGCTGAAAGTTTAAGGGATTGGTTCCTTAGGAATGTGATGTAATAAAAACACTGGCTAGCTGAATCCAGAATTTACAGACTGTCATAGGCAGGGAGCCGTAAACGGGGGAAGTTAGGACGATTTCAAAGGGCCCTAAAAAATTATAACATTAGGGAATTTTTCCAATTTTAAATGATTCACCTATCATCAATTTTAAATAGTTTCTGTAAAATATGCTCCTTAAAGCTTTGTTTTGTCACTCACTGAGTCAGTGAAAGTGAAATCAGGTTATCAAAAACTATTGATCATGCAACGAAAGTTGCTCCAATATGTGTAGCTAAGCAACTCTTGCTAACTCATTGTCAGTAATGTGTAGCCAAAATCAGTAAGGTTTAAATACGAATGGTAATGCTGTCAGCACCATGAACAACATTTCATCCACCATTCAATTTATTAGTTATTCATTATTTATCTATCATAAGCAAGGCTATTACATGTAGCCGAAGGCTGCTGAATATGTTTAGTTCACAATGTGGTTTGTATTTTTGTTTTGGTTTGTTTTGGTTTGTTTGACCAAAACCTTTCCGACAGGAAACAATTCAAAGTAGTCCCCTCGTCTGATCCGTCTGCAGCATTGGGAGGTCAGTTTCCATTGGCTCTAACACACACACATACACACAGGGCTAAAATTGAGTGGAGGAGTTGAGAGTGAAGTATCAAAGTGAAGAAATGTCATGGGAGGGCAACTTGTTTTTTGCCATGTAATTTTCCCATATGTTGTTAAAGCAGAGCAGATGTCACTGAGTATTGGCAGGGCCAGACCTGGTGGCCTTGAGGACATGGTTTGGGATGCATGGCTCTGTGAAGAGCCACAAAGTTAATTGCCAGACCAAAAGGGAAGACCATAGAAAGTGCAGTGAGAGAAAACAGGGTCAAACTCCTTCAGCAAATCAGACATCTGACGAAATTAGCCCAAACTTCGTATAACAAGAATCACCACCAGTAGAAAATGGGACAGTTATCAGTGAGACACTTTTCTAAAGTCAGGATTGTTAGCAGTTCAGTGAGTGTGTTTTGAAAGTGACATCATTTGAGTATTGGCTGGAATACCCTGATGGGGTTTGTGACTGCCTCAACAGCAAGGAAGACAAACCCAGCCTAGGAAATGGATGTGCCAAATTACACAGTGCCACCCGCTGGGAGAGAGCTGCAGGTGTGTGTGTGTGTGTGTGTGTGTGTGTGTGTGTGTGTGTGTGTGTGTGTGTGTGTGTGTGTGTGTGTGTGTGTGTATGTGTGTGTGTGTGTGTGTGTGTGTGTGTGTGTGTGTGTGGGTGTGTGTGTGTGTGTGTGTGTGTGTTTGTGTCCACGTGTACAATATGTGTGCAGAAGTAGAGAATTTTATTTATACGGTGGTGAACATGTTGTCCCTTTTATTTCCTCTCACCCTCATCTCTCTCTTTCATGCAGTTTTTTCCTAACCTCCCTAACACGAAATGCAATCTGAACAGCTCTACCCGCGTCTCACACTGACACATCTTGCTTATTTTCTCTTTCTTCTGCTTTGAAAGTGCCATAATCTGGACTGATCAGTCATTTCCAATCGTTTAAGGTCTAATTTTGATGAGTTACTGCGTTTCTCTGCTGACTAAGATGCTAATTAACATTATTTACTGGGAAGCAGAGTATAGCCAGTCACTGAACGAAACTCTTGTAGTTTAAATTAAATAGCCTGTTTTTCTCCAAAGGGAAATCATGCTGCTTTCTGTCAAAACATCAATAATCTATTATTTCCATGTGAAAAACACACTCTTGACAATTTCCTTTTGTACCCACTGAGCATAAACAAATCATTGGCATATTTTCAGGTTTCCCTAACAAGTAACATCATGAACTGGAGCTTTTCTGGTGGCATCAAACCCAGATACTGTAACACATTTTTCACTAGAAACTAGAACTGATACGACAAAACCAATGGCCTTTGAGCCCAAATACATCATGATAAATCTGTTGTCATTGTACAGAATACTAAAGATGCCCTGTTACTTCTATGTTTATGTCCATAGAATGTATTTATAATCTCGCAAACTGGAGTAATCAAAATAAAATATCTATTCTTTCTGTATCTCATTGTGGTTCTCATGAATATAGAATATGACATTCATTTTCAGTGGGCGTGAGGCCAAGAACTTTGGTGCTGATAATAGTGTTTTTGTATATTTTTCATCCTACAAAGAGAGAAGGCATTACAATCCAAGAGATCACCTATGTAAGTGTTATATTTGTGTGCTCTGTTCTTCCAAAAAAAAATCACACAGCTTTTGCATTAAAGGATAAGGCCGCCATATTTGATATTTCATTTGGTTATCAACAAATCACACCAATGGACCTTAACCAACAATGAATTCATTCTGCTAACAAATATTCACTTCACAGCCAGATGTAGCCTCTGTGCCAGTGAACTCATTGCTGTCCAAAAACTATTAAAAAGACAAAAAGACCAGACTGGTGCATTTGGTGGCATATTCTTAAACTTATAACGTACACAGTGTAGCTCCTTCCTCACAGCTCTTCAATTAGCAAAGCTAGAAGCCACATCTCCCAGCATGCCGAGTGACGTCTTCCCAACATGAAGCAACTGTCCAAAGAAAATTCTGCTGCAGAGTTGTGTCAGAATAAACAAGAGTATCACCCAACGGTGGGGCTGCGTTATGTGTTTTTAATGGTTTTTGGACGGCGATGGAGTTCTGTGGCATGATGACATAAAAGCTACAAGCTGTGGCTACACAGACAGTACTTGTTAGCAAAATAAATTCATTGCTCTTTTTTGGGGGGAGGGTCATTTAATGGGATTTGTTGTAAAAAGATAAAATAACAGTGTAATGTACTATTCAACAGTAAAAGGAGATGGTTTGTTTTTTATGGAGGTTCAGTAAAGAACAGTAGCGGCCTATAGTTCATCTACAAGCAGTCCCACCTGCCCCCGGCTTAAAGCTGCCTGTTGACTGCATAATGATCTGCCCTCTGTAAGATGGATGGCCTGAAGATACCACTGAGGCTGCTGAGACTAAAGCCTGCACACTCCCAGTGTGTGTGTGTGTTTGGGGGGGGGGGGGGGGGTAACAACAGCAGGCAACAAGCACATTTTAAGCCTCTACACAATATCTATTCTGTTTCCTGTCTAGAACAGGAGCAGGATGCTGCTTGATGGCTAATGTGTCCTACTTGTTGTTCTGACATCTGGATTGGAGAAGAAGTTTCATGGCAAGATTCAAAACTTCCGGGAAGTTTCATATTTTTCGTTATCTTGTGGATTCAGAGCTTTTTTGCAAAGTCGTTGCCACACCAGCTGAAGCCAGGCCATGGCCGCTGCAGCGCTCAGTTGCATCAGCTGGAGTTCACCATCAGATGGCAGTCCACTAATGCCTTTCTCAGATGTTGGTTACTGGTGGCAGGGGAAGGTTGCATCAGTGGACCTTTGGTGTCTGAACTGCTGCTCTAGCACAGCCTACAGAGGACTCCCAGAGGACTTCCTGAAAGTATCTTATCCCTTAGATCACATAACAATGACTTTCAGTGGCACCAATTTGATCTTAAGAGCTAATCGAGTCTACCAGGCTTTTCAAAGATCTTTCAGATCAAATACGCTGTGAGTTTTACTTTAGTATCTAAGCTTACCCCGCCAAAAAAAACTGCACCAATTTCTTTTTTCTGTGACAACTACTGGAAACATCCTTTGAAGTTAGCCTATTTTTGCCCAGGGAGGCAGAGACATTCATTCGTCAGTGATGCCTAAATGTTAGTCCTGACTGTCAAGTGAATTCTCCAATTTTTCTGACAAATTGAATAGATGTTTGCATGGTAATTTTTTTAGTCAAATAGACCCAGATATTATTAATACATAATCATAAAGTTGAATAAATGTCCTGACCTCATGAAAGTTTTACAAATGTATTTCTTTAAAGCTGCAATAGTTTTGCTGATGGGAATCTAATTTGAACCCCACCGTATCTCAAAATTCAAAATGGTCCATTTGTCTTCAGCAGTTACAAATAAAACAAATTGGAAACAAATGCATTTTCACACACCCTGCTTTATAAAAAGATGTTTGTGTTATTAATTGTCAGAAAGAATGTTTCACAATATTGAAAAACAGATAATTCAGCAGCAAGGCAGTCTGAGTACCACAGGCAACTCTCAAGTCTACTGTTGGATCTTAAAAATCTGTCCTGAACCTACTAACACACTGTAAACATTTTCACACCTGTAAAGATACAGTGAGACCTCCTTGTGTGATTGACAGCTTACTAGCTTGGCACATTACAATGAAGAACACAGTTTTCCCTGCCCACTGGGTAGCCCATGGCATTTGCTAAAACTATGTTCACTGTCACTTCCATTCACACATCCACATCTTCTCACAGCTTGAGTTTACTCCATATTCTCACCAGTGTTCGATATATATCACTAAAGCTTAAACTGGACATTATTCAAAATACAGATGCTCTCCATAATCCAAGAACCAAGTTATAACCACTCTTTGATAGAACTCTATATTGGTTGCTTGAGTTTCAGTAAGGAATTAGATTAAATTGCCTGTCTGAGTTGAAAGAGGAAGGGTGAAGTGCTGTCAAGAAATCCCCAGTCAGCAGTGATGTAATGGCTCATTTGAAGCCCAAAGAAGGCTGGATGAGTCAAATTCTTTGGGAAAGAACTCCTCTGAAAGTCCTTATACTGGTTTCCTGTTCCATACAATGAGGTCTGGAGAGTCATACCAAAACAGGAAATTACATGGGTTATAGGTAGAGACATGACAGCAACCACAACATTCCAAATAAGCCATTGAAATGTTCCCAATGCAATTTTTTTCCTCCTGAGTGTTGCCTTGTAGATGTCTTTTTCACTTTAAGATCCACAAAGAACGTGTTTTTCTGATGCTCTGAAAGGTGTGTTTACATCAGTCATTTTTGTAAACACAGCAGAAAAACAGGCCAAGCATAATTATGATACATTTCCAAACACACAAAATGATGATTTTGCATCATTAAGATAAACTCTTCACTTATTATACAAATATCACTCAAATTGAGTATGAAACTGCTATGCTAGTGGCTCCTTCCATTTAAACTGGGAAGTTGGAATTTCTGAGTCAGCCGGAAACGTCAATTGGAACGCCAACCTGAAGCCGGATGTCCTACTCACAAGTCTGGAGTTCCCTCACCAACCCGACCTCAAAATCGAAGGTGGCTGCTCTGCGCATCATTAGTTAAAGCTGTAGGAATATACTTTTTATAAGCCCTTCTTTGTTATTGGTCTCATTAAATCAGTGGTAGACTGGTAGTACTATCCATCTTTTATCTGTGGAGATGTTGCTACAGTGTTTGCATGCGCAAATTAGTCAGTTATCAACTGGTAGTGCCAACAAAACTCACTGTAAAATTAACAATTTTGTTGTACTGGAACGCTGTTAAATCAGGTGTGACGTCATTCCAAGCTCCAACTTCAAACTTCCAAGGTAATGAAGGCAGCATTAAGCACAGCCGTGCTTGTACTACATGCTAACATCTGAATGCTTACATGCTCAAAATGACAATGCTAACATGCTAGTGTTTAGCAGGTATAATGTTTACCATGATTATCACGTTAGCTTGCAAACATCTGCTTATTAGCAACTATCCGGCCAACTAACCAACTGACCAACCGACAGACTGACATAGCCATCCTAGAGACATACTGCATGACGAATTAGACTCAGGTGTGTTTCAGCAGGGAGAAACCTAAAACATTCAGGGCAGCGGCCTTCCAGGAGCAGGATTGGAGATGCCTGCTCTAGGATGACTGTTGTAGTCAGTTGTTTACTCTCCTTTTATGTCATGATATCAAATTAAGAGAACAGGCTTACATGAGTATCTCTTTGAAGTGGTGTCATATACGAGATATTATTACCTAGCCCCTACCACCGCGACTTCCTGGTTGATCCATTAAGGAAGTGCCAAAAATCACAGTTCGTCGAGTGGCCATTAGGGGCAGGTTTTATAATAGAGCAATTTCTCATTGACCCCGATGTTAAACAGGTCCTTTTCACAGCATAATTTAACCCTTTTTAAGGCCCGGTACAAAAAAAACATTCTAGTCTTTACCAGACTAGTTCCTTTTTTATTGGAAGTCAAAGTTTATTAATAATTAAGGGTGCAGCCTCTTGAGTTACAGCTAGCCGCTGGCCCTCACCCGGAAGCTAGTTGTCAGGATTAGCATGCTAACTCCTTCATCTTGACCTGGACCGCAGCCATTCATGTGGTGGTTTTACCGTAAGTGACCAGATGGTTTGCTCTTTGATCAACTGCACCAACAGATGGTTTAGGAACACACCATGTTAGCTCTGTTATGCTAATTAAATAGCCGCACTTGCACTATGATTTGCAATGCAGCCTACTATAAATGGCACATACACTAGATGCTAATCTGGACCACCGGAACGATTCGGGCCATGAGGGTCAGTGTTTTACAGTCTATGGTCAAGGTACTGTGTTGAATATCAGTTTAAATCATAGATCATAAACGCTGGTTGCCCGCACTTCTATCTCCAGAGCCGGTCTGTTTTCAACTAGACTGACACGGGAGTGCCTGTACTGACCTCCCGTTTCAGTCTCTAGCAGAGTCTTTTCTCGTTACAAATTCTTTTTAAATTACTCCCATTCCCTCCCGGTCCCAGAAAAAAATCTTAACATTGACTCCCACTCCTTGTCTAGCAGAGTGTTCTGTTAGCCTAGCTCCCGGGCGGTGGTACTAATGTGGCTAATTAAGTATATTTCAGATGGATGTATCTCCCTCCCTCCACCCTCATATCAATGCCCTTTTTTGGTAAGAGAAAATAAGGCGGGGGCAAAGTCTAAGAAGATGGCGACTCCTATAGGCGAGTAGGATTGGATCAAGTTGAGAAAATGGATCTAAAAGGCTACGTCCATTTTTTATAGTCTATGATTATTACAAATCACCTAGTCCTTCTATGGTTCAAGCTCCTCTTTGTGCCTTTTGTGAGTTTGTGCAAGAATAACAAAGCAGTGATCCAAGTCCAAGGCCCACAGACTGGCCTCAGTTATGTAAGACCTTATCAGAATCTGACAATTCTATGTGCGTGCGTGCGTGCGTGCGTGCGTGCGTGCGTGCGTGCGTGCGCGTGTGTGTGTGTATTGGGCGGTTGAGCCAGTTAATTCCTTGGGAGAGCGTTGTTAGCCTGGACCATTTGGGGAGCTCTCAGGGGAGAGGCGTTGCTCCGGTCTCTCATCAGACAGATGACAGACGACTGCGTGCTCTGCATGCTGCACTCATCCCAGCCATGATAGCTTCACTGCACAGGCCATATCTCTGCTTCATTTAATAATAACGAGTATCTCCTTTCTGCTATACTCAATTACATCTTCATTAGCTTGCTAACTAGCTTAAAACAAACCAGCATTGTGTGGAGAGATTTTAAGTCTATGTGACACTTATTACCGAGATGCCTGTGTCTATAGGTGTGGGATGAAAAGGGGGCAACATGATATTTATTATGTCTTCTCCTCTCCAACCATTCACAGTGTCATCATAACATCAATTAATTTTAAATTATCTGCTAGTGAAATCAGTTCATTCATCATTTGCTCTGTTATCTAAACAAGGCGACTGGCTGACATATTGGCTTCTTACGTTGGTGCACTGCCAATCAAAAACTGGACTCATAGTAATTAGCTAAACGATGGGGAGTTGTTCCCATAAGACAAACTGAGATATTACATCAGATCCCACTGAAGAGCAATCTAATGAAAACCATACAGCATAATTAGCTGCCGGTGACTTCTCATGTGCAGTGAAATGACAATGTGGATTAGAGCATCTAAGTGCGGCAGCAATGTCAAGTACCAGACCGGATACAGAGGTCTGATACAAAGCACCATTGGACACACAAAGTAAGAATTCCAATCACATGCCTTTCATTTTCATCTCAAGCACTGCATCACGTTTCCTGCATTCTTGCAGTAACTTGACTTCAGTCTTTGAAAACAGGACATGCCCCCATTGTGAGGGAAGTTCCATTATGTCAAAGCAAACTTTGTTTGTTACCATGCTCAACAGCTGTGACCTCAATCAGTCATCCTCGTCTTTCTCTAAGTGGAACAGACAACACAGGAGGAGTAGGTCACTTTATACCACCCCTGTGTATTTCCCCATTGTTTGAACACTCATTTTCACATTTAGTCTCTCTCTGTTTCCAATATTCCTCTTTTCTTTAAAGTAATGTCAGATTTTAAACTAATTGTCTCTCATTACTACTACTCCTGCGTTTGGCCGGAGAATCGGAGCAGCATGGAAGGTATCGCAGTTGCCGGCGAAAAAAGAGATCTGAGCCGGAAGGCAAAGCTCTCAATCTACCGGTCAATCTTCGCTCCTACCCTCACCAATGATCATGAAAGCTGGGTCATGACCGAAAGAACAAGGTCGTGGGTACAAGCAGCCGGAATGGGTTTTCTCAGGAGAGTGGCTGGAGATAGGGTGAGAAGTTCAGCCCCCACTGCTCCTTTGCATTGAAAGGAGCAAGTTGAGGTGGTTTGGGCATCTAGTAAGGATGCCCCCTGGGCGCCTCCCTAGGGAGGTGTTCCAGGCACGTCCAGCTGGGAGAAGGCCTCAGGGATGAGCCAGGACTAGGTGGAGTGATTATATCTCCACACTTGCCTGGGAACGCCTCGGGATCCGCAAGTTAGAGCTGGTTAATGTGGCCCCGGGAAAGGGAAGATTGTGGTCCGCTGCTAGAGCGGCTGACCCCATGACTTGACCCCAGTTGAAGATGAGTGAGTCAGTGCGTTAACATGCAGTTTAAAAGTCTGATTATATTTGGGTTAAGGGCATACTCCGGTTTCTCAAACACCATGTAAATAACGTACCCCCGGATAAAATCTGAGTTTACAGACCTAGATAACTCCTCCAGTATCCCGATCATTCAGCTTAACCAGAGTATTATCGGGTTTTGGTTGGTTATAACTCGATCTCCCCACTCCATGGCAGTGGCTTTTGACCCATAAATAGAATAAACTAGGAAGCAATGGCGCAGAAAACGTGAAAAAAACATGTACAACAACACAAGCTTTACCTTTTAACCGAGGGAAGACTTAAGTAACATCACTATCAAGAAGACCCGTTTCTTTCTTAATTCTGTCCAAAAGTCGGCCGTTTTTTCCCGTCTGCGATTTTGAAAAGGGTGAATCGATGATAAAGCCGTATTCCGACTAGCTGTATGTTGGCGGAGCGCCACCAACTGTACCGGAGGTCAAGTTACTCCATATCATTTTCCCATTTAACCCCCTTTCAAATATACATAGAGAACTTTAATTATCTGATTATTCCCTTAACCGGGGTAAGGCCATTTTCGAGTTACTGATGTGCATGCAAATGCACTCAGTGACCCTCATTTATCAAACGAACGTACGGCAGAAAAATCGCAAAAACTACCACTCGATAAATGTACAGGTGATTTGTGGTGGCCAGGGGGACACACACGATTCTTTTATATTTCAAAACAGCTCGGCTCCAGCCCCCCGCGACCCCGACAGGGACAAGCGGTTGAAGATGAATGAATGAATGAATGAATGTGCACGCGCGCGACTGCAGGAAACTCTAGCCCCGGCCAGCAGGGTTAAACAGTTGGCCAGAGTTCAGAGCAGTAAACTTTCTATACAAAGTCTCTTTTTAATGAGACATAAACAGACAAGAAACAGTATCTTAAATGTCCAGCCTTCCTTCCTTTGGCTACTGTCGCGGACAGGATAAACAAGGTCCACCTAAGCAGTCAAACTGTTATATATCACCAGGGCTGATGACGGATTGTATCAACCAGCTGCCTGGCGTTTTTTAAAGGAGAGAACAACGACAATTCAATAAACTGTCAGTCCATGACGTCGCTGTTTCTAAGAGGGCAACACTTTCCCCTTGGCTTTCATCACCCTGAAACCAGAGTGTTATGTGTGATTACATTAAGCTGTGCAGCAAAGTACTTCAGAGATTGTTGACTGTTGTTCTTCATTCAGACTTATTCTCAACTCAAATCTGGCACTCCTCAGCAGACTCAAAACTATTTTGCATACTTCAGCTGGATTACGCAGCTGATGTCACTCAATGTAACGTCACAAGTGAAAAAAAATCTCAAGTTACACACCACAACATTCACCTTGGCCTCATCTGTTTATCTAAGCAGTGTTTCTTTGACAACAGGGAGGAGACACCTATAAATGGATGAGAGTCAGTGACATCGGAGTGTAAACACAACCAGGGTGGAAAAGTCCCAGCTAGGAAACTGCTAAGATGCTCTTATACCGACGACCCAAAGCGTCAAAGCCCCCGCAGAAAGAATTACAGCACATAATATAATTGAGCATTGTTTCTCACAACATAACTGACGCACTTCCTGCGTAAGCTGTCTTCACATGGTGTCTGAGCTAAATTTGTGGGTTTCCTGATTTGAGGCAGAAGTGAAACTCAAAGCATAATCAGAACTTACACACAGGAAGCATAGACCAAACTAAGGGCTTGTGCATTGAGACAGTAGCAACAGTCAGTTTAGGGGATAGAAAAGGTAGGCAAAGTGAGTACTTTTTGTTGTCAGTACTGTCCGGAGTATTGTTTTGAGAAAATTGAAAGACTTTCGACATTGTGTGTGTATGTATTTAGAATCAGATGTGGCCAGCAAGGTCAGCACTTTCTGCACTGAAGATTACATTTAGTTCCGTATACATGAAAGAAAAGGGAAATGTATTGGACATTCAATCAAAATTTAGCTTTATTTACATGTGCTTTCATCTGTACAACAATTTATATATATATAAAAAGAATATTAACAAGAACTGTACATTGGAAATGTCATCACATTTTGATATTACATAGCAGATCTGAGCCCCTTCAACTTTAAATTAGTTTAAAACTAAAATGCCATCTATAATTTGCAACAGCCTACTTAAAAAAAAAACAAGGCACTGAAGATTTAGGGACCTTTACTGGTATAGTACTATGGGAATTTTAAATGTGGCACGAACATGCTTTCTATACTCTGGGCAGAGTTTTCTCGTACGCCCTGACAGATGGAAGCTTTGTCTAGTTTTGGAAATATGTCACACATCTCAGATCTGATGCTGCAGGGACGTCGTCTTGCCAGCTGGACGCAGCGTTGCCAGAGGTCTCAGGGTGTTCTTGCATTTTGAAATGGAGTGCCCTTTTAATTTCTTATGTTAACCTTTTTTTCCCTGGAGCAGCCAGGTGAGCGTTTGCTCCCTCAGTTCCGCTCTTGTGTAGATCTGCTCGGCAGTCGCCATCCACGTCGCCCCCAGCCTGTTTCTCCTCCCTCTACTTCACTCGCTTTCGCTCTCAGTTCACATTTCTGCAAAAGAATCGGGAAGAGAAAACTACAAAAGCTCAGGAGACAGAAAAAACGCACAGACATTTTAACACGCACATACACAAAAGTGCACTAACAGGTAAGCCTTGTAAAGATACAGGGGGAGTTACCATTTATTAGTGACATTAATCACCTCTGCCTCAAGACCACTGATAGCAGTAGATGTATGTTTTGTTCTTTGTGGGTTGTGTGCATGTGCATGTGCATACAGGCCTCTGAAACACCACTGCTTTAGTGCTGATAGCAGGATCATGATGCTCATGTAGTCAAGTATGCCATTATCACTAAAGGTCGTGCTGATAGTCCACCTAAGTCCCCAGACATGGCATTTACACACAAAAGGTGCTCAGAGACTACTATGCACTCTTTTTTCCAACATGTATCAAAACCTGCACACTATCTGGGTCTCTGCCACCATCACACACTGCTGCTTGCTGGGCTGTAAGCTTAAGCGCAAAAGGAATAAAGAAAAGATTGAGTGATAAGGGGTGTAATTCTCTTAAATACACACCTGCAAGTTCCCTGTCCAACATCTCGATAAAACTCTCCAGTTCCCTTGTGTCTCCCAGCTTGGCTGCAGATAGAATACAGAAAGAAAAGGAATTTGAGAAACTATAAAAAAGCAACGGAACATTTTTGTTGAGAAATGTGGCCCGGTTTCCTTTAGACCAGTGGCTGAAAACGGATCCAAATCCCAGAGTTATGAACCAAACTTCTTATGGACTGGCAAAACGTTTTCAGCTTCTTTTCTGCTGATATAATTTGAAAGGGGACATAATACTTCTACCTATATATAGTAGAAAGGTCCTGACGGCTCGTTTAAAGGCACAGTTTCTGAATACAGGCTGTGTGTATTTCTCTGTGGATTGAGAGTTTTGATACTTTCACAGTATTTATAAAGCACCTCAAGCTGCTTTATAATAAAAAAAAGACATGAAAATCTCACTTTTTACTGTATGGGACCCTTAAGCCCTGTAAACCCAGACAGCTTGATGGATCCTTCCAGGATCTCTGTTGTAAATGCCTTCAGGTATTCTGCGTAAACACAGACAGTAAATGACACTGTCGTCTTTTCATTTTATATTCCATTGAGATTTAACAGTAGTCGTCTGTGCATCTGCATGCAGCAAAATGCAACAGCTCTCATTCATTTACACACCTGAACCAGTCTCCCAGCTACATAACACAAATAACCCCTGCAGGAGACTTGGAAAGGGGGGGGGGGGGGCTGAGATGTCGCAGTGGCAGGGGGCTTTGTTGTGTAAAAACAAAAGAGCTCCCAGCCTACTGTAGAGAGTTTTTGTGTGGCTGTGATAGTGATCAGAGCAAAAGTGATAGTGATCACTGTAAGAACAAGAGCTATCTGGATGGAGATGGGCTGATGGTAGTTTCTAGTACCTTTCGGTGCCAGCGTTATGCCTGCTGTGTGAAGCTCCTCCTCGCTGGTGTTCAAACTGTTTCCCAAAGAAGCTTCGCTGCCTGGGGGGAAAGGGAGGTGAGGAGGGGGTGAACAGAGATAATAAACAGAAGATAAGCACCTAGGCCAGCCCATGCATATGATCAACAACATCAGCAACAACAATTTTACCACAATACAGGAGTCGCACCTAATAATAACATGCAGTAAAATGAAGGTAACTGCATGTTCACTGTTAGCGACTCCCGAGAGTCAGATTTTGAAACGTAAGGGGGCCAAAATACTTTCAATAATGACGACACGTGGGACCTGAAAAAAATGTCTTCTTTTATCTCATAACCGTCGACAAACACACAACAGCATCAACAACGGGGGAAAAAAACAGACAATTACAGAAGATGGGTTATCCGTAATTGCAGTTCATTCTGGTACACAGCTATTGTCATGAGCAAAAGAGCCACTTTAATAGAAGTGTACAGGGATGTGTCCTCTCGTATCACTAATTTCATGCAAATTAAAAGTGTCAAGCTAGAGTTGTTTGGGCTGATAAAGGGGCTCAACGGCACCTATGGGGACTCCATACAACCTCACTCACCAGCAAATGATGCACTAAATAATTCCCTTCCCTCGCCACACTTTGTGCAATAAGCAGACATTATCTTAATCACATGTAACATTGTTCTAGTGAGATGATTTTGTTACTCACTGTAATCTGAGTCCTCAACTCCGCTGTCGTCCCCCAGCCCTGTGCGGCTTTTGGCCTCCTGCAGGACGTGCTGGTAAGCATGAGGCCTGCTTTGAGCGGGGGCCTTCAGCTCCTCCACCACATCCTGGAACTCCTGCAGCAACTCGCCAAGCTCCAAGTCTGTGGAAAATGTGACAGCGGTCGACGAGAAACCACATTACTCCACTGAAAGAAAATGTGAAGATCGTCTCAAGTAATGAAAAAAAAACCTACATTTACACATAGTGTATATCTGGAGTATTTTTGAAGTATAACAAACCAACAAGAAAAAAACTTAGCTATTGGGTATTTTTGAATGTAAGAAACAGCTTATAAAACAAAAATCCTCTGCGTGACAATGAAATTAAATTAAAGCTAAAAACCAAAATCTGTCCTGCAGTTGAAGTTAATGTCAGTAGGTTGTATCAGATAACTTGATGTGGGATAATAAACCAACAGCCCATAAGGAATATAAAACATCTAACAGCCTGTAAAACACCTGGTCTGTTAACTGTGGCACATAAATATTACATTTTAAATCCAAGTTCTATGGGCTGCAATAAAACGACACTTGGCCATTTCTTCTCTGTTATTAAATAACCGATGACCACACCTCGGTTTACCCACCATTTTATGAATATGATAAAGCTTTAACAGTCCCCTATGTGATACAGTAGGAAGCAATAGCAAATTGTATACATCAGCGAGGGAAATATAAGCACATACATTCAAAAATACCAATGTTTGGTGAGTTATGAAGGAATACAACCCACGAGAAATAATAACTGAAGTTTTTTAACGTGTAAATGTGAAAAATACAGATATGTGGCAAAAATAGTTCAAAATAGGCTCTAAGAGCAATTAGGACATGAGGTAGAAAATGTGTACAATTAAAACATGGGGCTGCATGGTTTACAAACTGTTCACTCTGCAACTTTCATTTGTATCACCATGCTGTGATACATATAAAAGGATAAGGCAAGTGTATTATATAGCTATTTTTTTAATACCTATAGTTTGCAGCGTCAATGAAAGCATTACACAGGCGTTGGCTGTTACAGGCCTATGATCACTGTATCACCATCTTAAACTTATGACTCAAGATGTCGTTTAGACTCACCTGTGGTAACGCCGGATGTCATGCTGGAGCAGTGATATTAAACTACTGTTGCTGCTGCTGCGTTCAGAGCTGTTCAAGGCTGACAAGCAGGACCGTAGGTTTATTATAAAGCCTTCCACACACACGCTCTCAGCTAGCAGGACCGGACCCAGCCAATCACGTCGCAGCAAAACCTCAGAGGTCTGCTGTAACTGGAAAAAGTGGGCGGAAAGTTGAAAGCAAAACTATACAGAAATAACTTAAGCCGTTACGTAAAGCAGATGGAGGGTTACAGCCCCCCCATGCTCTGAAATTAAGAACAATCCGGACTTTAAGAAGAGAATGAAGCCTATACTCGTTTCCTGTTCAAAATAGATTTAGGCCCATCATGTTTTAGCACAAGGATTAAAGAGTATTTTCAGTGTGAGTGAAGTTCTATTGAAAAATATATTTTTTTTAAATGTGGTGATGATGATGATGATTAATCCGCGAACTCTGTGCTTAACATACTAAAATGTATTAATAAATAAGTAAAACTAAAATGAAATAGGGATGTTTGTTTTTACTGCGATTCTAAATAGTTTTGACAGGTGAACTTCCCTGGTTGGAGGAAACCTACTTTAGTAGAAAAGTGTCTCAAATCCAAACTATTAAATATCATAATTCTCCTGTACGCGGTGCAGTACCCTGCTCTGGCGACAGAGGCTCCTCTAGTGCAGTTCCTGTTCAAACCCCCACAGGACAGCTGTAGGCAGACAAGTCTATGCGCCATATTATGTTGTTTTTTTTTATCAGTGAAGTAGCCTTGTGTATTTACCAGTGGTAGAGATGCTACTCTGATATTTGACTTAGGCCTATAAGTAAAGTAATACCCTAGTGTAAAATACTCAAGTGCAGCTAAATATACTGCATCTATCTAATATAGTCATTCATCATACAGAAGAGAGCAACCTATTTTATTTTAATGTCTGTATTGTAGTGTGTAGCATTTTAATATTGTAGCTAATTGAGGTGGGTCTGATTTTTATTACTTGATAGGCTCCTGGTGGGTAGATTAAATGATGAAAATGCATCATATTTTATCTGAAAAAAAGACATCTAAACCGGCAAAGTAACTAAAGCTCTCGGACAAATATAGTGCTATAAAAAGTACATTATTATCTTCTCATACTTCAAAATTGTACTGTGGTATTTACATTTTATTCCTGATGTTCAAAAAGCTACTAGTTTACATCCATTTTCCGCATTAGGCATTGTTAACGCTGTTATTGGTGTTATTTATTTATTTAAGACTTTGTCTTAAGGCGTTAAAGAGGCTTCCAGTAATTTTGATAGAAGAAAACATGATTCATAGACAGTTAAACATTATGAAGAAGTAAAAAGATAAATAAAAAAACTAAAAAAAAAAACTGGTGGCAGGTGTGCTAATAAAAACAGGTGTATAAGCACATTTGGTAAAGGCACATTAATCTTGTCCCGTATTAGTATTGAGGTAGGACATAAACAAACATAAGCCCCATGCTTACTCATTGTTTTATTGTTTAGCCACGCATGAGTTGCTTCAAAAACATGTGTTGAAGTCATGCAGGTAAACCTGTTGTTCCTCTGGCTTCTCCAGTGTCAGTGCATGCTCAATACATGTTGTAGGAGGGGCGTGTAATGAATTATGCCTTCAGCTGTGCAGGTTTAGGTTGTTGCCTCTGTTCTCAGCGTTCACTCGCTAGCTACTGGGGCAACTTGGGTGAGATGTGTGAGGGCGATGGGCCATGGGACTGATAATATGAACTGGGCTGGACACCTACAGGTCAGTGAGTCAAAGGCAATGCAAGGATTATCCATTCTGATGGTGTCTTATTACCGTGTCTGTGTTTCTGATTGAGAGAAAGGGTGTAACTGGAATTTTTTTTTTTAGTGTACAGTTTTGAAATATATAAATGCACTGGACGTGTGATAAAGTAGCTGGAGAGCAACTGAGGACTCTTGGGTTATTATTATTACTACTAGACCTCCATCAAAGAAAAACTAATAAAAATATTTGTGAAAATGCAGAATGTATGTCAATGTGACCTATTTTTGTGAGGGCAAACACATGCTTTGCTATTTGCTTTTTGTTTTTGTGTGTGTTTGCGTGATTGGAGATAAGTGAGGCATCACATTACCTTCACTGTACAGTTTACAGTTGCTTTTAAAGGAGCTCACTGAGGCATGAAGTTTAGGCCTTAACACTACCAATGTTGTCAGTTTCAAGTGCATCAAAAAGATATCATAACCCAAAATAATAATAATAAAAATACTGGTTCTTTTTTAAAACAAAAAATTACTGCTCACAGTTTGTTTCTTCTCCCGTCAGAGTCTGCTGATTGTGGTCCATCTGCAGCAGATCATATGTGGTTCTGTCTGGTTTTCTATCCCAGAGGAACAGGAGCCTGGTGTTCTGGCGGGGTCACTTAGTAAACACTTTCCACCTCCGTACCAGCTACTGACCCAGGAGTATCTGTGGATGGACAAAAACACTGGGAATTTCTACACCACTGAGCAAAAGATGGATCGCGAGGCCCTTTGCCCTGAGGAGACAAAGGCTGAGGAATGCATTATTTTACACAATGCTGTTGTGGGGCCTTCAGGAGACCTTATACAGTTCCCTGTGATCATAGAGGACATCAATGACAATGCACCTCATTTTGAAAACAGTGAAATACACCTGAGAGTGTCTGAGGAGGTGCCTGTGGGGACCAGTTTCTTATTGGATGAACAGGCTCAGGACAGGGATGCCGGACATAACGCTGAGCTGCATTACCACCTAGAAGATTCTGATGGAGTTTTCAGTTTAAAAGTGGAAAACGATGAGCATGTCATGCTGGTTGTGCAAACAGCTCTGGATAGGGAGACTAGAGACCTGTATCAGATGACGCTGGTGGCCACCGACTGTGGCTCAGACCCTTTAAGTGCTATAGCAACTTTAATAGTCACAGTGACAGATGTTGATGACAACTGTCCAAGCTTTAGCTCTGACAGCCCCCGCAGTGTCATCCTCCCTGGAGACTCCCCAAAGAACATGTTGGTTGCTCAGGTCAGAGCCACAGACCCAGATTTGGGCCCAAATGCAGCCATCGTATACTCCCTCAGTCCCAAAGTCTCAGAGCGGGCCAAGAAGCTATTTAGCCTCGACAGCCTCACTGGGTACATCAGACTAACACAGGACCTCCAGAGTGACAACTCTGAGGAGCTGCTGTTGAAAGTGTTAGCTAGCGGCCATCACTGCCCCCCAGCAGACACTCAGGTAACCGTATCCGTGCTCCCAAAGGCGAACCAAGAGCTGACGATCAAGATCGGGTTCATAGCGGAGCATCAAAACCAGACTATGGTGTTACCAGAGAACCAGCCCCCCACCGTTTTAGCTGTTTTAGAGCTTGAGGGTGACAGCAGCATTAAAGGCTCATCTCTTGCCATTGAGAGTGACGTGCCTTTCACCTTGAGCCCACAGAACGGCAAATATCTGCTTTCCACATCAAAGCCCCTAGACTATGAGACGAAAAGCGTACATCATATTTCTGTGGTAGCGCATGGAAGATCAGCTGAAGGATCTGCGATTGCTCCTTCCAGGCATGTGATTAGGGTGTTGGTGGCAGATGTCAATGATAATGCTCCACATTTCCTCCAGTCTCACTATCAGCTGGAGATGGGGGAAAACAACCAGCCAGAGATGTCACTGCTGCGGGTCTCAGCGCTAGACGCGGACAGTGGATACAACGGCAAGGTGACCTATAGGCTGGAGAAACACACATCTACCATCTTTAACATTGACCCTGTGACCGGTCAACTGTCTGTGTCAGCCTCTCTGGATAGGGAACAGCAGGGTGTACACAAACTCACTGTGTTCGCACGAGATAGCGGCTCTCCTCCCTTGGAATCAGTGGCCACAGTATCCATTCGTGTTCTGGACCAGAATGACAATGCACCTGTTTTTCTAACCCCTCATTTCATCTTTTTTATCCCGGAGAATGTACCACCGTTCTCCCAGGTGGGGAGGGTTGAGGTGACGGACCCAGACGAAGGAGCGAATGGGAACACAGAGTTGCATGTTGTTAACAGCAGTGCACCTTTTGTTGTGGACAGCACTTGGGGGACACTGCGCACTACCACCAACTTGGACCGCGAGACAGACGACCGCTATGAACTCTACCTGCTGGCCAGCGATCACGGGCACCCGGTCGCTTTGACTTCCATAGCCAGGATAACTATCTTTGTGGAGGACATCAATGACAACCAGCCAAAAGTGATTCTTCCCAGCAGCAACTCCTCATGCCAGACTGTCTCTCCAGCAACCATTGCAGGCACCATAGTAACAAAGATTTATGCCATCGATGAGGACTCAGGGCTGAATTCGGAGATTACATACACTGTTGTGGTGCCAGAGCCAATGCAAAACAGCAGCCCCTTCCAGGTAGATTCAAGGTCTGGGAACATCACCGTAGCTCAGCAGCTTCTACACAAAGACCTGGGAATGCATCACCTGTTCATCGTGGTCAGAGACGGGGGGAGACCAGCTCCACTTTATACCACTATCTGGGTTAATCTGTTGATCAATGAGAGCATGGGGCCCTGTCACTTAGACAGGGCGCCCACCTGGACAGGGACATCTGACTTGGTTCAAACCCCCTCAAAGGCCCCCATCTGTGAGGTGAAGGACACCAGATCTGCTCAGCTGATGCTATTAGTAGGCCTCGGTATGATGCTGCTGTCCACATGTTTGCTTGTGGTGACAGCCGTTTTATATCTGAAGCAGAAGAGGAGAAGTCTACAACAGAACAAGCGGGGGCATACTGAAGAGAATGAGATTCCACTCAGGCTTAAAGACAAATATTACTCTGATGACTAACAGAATAAAGCAAGCAAAGTGTGTAATCCTCACTCGCACTTTGTCAAGGATGAAATCAGTCTGTGAATTAAATACATTCTGAATATTTGTCAAAGGCTCCTTGCGTTTTAATAATCAAAATCAAATTCGCTGAGTTATTCTGATAAACAGTGTATTCAAACATTGTAAAACTGCCACATTCTGTGGAAATAAAGTCGATCTATTTTCAGATAAGCTGCCAGGAATGCATATAAAAAAGGTGATCTGATAACTAAAATCACCAGCAGAGGCTTCTGTAGGTGATGTGTATAATGGCCCTCATGAGCACATATCACAGCAAGACATTGCTAAAATACAAGTATTACAATCATTATCTTTAGGGATTATTCTCCACGACCCCTGCAGTCAGAAGAAGCTAATGGTCCGCTAAGTTGACTGGGTCTTTCTCAGATTTCCGACTCACGGTGATGGGGAGTCTAAAATATTTAGACACACAAAAGGGGGTTTAATGTTCCTCTGGTGGGGAGGTGATGAAAGTCTCTCAAGGAGTAGCTCTGAGAGAAGACCACAGGGGGCGGAGCGCAGCTGTGGACAGGTGAAGTCACCGCCTCAACCCTGTTACCCGATAGCACTGCTCCTCACCCACAACAGAAAACCTACTGTACTGTACCCAGTAACCCAACAGGTGTGTTGTTTGGATGACAGATGTTTGGTGTGAAATCACACTGTGACATCACACTTCAAAGGTATCTTTACAAAAGGTGGTTGCTCACTAATACATTTGTATACTGGGGAACAATTGAGATATCAAAATCAGGTTAAGTGATGCATAATGTTGAATGAGGCAGGGTAAAATGTGCTCATGTGTAATTGTGTGCACTGAAATGAGAACACAATTAAACAGAGGCCAGGCTAATTGTTTTTAGCTTTAACAAAATAATTTTATCTTATTTATCTTTACAGTATCATAAACTATTGAATGATCCTGTCACGCTAGACCTGGGTTAGAGGAAGGGAGGAACGCATAGAGTCAGAGCCTGTAAAACACAATCATGTACAACAACCTATTAGTGGAGAACAAGGCTTGTATAACATGAGTAGTGTTTCTCTGAGGATTCCCAAGCTAGCAGCTCAGAAATAAATAATCTAATAGGGTTGTACTATGACACTAACGATATTAACCGAGAGGAAATAAATGGCCATGTAGCAAAGTCACAGAATTAAAGAAGCATTCCATTTGAATAAACCCAGTTAAATAGGAAGTAAACCCATTTTCCAATTTCTTGTTAATCCTATGGTCTAAGACTATCCAAAAAACATTAGTAAACATGAATTAATCTCCCAAATCCAGAAACTAGTGTGCTAAAACTCAAATGTGTGATATCATAACGTATAAAGTGTGGAACTTCTCCATAGACAATGAACTGGGAATATGTTGACACTGAGCGGACTCAGGGGAATGTTCTGAGTTTTCTGTTTAAGAACTATGGAATAAAGCTCATTTGGGTATTTATGAGAAAACCAACAGAATCAGCGTCAAGTTAATTGTCTATGGAGCAGCTCCAGACTTTATCGGATGACATTGATTGACTGTTTGACACTTACTCTGGTTTCTGACTTGGAGAGAGTATAGCTCACGTTTAAAAATAAATATTGATTGGGGAATGGAAATAAGGTATTGCAATTCTTATAGTGTTCACATTTATTAATAAAGCTATTGTGGTCCAAAATAGATTTTTTTTCTGACCTGGTTGACAAGCTGTCTAGCATCCTATAGACTGAATGTTTGGGTTTTTTTTAAACGTAACTGACTTTATTATTATTGTGGGATAAACTCCAGATGTGCCTGCTACTGTGCACATGCTGTGCCAGGGGAAAGTCTGCCATCTACTGGACACAAGTGAAGCATAAGTGTGTAATCTGGCTCTCTATTTTTGGTATTTTGCCAGAGGGTGTGTAGATGAATCAGAGGGCAGTCTCACTCCTTCACAGTCAGGTCACCTGAGATCAGTGATGCCTCTGTGCTGCATGCTGCTCTGCTCTGTTTTTTTGTTTTGTTTTTACTAAAGCTTGAACATTTAATAGGGGGTTATGGGGTTGCATTAACTGACATGGACAAAGAAACCAGATGGCACCAATCCACACATCCAGTGGATTATTTCTGAGATACACATCAGGGGTTTTACATAACAAATGACATTACAGTTAAAAGGCACTGATGTGTTTCTTATCAAAGCAACTCGCTGCAGTGATGGTAAGAAATACTACTCATGCCCCTCAACGTTTAAAAAAGGCACGATCTGACTTTAATCCACATATCCATGGTCTGTGATTTACATTCAATTTTGCTTTCAGGAAAAAAAGGAACATTTCAGGACTACATAGACCCATTTAAGAGAAAAATCAGTCAGTGAAGCTGGGATCTTTCATTTTCAGTAAAGGCTCCTGCAGTCAAACAGATAGTAGGCATATCTGACAGTTTCCTAAATCTGAGAAACGTGTTTGTCTTTAATAAGGCAGGATGGAAAACGTTCCCTATTCTGTATTTGCATATGAAGTTGCTCTCTACATGCAAATATGCGTCAACAATGAACTAAGGGAATTTCTGCAAGCGTAAGAACCTTGACCTCCTCATTATTCTCCGCCTTGAAGTTCATTGAAAAGCGTCATTGTTTCTTTAAGATTGCACTTGCAGTCATCAACGGGTCTGTCCATTGTTGGCGGAACAGAAAGAGAGTTGAGGTTGATATACGGGGGCCGAAGACCAGTTTGCGCATATCATCAGCGGACCAGCTGCAGTGCAGGGGAGGCAGCAGTAGCCAACGAAGTCCTGAACGCATCCTTCCAGACATGGGTAAGACACAACTCTTAAGCCACTTATTAGCTTCTGTTGCAAGATAGAATTTGTCACATTATCAAATCTGCATTTTATTTCATGTGATTGCACGCGCTGATATGAATGGGACCGTGAAAGGGCATCAGACGTTAAGTTTTTTTTTTTTTGTCACTTTAGAGGTCGGCTACTCACCGGCTGATGCTCCACTGATATTATGAGATTTATTTCATGCTTGAGATGGCAGAGCTACTTTCAGAGGAGCCTTGTCGCTTTTGCTTTCGGTCGCAATCTTTCTCAATTCTTTTGAAAGAGTCGAACTTGGCCCCAGCTTTGTATTTTGTACCAGAACTTGGCCCGTATTTTCATTTGGAGTCACAATCGAGAGACGCCTTGACCTAGAGGGCTCCAGCTCTTTGTTTGGGCTGGTGATGTCATTAATTAGTTAATTGGTAGACCTTCAAGGTGTATCCAAAGGCATGTGGTTAGACTGTGTCGTGTTTTAAGTTCTGGTTTATGTGCTGGGGCCTACTTGTACCTGTGGTAACCAATCATTTGTGACCTACTTTAATTTATTTCCTTCTTAATATGACAAATACTGAAACTACATGTCTGTTTATTACTTTTCTCGCACACACACACACTCACAGACATCCTTCTGGGGAGACACATGAACAAGGAAGATAGTGGGGGGAGCTGTCTGTGCTGGAAAAGGATGGGGGGGGGGTCTATAAACAAACAATGCAACTATTTTTGACATTTAGACTAAATAAATAATGGATTAATTTATAATGAGCAGCATGAACATGCCGCCATTCACCAGCACTGTGTTGGGGTGGAGGTAAACTCTATGGTATATCTCATCTGCATCTCCATCACCAGAGTTAAGTTAGCAAATCGTATGTTTTTTTTTGGGGGGGGGGTTGAACTGACCTTTTTTACAGGTTGTAGCACATGCCAATATTAACTTGATTAAGAGGAGGAAAAATATATTCCTTCTTTACAAGAAAGCACCGACAGTGCATTTTACTAATTTGTACAATGGAAGTCTGTCTGTCATATTGCATCAGTTTATCTTCTCATTCTTCCTCTTCCATGCCGCAATAAAGTTGTGCCATCTGACTGACAGTGATCCCAGTTTGCCTGTCTCTCACTCTCGCACAGCCATGGAGAAGTGTTCAATTAAAAGGCTGTCTATTTGCCCCTCCTGCCATCTGTGTTTACTGTAATGGTACCAACCACAGTCTGTCTGCTTCCATTGTCCGTGTCTGTGTGGATGCACGCTTGCAGGCGTGTAATGGCACACATGCACACAGTTGCATTGTTTGTTTATAGATCCCCCCCCCCATCCTTTTCCAGCACAGACAGCTCCCCCCACTATCTTCCTTGTTCATGTGTCTCCCCAGAAGGATGTCTGTGAGTGTGTGTGTGTGTGTGTGTGTGTGTGTCAAGCATAGAGGTGCCTCTGGCCTTTGTTTGCTTGACATTGGTGGCCCTTGTACCCCCATGATGCTGCAGCACAAAGACTGTTGTCTCTGCAGTCACAAAAGCAGTCTCTTTCTCTCTCTTTCACTTTGTCTGTCCTCTCCATCCTCCCCCTTTTTCTCACACCCTCCATGCTGGGTGGTGAATGGAGTCAGGGTGCGAGCTGGGGTCAGAGCAGTCACATCCCCATGCCCTTGGCTCTTTGGCATTCATTCAAACAGCACATGACTATTGGAGAAAATGCACAGGGAGTGAAAGTGTTAACAGCTGCAGCTCTGGTCCAGTGTCAAAGTAACATGAATTCAGATTTGAAATGAAATCTTACTTACCTCTAGTTGTTATCTAGACATTCAGATAGTTTTTTGGTTTTATGTGCTCAGGTTTTGAGATATTAATCTAAGATGTCTGCCTTCAACCCAATTCAATGGAATTTCATGTGGTGCTCACACCATTATACAATAAGAGTTCCTCTTTCTTTGGATAATCCAACTCATTGTGCTTTACTTTTTTCATTGGAACTACTTTCTGCTAAAGAAACAGTCACTATGGAAACTGTTTCTTTGGTAGAAACTTGTTACATGGGGAAAAAACCGAATTATCCAGCATAAAGGAAAACTGAATTGAATAATTGAATTGTGAAATTCAACACTTGATAATTCCTATCACTCAAGCATCTCTGGGTAGTGGACTGTTGGTCAAACAAAAACAGACTTTGTAAGATGTCAGCTTGGCCTTTGAGAAACTGTGGTAAACATTTTATCACTATTTTTGACATTTAGACTAAATAAATACTGGATTAATTTATAATGAGCAGCATGAACATGCCGCCATTCACCAGCACTGTGTTGGGGTGGAGGTAAACTCTATGGTATATCTCATCTGCATCTCCATCACCAGAGTTAAGTTAGCAAATCGTATGTTGTTTTTTTTTTTTTGGGGGGGTGAACTGAACTTTTTTACAGATTGTAGCACATGCCAATATTAACTTGATTAAGAGGAGGGAAAAAATATATTCCTTCTTTACAAGAAAGCACCGACAGTACATTTTACTAATTTGTACAATGGAAGTCTGTCTGTCATATTGCATCAGTTAATTATGTGCCCTGACTTTCATGGTGCTGTGTCTTGATTAACAGGTTGCTATGACTGCTGCATGCGCTGTTTGGGTGGGGTGCCGTACTGCTCCCTGGTCGCCACACTGCTGTGTTTCTCTGGCATTGCCCTCTTCTGTGGTTGCGGGCATCAGGCACTTACAGAGACAGAGAGACTCATCGAGACTTACTTTGCCCGTAACCTTCAGGACTACATCACCCTCGCCTACATGTGAGTGGTAAACGTCAACATTTCCACCATTAGAGGGACATCTTTTTAGCCTTGTCAAGGGATTTCTCCAGATGTCTTCTCAAGGTCCTAGGTTTAGGTTTTCTGTAGCCCTGAATTTTGACTGTTTTATTTTTCCTTTCCTTCCTTCCTCTCAGCATCCAATATTTCCAGTATGTCATCTATGGTTTGGCCTCCTTTTTCTTCCTCTACTGCATCGTGCTGTTGGCTGAGGGCTTCTACACCACAAGTGCTGCCAAGCAAACCTTTGGAGAGTTCAGGAGCACCATGTGTGGCCGCTGCCTCAGCTCCTCGGTGAGAGGGCCCAGAGTGGGACAAGTAATGGGGATTGGAGAGATTGGATGGGATTAATACACATATCACTCCCTGGTGGGTGCTGAGCCGGAAATCTTAAGACTGCGAAAAACCTTTAGGGACATGCAAAGATAAGCATACAGTGTGTTTGAGCGGTTGGGGACAAAAAGTTGAGTGGTTGGAAGAAGAAGAGGAGGAGAACAGAGAGTGAGATGATAAATAAAGCTAATCAGAAAAAAGTAAACGTGGTCACTGCTCATATAAACACTGAGATTATGTGCATCCGTTTATTATGATGATGCATCCTAATGTTTATTCTGCTCCCTCCTTCTTACAGTTTATAGTGATGACATATGTACTGGCTGTGCTGTGGCTGTTGGTGTTTGCCTTCTCGGCCCTGCCTGTCTACTTCTTCTACAACATGGATGCAACCTGCCACACCATTGATGTTCTGACTGAGACCCCAGCGAGTATCAACCAGCTCTGTGTTGATGCAAGGCAATACGGTAACAAGACATCTTTTAATGGCAACCTATGAGACTGGTTTCTTACACCAGTTGTATCCTGTTAAAAGACCAATAGGCCTACCAAAAATGATTTGTTTCTAGTAACAGCCTGTGTAGCCAAAGTGTATTCCTCTGTATCATGTCTTGTCCAAAAAGGATTAAATAAGACAACCGGTGCATTCTATTTAATGAAGTCAGCAGAGCCTCACCAACCCTGACCTCAAAATCCAACATGGCTGCTCCGAGAACAGTAGTGAAAGCTGTTTATTAGCACTTCTGTCTTATTTGTGTCTTATTAAATCAGTTGTACACAGTAGCCTACTGTCCAAAGACTTCTATCTAAGGACACAGTGCTACAGTGTTTGTACATGAAAAACGCTGCATAATGAGTTGTTGTCAATTGTTATTGCTAACCTGGCTAGAGCAACCGAACTTTAACCACCACGTTGAAAATATAATGGTTTTTCAAGTTAGTGTACAATGCAGTGGACTCGGGTGCGACGTCATTCCAGCTCCAATCAAAGAATCTGTAACTCTGTGAAGCTGTACCTAGGCACAGATGATACAATCCTAGAGTCAGCATGCTAACATGCTCACAATGGCAATGCTAACATGAAGGTGTAGTGTTAACCATGTTTACATCTTTTAAAGTGACCGGATTTCTGAAATGAAAACCAGGGACATTACCAGTTCAGCAGCCAATATATCTTTGAAGATATCCAAAGTTATTATCTATAGAAGAAAAAATGGAAAAATCCATTTTCATGTATATATATTTTTTAATGGGGACATTTCTGGGGACAACTCCAGCCAGGGACCGGTCACCAAAAACAGGGACTGTCACCATGAAACAGAGACATTGGTTCATCCTAATCTTAATTTTGTGTTTTAGTATGCTGGCATTTGCTAATAATTAGCACTGAAAACAAAGTGCAATGGGTTGATTGGAATGTCATTAGTTTTGCAAGTATTTGTTCAAAACTTGGACCTAAATATTGGTCAAAGTTAAATGTTGAATGTTAATGTTAAATGTGCTAAATCCTGTGGAAATCCATCCAATAACTGAGACATTTACTGGTAATTAGAAATGAAAAGGTCCTAATGTTATGATGACACTAGAGGAAAAGTCAGAGGATTACCAATGGTAATTAGGATTCATCTCCTGGGCACCATGAATGTCTCCACAAATTGTGTAGCAATCCAACCAATAGCTGTTGAGATCCTTCAGTCAGGACTAAATTGGGCCGACCAACAGACCAACATTGCCCCCCCTAGAGCACCAGAGTGTGGCTAATGTAATTTGTAACGCAATGAGCCACACTGTTGCACTGGGTGACATGTTCTTTACCGTGAACATGGGTACTGTACTTTTGCATCAATTCCACATACACTGTCCTGCTGACATAAATATTCACTACCTTATCAATGTGCATGACTCCACAACTGAAAATAGTCCCCATCCAATGTACTTTTTACACATGTTTTGTAACATTTGGTTAAAACTACTGTGCCCAGCTGTTCAAGGATTTAAAAAAACAAACATTTTTTTTAGTAACAAGACAGGGAAGGAAACAATTATTGAAAACAAACTAACATTGTTGGTTTCTTTCGTTGGTCTTTTCATGTGATTTGTGGACAATAACAAAAATATAGAAAATTGTCTCAGTACTTAAAAGAAATAATTGAATAGAGAAAATTGAAATATTTAACAGGGCTCCTGCCATGGAATGCAGTACCAGGGAAAGCTTGTGGTATAACTCTGTCCACTGTTTGCAAGACCAGAGAGGTAAGAAACACAAAATAATTAAAGCTGTCCACTCATGTTCTAAGATTTGCCTGACATGAAATGAAGACACACGTCATAACCACTAATGCAAAATCTATCTCCTATCAGTACCGAATGACCTATGACCTCTACATTGCTGCTTTTGCCGGTGCTGGCATCACTCTCTTGGCTCTGGTGAGTGATTATGCTTGAGCTGGGGCCAATTTGGGCATGTTTCCACAGTGGGGTACAATAGTGTTATAGCTCATGTGACTTAGTGACGCTCTAAGTGTAGGCGGTGAGGCATCTCAGGCCTCCATGACTGATGACTTTTGTACTATTGCTCTCTGTTCCTCTTTCTCAGCTGACACAAACATCATAATAGTGCTGTAATGTCTGGTGGTTTTCCAGCCAGGCAAATGGTGCACCCATAATACTTGCATGCTCCATTACAGAAGCTGTTATACGGATGGTATCTGCTATTAAATTAATGTCATTAGCACTTAATCATGTTTTTTTTTCTGGATGTTGTGTATTTTTCTTCCCTTAACTTCTGTTCTGACACTTCCTGTCTCTTGTTGTCCTTCCATAGCTGACCTATACTGTGTCAACCACCTATAACTTTGCGGTTCTTCGGTATCTGGGGAGAAAAGGCATAGGTGCACGGTGTTAGGCTCACCAGCTTCCTGTCTGCTCTATCACTACTTCACCACCAACATGGGGATCTAAAGGGACGGAAACAATTCTCTCCAACCACATCATCTGCACAGAACCACCTGTGGTCATAGACTCTTGAAAATGTTTTGATTCTTCTTATTGGAGAGGAATGATATATTTTTTCCCTTTTTTTATGTGTGTGAGGTTTGTCTGCTGCTTTTACATGCAGTTAGTCTTATTTCAGTATTTCCTATGCCATGTCACCAAAAGATTTGTAAATTATTGCTCTCATTGCTTGCTAAAGGTTAGTGTTTAAAATTAATTTCTGCTTTCTTTTGCACTCACAATACAAATAACACCCCACTAATAAATAAACATTTGCAAGAAACCACCAATTTGCAACATGTGCTGCTACAATGCAGCTGTTGCACAGAATAGGGATTATAGGTTGCCATGGCTACCATCCTTCACATCTGGTTGCCATGGTAGCAGACAAGCACGCATTTGCAGTCTCACGCTGACCTCAGGACTTTTCTCACGGGCTGGAGAAAAGCCTCAACAATGGAGTCATGCCTGTTTTAAAAGCTAGCCAATAAGGAGCCAGTTGTGAGGGCCACCTGCATTACGAGTCTCCGCCAAGGGTTATGTTGCGTGTCAAGGGAGAAGGCCCTCCGGACAAAGAGAGGGTTGGACCTCTCCAAAGCCTCAATGCAGCTCTTCTGGGACAGCAACCACACACAACACCATCCACATGCTGCTGCATGACCCCCACCTCCCTCCGAATAATTGAAGTGATGGATCCAGAGTGAGCGGGACTGAAGGAATTTTAGATTATTTTGAATAGTTTCTTTCTTACAAAGAGACATACTTGTTTGGTTCTGATCTAGAAAGGTCTGAAATTGTTTCTCAAAATTTTGAGATGGCAAAAGCACTAGGTGCTAATTTATCAAGTGACGTCATATTATTAGACCTTAAACACATTGTTGAGGTGTGACTCCCCCGCCTCCCCCTTGCTGTTAATGCATGAATGAGGTACTTTTATAGAGATAGAACAGCTTTGTTTTTGTCTCTAATTCTTTAGGAATTTTGTTGTAGTTATTGTATAACACATCTTTTTACTTACTGTAGCTGAATTTACTACTACTTTTACACTTTGGGAACTACTAACAAAACCTTTTGCAGCATAATAAGTAGATTTTTCAAATTGGTATAAACTCTACCCAGCTGAGTGGATTTGTCAAATGGCAGCTGGATGTTTGCTGATTTATTTTTTGTGTGTGTTGATAAAATTTGATAATAAAAGAATATTCTTTGACATATTTGTGCAGAGTGCCTCTGAAAACATTTGTACTGTAGTCTGTGAAAGTTCAGTGCCTGGTCTAGTGCCAGAGTGTTCAACTGGCGCTCCGTCCATATCTAGGGGCCAAGGTATTTTGTAAGGTGTTTTGTATTCTCTCCTCTTGTGTCCACAGGTGCACTGTTCCCTGCACTTGGCTGTGTACCAGGTGTACCTGAGGAAGCTACGGCACAGGGCAAAAGAGGAGAGGAGAAGCTATGACCTGTATGGGACTTTGCAGCGGGACAGGGAGGGGACACTTTGCTCTCCGTACGCTGCAAACACATCTGACACCTCCTGACGGCGCCTTTAGTTTTGCTGCAGGAGATTTTCATGATGACAATCACAATTAAGCTGGTCATCAAAATGATCCTGTTTTGTTAAGTGCACAATTTGATAGTATTTGGTAAATTGATTCCCTTCATTATTTTGTCGTTTTCTTTTAAATGTAGGCTGTTGTGTGTTCACATCGAATGTCGTAAAAAAATGCAGTTGGGAGCCATGAAAGTTCAATATTCTGTGCTTCTCCCCTAAAATGTTCTGCGTTTGACAAATGTCAATAGAACCTATACTTTGTTTTTTTTTCTTAAGTTAGAGATTAAGTTTGAAAGGCAGAAATGTTTTTTCCCCTGCCCAGGTCTAATTTCACAGTATGCGGTGCATGCTTGATATCCTTTTTAATGAAGAGGAAATAAACAGTGTTCGCTGTCTCTTGGGTTTCCACACATACTTGGTCATTCAAGGGCTTGTGTGATGAATTTCATACAAGGTGATATTTTTCTATCAACATTCAAGACCCGTCTTTTACCCGTGATTTTGCTGACAAATATAGTAATGTTTAATTTTAACACTGCAGCTTATTGCTGCAAATATTGGGTCTTTTTCTTTTTTTCCTGGTCGCGAAATAGCAGCTGAAAGGTGGAGAGCCAAGGTAAACTGATTAATTTGAGGGACCTAGTTTGGTTTTAAAAATAGTTTGAGCTTTTGCCTTCAAACTTGAAAGTCATTTTTAAAAAGGCACATTACTTTCATGTATTTTACCAGGCATGAGCACAAAAAGCACATACAAGATTGTGTTTCTATTTGGTATGTTGCATGTTTTATTTGTAGCCAAGCAACGGAGAGTATTCACTGCTTTGCCAGCATGTTGGCACAACCAGTCTTATCCTCCGTAGTGCAAAAAGAGGAGTAAGGGAAGTTGTCCATTAGGTCAACATACAGTATAATCGAGATGAACAGTCATACAGCTTAAATCACACTCATGAGTTGAGCACTGAGGGAGAGACAAGTCAGTGTCATTTTGTACGTTATAAAATGAATGCCCTTTGCAATTTACATAAGCCATTAACATGGACAGCCCAAAAAATGTTTTTACATTCATAAATATTACAGCAACATTAAAAACATACTGACAAGACAGCATCGTGTAGGGTTATGCTACCAGTTTATAAGTACCACTGATTCTCAGGTAAACACTGTGATGGCTACACTGTCTAGACAAAATGAAAACTGAAATGGTAGAGACAAAATATTAACACTGACATGATAAGCTAACAGCCCTTATTTTAACTTTGAATTAATGTAGGCTATCAGCTTGTTTTAATTAAAATGGCCTCAGTTCACAGTTAATACAGTTTCTCTCATACTGCTGTGAGTTCAAATACTCAACACACCTTTACAGTAATCATATGAGCGAGCTGTTTATTATGAGCCTACATTAAACCAAAGAACCATGTAATAAGTAAATATGACCGTACCTGATTGGATTCAGTTCACTTTCACAGTGAAGCTCTTGTAATGTTCACCATTAGTCTGCACACACATTGAAATATGATGCAATTTTTGAGTTGAAAGGCAAATCCCAGTCTGAGAGAATACAACATAACAGTAAAAAGGGGATGAGAACATGCACTATAATAATAACCATGGTGACTTTGTGCATTCAGGGAATGAAAACAATTGATCTTATTTATGCAACAGGTTTCGTTGTTTGAGTGGATGCAATATAATACTATTTCAGCAGCACTCAAAAGATGACGATAATTAATTTAGACCATCTTAAACCTAGTTTGAAGCATCATTTTTTTCGAACCACACAGGCAAAAAAAACAATGCCCTCTGATTGATGCCAGTAAACCCAAAAGAGAGCCTGGATGTAAAATCATTAAAACATGAACAACCTAGCTGAAAACAAGTAAACATTGTTAAGTTGTCAGAATACTCCGTTGTATATTTCACACAGTACTACCTGAATGGACAGGAAAGATGATGCACAGTGCACACATTAGTAGTAACGGCCTTGTCCTTGTGCTCAGTCTATTTCACATTCAGCTGAGATCTAGAATGATCAGACAGACAGCAAAAGGTGTATGTAATAAAATCAGTAAAGCATGGAAAAGGCAAAGCTGAAGGACTGGAATGTTAAGGACTAACACGCAATCAACAAGGCAGGCATGGAATTATAAAGATGCCAAAACATTACAAATTATTAATTCTGATCATTATAATGTCTAGACATCAGGAAGACAAACTTAAATGTCCTTGATCAAGCAGAATATTGCACAATGTCTGTAAAAAAAAACAACAAAGGATAAAAATGTGCTTCACAGAAAAATAAACTGCAGTCTCCCAACAGCAGCAGCAAAAGCAGTATTATTTTTGAACTTCAAGAAACACTAAACCTTACCAAGTTAAATGCCCATAAACATAAATCATGGAAAATAAAATTGATCAGATAATGTCTAACTCCTACACCTGACACCTCCAGCTACACAGTTGTGCAGTGGTAATACATATAATAGACAAATGAATAGGGCTGCCTTAGCTCGTACACAATGCTTACACTCAGAGCTGCAGAATAAAAGCTTATTGTTCCCTTCCCATTGAAGACAAACAGGGTCATCCTGCTTTTGAGAGCAGTAATCATTTAAGTTACTTGTGCCTTACATCATATATGTAATTATACTGATGTTGGAAGTTCTCATGCATAATATCTGCCTAGGTTGGGGACACATGTCCAGAAAATACATTAGTACCTCTAAACACAGGAAAATCAGCTCATGTGAAAATGTTTTTGTGCAACGCTACTGAAAGCAGAGTACAAAGGAAGAGTGTGCCTATTACAGTTTCCCTATACCTTGCTTAGAGCAATAATTCAACTATCTAGGTACCTTGACACGACCCTCCTCAGAGCAGCTGTATCTTATCCACATTATCTTTAAGGGATACTGTACTCAGTACCTTGTACCTGCCGTATGTCTTGTACCATTAAGAATATATGACTGGCTGTCAAAACTACCACGGGCAGGTCGTTTCAGACAGAAGAAAAGAGAGAAGGTGATTACACCCGACCAATCAGCAGCAAGATGTGCGAGAGGTTTTGCGGTTGCCATGGAGATCGATAGTACTACTCAGTAGTGCATGGTCAATCTGGTCCTCAGCAGCCAGAACCTCCCTGACAGCTGCCTCAAATGCAGCGGTGACATTAGTGTCATCCTTAGCGCTGGTCTCAAAGTAAGGGCAGCAGCCGTTCTCCTCACACCAGGCCCGTGCTTCGTCCTCCCCCACCTCCCTCTGCTCCATGTCTACCTTATTCCCTAGTACCACAAAAGGGAAACGCTCAGGGTCTTTAACGTCCGAGTAGTACATAAACTCCTTCTTCCAGCCGCCCAGGTTCTGGAAGCTCTGCAGGTCGTTCACTGCAAATGTGAGCAGGCAGCAGTCGGCGCCTCTGTAGAAAGGCGTGCGCAGGGACTTAAAACGCTCCTGGCCTGCTGTGTCCCAGATCTGAAGAGTGACCAAGCGCCCGTCCACCTCCAGGTCCCGGTTCAGGAACTCCACGCCAATGGTGTGAAAGGACTGGGAGTCGAAGCGGTCTGTGACATAGCGGTTCATTAGGGAGGACTTGCCCACTCCACCGTCCCCCAGCAGGATCACTTTCAGGAGCAGACTCTTCCCGCTCATCATGATTCCTCCCACCCAGCAAGGCCTCCACACCAGGTGGCAGACCAGGGTCTATTTAACCTAGAAAGAGGAAGATGATGCAAAAATAGATACTTACTATACAACCAAAAGGAAACACAAACCACTATTGGGGAATAGGAAATGAAACATATTGAGTTGTCAGCAAAAATATCAACACCCACAAAAGTCTCTGGGCTGGACTTTGCTGCTGATTCGGTGCAGATAACTTGCCGTTCTAGCAACATTTGTATTCAACCTTGCAGCAGCCTTACTGACAGCAAATGAAAGGGAGATGTGTAATGGTTGACTAGTTTCAGGGACACAATGACAGGGGTGAAGGGCTGAGATATCTGCCAAAGGTCTCTTCTGGCTGAAGCGCCGAGCTGGATGACTACAGCCTTTTTGTTTACTACATGACACACTGACTCATGTACTCTGCTTGCCAGCCATAACACAGAACAAATTATCCTACAGAATTAAAGTCAGTCTTGGTTGTATGGCATTTAATAATAGGAGAGGTGTAGGAGTCCTAGGCCTAAACAACAGGGGCGAGTCAGGATCAAGATCTGACCACTGCACATGCGCACACAACAAACATGTACCAGCTTGTTGTCAACTGTGACTGGGAACTGGGAACTCTGTGGTCTCTGCGAAACTGTCCATGAAGTGCTTCAAAGCAGAAGTGACATAGGAACCGAAACAGGTAACATGCTTCTAAAAACTAAAACGCAACTGGCAATAATACTGTTATACTGTGTAGCGGTTTAGAAAGCCTCCCAGGCAACTAACAAGCTAGCCGGCTAGTCTGTCGGCTTGTTGACATTCATGCTAACCGTTAGCATATGCGACTCAAAACTATTTTTAAAAGCGAAAAAGAGCTAATGTTGCAGCGGGGTTATATATCTATAACTAAATGCACCTAATATAAATAGATACAAAAAACGTGTTTTCACTCACCCTGTTCCCAGCACTTGATATTGCGTGGTCTGCCCCCCTCTCCTACATCTGACTGAGATTGACGTGACGTGCGCGCCCCCCGTGGAGAAGCTGCAACGTGCACGCCGCCCGGACAAACACGAGGTCCTAAAGCCCGTAATGTTCACTTTCGATGAACGATGACAGCAAAGGGTCAGTGTGAGGTGTGGTTACTGTACAAATTGTACATTTTGAGGTGCAAGTAATTCAGTAATAGAAAAAAAACGATATATACAGTATAAACAAATACATATGGTAGGAAATGAATGAAAAATGATTTTAATTCATCATTTCTCTTTATATCGGGGTTGCCCAATTCAGCTCCTGGAGGGCCACTGTCCTGCATGTTTTAGGTTTCTCCCTGCTCTAACACACCTGGTCCTTTAGCTGCTTGATGACGAGCACAACATTAGAATCAGCTGTGTAAACGCAGGGAGAAACATAAAACATGCAAGACAGTGGCCCTCCAGGACTGGAATTGGGCAGCCCTGCTTTATATGTACAACATTTTTATTTATGTATATTTCCACATTCATTTTCTCATTCTTTTACAGATGTATTCTTTTTATGGCACTCCTAGGACTCCATACTTAACAAGTATGTTGCTACTTAGCTACTTTAAGTACTTTGGGCTCTAAACACTTTACTGTAGTTTTAAGTAAGATGCCCAACAATGAATGAAGCAATAGGTGTCATTTAACAATATAATAGGGTTGCAAAACTAAAATTATTAAGCACAGACCTACAATTGAAATAGTGAAGGATTAAAAAAAAACAGAAGGCTTATCTGTCTTAAGAAACCCCAAGTATTCAACCTGTGATAGAAAACATATTTTTTTATAATCATTTTTCATAACATGGAACAACTTTCATTAATTGAATAAACAATATAATTTGCATTATTGAGTTAGAATCAAATAGGAAAAGCAAATAAAGCAATGACATGGATATTATGATTGCATTAGGCTTTTTACAGTGACAACTGCAGATGTGTCTTTACCAATAGTATAAATTGGCTTTTTTGGATTAGTATAGGAGACTTTATTTCATTTCCATACTTCTGTGTGAAATATCTAGAAGATTTTTCTTGTTTTATGTACACACCCTACATGCTCTATATTGTGCTCTGTAATACTTTGCGACAAAATAAATATTTGTATAGCACAATTCAACAACAGGTCATTTAAAGTGCTTTACATAAAGCATTGAAAACATTGGAACGAAACATATATAAAATGACATTTAGAGATAAAATGAAATTCAGATAAATAATTACCTAAAAACAAGCAAATAGAAAAGTAAATTCGTGAATCGTAGTTATTATTAAATTATTATTGATTAATATTAAATGAAGGGTTGTATTTGTCCGAAGTGGACATTGATCAAATATGTAGAAATTCACACACACACTCCGGAGCTGTAGGTGGCGCTGTGCAGCTGCGTTTAGTTTGCGACCCAAAGGAGAACAACCCAGAGACGTAGAAGAAGAATCCGTCTGTGTTTTATTCCCTCTTGCACCGTTGGCTGTGTATTGTCAACAGACTGCTCTCCGCTCCTCAAAACCAACTTCCATGGGTAATAGCTGCGTATTTTTGGTTTGAGGAATCAAGACAACCGCCCCTTCATGTGTTTGCTGCAGTGGTAATGGTAGGAAAACAGTGTTAATGTTTCGATATTGGTGCATGCTCAGAAACCACTGACACGTCTGATGTTTGTTCAACGAAGTTAGCTGCGAGGAGAAATACCTGCATCCACCACACTTTGATTCGGGTTATGAGTTCCCAAAACATGCGTGAGATTATCTGTGAGACGTATGACTCATTAGACAGATACGAAAGTTGGTTGTTTTCTTTATTTAGAGTGGTGACTTACTCTCATCCGACTAATGCGATGCTCTGAAATGTGTTTGCTGTCCTCTTCAACCTTGCAGATGGCGGGCAGGGTCAGGCTGGTGCCCTGTGCGTGTCTGGGGCTGTTTGGTGTCCTGTGCTGGGTCTGGGTCTCCTTTGCTTCCTTTCCAGATGACCAACTTCCCCTGGAGGCCTTGGATGCAGTGGACCGAGGAGCCTTTCAGCCCCAGAGTGCTCTGTCTGAGATGGAGTTTGCCTCCATCAGTTCGTACAGAGGACCTGGCAACAATGACCGCCGCAGCAACAAGGAGCTGCCAATTCTCCTCTGGTGGAGCGGAGGACTGTTCCCACATTTCCCCGGTGACACTGAACGCATCGACTGTGCCACATCCTCCTGTCTGGTCACAAGCAACCGCAAGGTACCCCAGAGAAACGTAACCTCATAAAGCCTTTTACTGCGCGCTTACATTAATAATCATCATCACCTGAAGTTGTTCTGCCAGTAATCTTGAGTCTGATCTTGAAAGGTCCAGCGGTACAAACGGACAGCATCCGTCATCTTTTATGGAACAGACTTTCGGGCATACGAGGCGCCACTCCCTCGTCTCAGCCACCAGACCTGGGCACTGTTCCATGAAGAGTCACCCATGAATAACTACGTCCTCTCCCATGGACCGGGAATCAGGCTGTTCAACTACACTGCCACATTTCGCAGGGAGTCGGACTATCCTCTGACCCTGCAGTGGCTGCCTACCCTGGATTACTTGCTGAAGCCTGTGGTCGCGTCCCTGGAGGAGAAGAACCGGCTGAGGAGGGAGGGCCTGGCTCCTGTGCTCTACATGCAGTCTCATTGTGATGTACCATCAGACAGAAACAGATACGTCCAGGAGCTCATGAAGTACATTCAGGTACAGTACAGAGATTTTACCCCAGGGCCAATTTTACAAAGATGCATCAAGTTCAGCAACTGGTTTGTTAAGACTCCCACAGACAAGATAGAGCCGCAATGATTAGTCAGTCGACAGAAAAATGATCACCCGGAAACTATTTTGGTAATCGATGAATCGTCAAAGTAATTTTTAATGCAAAAATGGCAGAGAATGCTGTTTTCAGCCTCTCAAATATAGAGATTTGCCTGCTTTTTTTACATATTAACTAACTGCACCATTATGAAAAATGCAAGAAAGTGTGAGGAGGGGGTTTAGAGAGAGCAGGGGGGGGGGGGGCTACCCACCTCAGATTAGAGTGGATTAGAGAGCGTTAACGTTTTTATATTTGAATTTGATGTTCCAACCGGTTTGACTTTACCCCATCGCCAGACTGCTAAGATTAGGGCAGATTTAAAGTACTGGGGGGCATGTCGAGCTGTTTTCAACCCATGAAATGCAGATTTTTATAAAATTGGTGAGAAATGTCAATATTTACAGCAGAATTAATGTGTTTCATCACAGAACAGTCATATCATCTAGTTTACAGCTTAAAAACACGCTTCAGTGTACAGTTCCTCCATAACTGAATATCTGTGGGTTTTGGACTGACAAAATGCATTTAACAACATTTAAAAACATCACCTTGGACCGAGAAACTGGGTTGGACTTTTCTATCTATTTTCTGAGGTTTTATAAAACAAACAATTAATTGATTTGATTTCGACAATAATCAGCAGATTAACTGATAATAAAAAAAAATGTTAGTTGCAGCCCTAATACAAATTGCATGCTAGCGGGCCGCAGTTTTCCACTTATTATAACTGAGGAATTTTAGTTCGACAATTCACATGCTGAAGCATTGCTGTATATACGATAAATAGATGCTTTGCAGATGTTGGTAGGTATTTCTCTTTGGTCTAAGATACCACGTATTCCTTTATCATTAAAAAAAAGGATCAGTACTAAAGTTTGATTTGTTGCTCTATTTTTCAACATTGTTTCTCAGATCCTCCTTTTTTAATTGTCTTGTTTTTCCTCTGCTCCTGTTCTGCACAAATGGCAGGACACATTTATCCTTGGTGTTGAGTATCATTTTCAGCAGTCTACTTCAGTTTGAACCCTAACATAGCCATTCTTTGTAATAAACAGGATCCTATGATTGGATCACATGCAGTGAAAATCTGTAGTTAGAGTCTTCAGGTATGCAGACCTCTGTAAATGCTTTGTAAATCAAGCCCTCAGTGTGATGTTTGCGAATCCCCACGAGGAATGAAATTTTGTCTAATCAGGGATTTATGAAAAATGTAGACTATTAAAAGTGCCCCAGTGTCACATTAATAATCTCCCAAATGTTTCCTAAGTACACCTCATCTTTCGATTCTCATTCATCATTTTTCTCTCTGCAGGTGGACTCTTATGGGAAATGCTTAAACAACAAAGCTCTACCTGAACATCTGGAGGACACGGCCACTGCTACCGGCGAAGAGGCCAGCTTTATGAGTTTTGTTGCACGCTACAAGTTTCACCTGGCACTGGAGAACGGCCTGTGTCCCGATTACATGACAGAGAAACTGTGGCGGCCTCTCCATCAGGGCTGCGTGCCCGTCTATAGAGGCTCCTCCGTGGTGGCAGACTGGATGCCCAACGACCACTCTGCAATCATCATAGATAACTTTCCCTCACCGAAAGCGCTCGCTGAATTCCTCACACGTCTGGATGAGAACGATGGTGAATATGCAAAATATTTAGAGTTCAAGAACCCCGGCCGTGTGACTAACACTCGTTTGCTGAAGGCTCTGGAGACCCGCGAGTGGGGGGTTAATGACATGAGTAAACCCAACTACCTGAATGGATTTGAGTGTTACGTGTGCGACCAGGAGAATGCACGATTGGCAGCAGAACGAGCATATAGGAAAGCCCCTAAGAAGAACCAACCTCCTCAGCCTAAAATGGCTGACAACTCTCACATGGGGTGCCCCCTGCCTAGCCCGGGGTACGGAGATGTCCAACACTTACCTGCAGATGATGGGTGAGCTTGTCTTTAATTATTCATTGTGCCAGGTGTGAAATCCTTGTACTTTCTGTACTTTAATGTGAATAACAATGTCCCCGAGGGGAGAGACATAAGTCTATTTTAATGGTCTAATTAAAACATCGTCTGTGATGAGCCTAATCTGTTTGTATATCTGTCCGCAGATGGCTGCAAATATGGCCTCAGGATTACTGGCAGAGCCTGGACCAAGCAGAGGGGCTGGAGTCTCTGATAAGACATAACGAGTCAGACCCTTCGCTGCTATGGAAGCACATCCAAAACATTGCTGTGAGCAGAGCCAGAGGAAAACACTGACACAGGCCTTGAAACAAACAGAGGCGTCCTCTCTGTTTAAATACGGGAGTGAAGCAGAAATTCCTTTTATGCTTGAACCTGAGCCAAAACTCTTTTACCTTTTATGAGCAATTTAGTCACACTATAACAGATTTTGATATTGTACTCAGCTGACATAATACATTTGTCCTTTATACCAAGTTCGTTAATGGGAAATTAATGTTTTAGCGTGCTATATGCCAATATTTTCAAGTTGCTTTATTACTCTTGACTAGAACTAAGGTGCCATTATTGCCCTTACTCCGCCTTGCATTGTAAACATTAACTGCATGCGGTGCAGTTGTTCCACAGAGGCACATTCTCATGGGAGGCAGATTTTCATTGGACTAGGGCAGAGCCAAGGGGGCGCTGCCTAACTGTGTGTGAAGACCATCAAGACAGTAGCCAGTGAGGTGCATCAGCTTCTTTACAGTTACTCAACAGGTTATTAGCTCAAGTCACATTTATGTACACAGCTATTTTAAGTGACTATGCAAGGAAGACTCCACCAACAAGTGGAGAAAGCTAAATGTAAAGTAAAGCATAACTTCCCTGTGGGAAATCATGACTGCATTTGCAAGATAGTTCTCAGGAACAGCTCATCTAATGAATTTCTGTAGCGGATACTTTATATAATATTATTGCCCTGTTTCTGTTACACAACACTAAGATTATGTTTATGTGCAATCATTTTTTAATCATGCTTTTCTAAAACATGTAACTGCTTGAGACTCCATGAAAGTCCGACTATGTTTACATGCACAAAATATTATTCCAATAACGACAATATTCTACTCAGCTGCCTATATGGCTAATGAAAATTAATATTTCAATTTTATAACCGTTTATATGCAGCCGTGGCAGTCTGAGCGTGCAATGCAATGTTTGCACAAAGAACCTGTTGATATCTAAGTCTTTGCCAGCCGTGACAGTGACGCTGGTAAAGTCATAGTATTAGTGTGTATTGTTATTGTTGTTGTTTGAACTACCACCGAGGAAGTTTTGAGTATTTTGCTCGGCGTTTGTCAGTCTGCGGACAGATTTTGTCAAAGCATCACAACTATGCAAGATACAATGTTCCAATACCGAAAAGTCCATGCACCGAGCCGATACCACATAAATTAGTCCACTTTAAAGTAGTTTCTGTTAGGACTGGCTATCAAACTAGATAATAAAGTTCTATGTCAGTCATTTCCTGTATGTTTAACCTGAGCAATCATATCACCTCCATATAGGGATAATAATATAGCCTGTGAATATTCTCATTGGTCCAGGTCATCGTTATCCCCAATGGGACTGGCCAGACTGGTCAGATGCGTACATGAGCTGATGAAGCCTCTTGGATGAGAGGTGAAACGTCTAACCAAGTCCAGTTTCTTTTAACTGAAACTGCTTTGGCGATAATAATATACAGCTGTTAAAAATAAATATATATGTTTGTTTTTTTTAAGTCTCTGGTACGGATTTGTACTTAATATTGGCTGATTGGCAAGTTCTGGTATTGGTATCGGGAAGGAAAAGATGGTATCGGAACATCTCTACAGGTGTCTAGCGGAGATTAAAAAAAATAATGATATTGGTCACTAGTTCATAGTGTTTAAAAGTAGGTGTGTTTCTCCTTCCAACCAGAAATGTGAGCTTTTCTTTTGGGCATGCATTTCTACCACAGCCTTGCAAACTGTGGGCTAGTTGGTTTATGTACAACAACCATAGTAACACATGGCGCTGATGGTAAACCGCTACGAGGCCATGTGCCGCAAAAACTGAATTTGGAATATCGTCATAGTCATAGTATAAGTGTGCATGTAAACATAGTTATGTGTCTACTAGCAAACTGTCTTTACATCACATATTCATACCAGGATAATATAAATCGTTTTATTTTTTTAACAAAGCATCATACATGTGAACACAGTATTTTGTATCAGGAAGCTCTAAAGAAGTAAACATTTTATAATAAAGCCATTTCCTTGCATAACTACTGTTGCTAAATTTTAACATTGTACCCACTTTCCAGCATTAGTCTGTTCACAATAGTACACAATGTTGTACAGACATATCCTTCATAGTTAACCAAGGCAGATAAAGCTTTCACCAGCAGGAATAAAAACACAAGCTTGCATAACATGCTTTAGAAATTAGAAATCTAACCTAACATTCAGTAGTCATTGTTCACTATAGTGGTCTCTTTTTGATCACCCTAAACCATGTCATTCCTGAGTTCTGACAGAACACAGGCCAAACTTTGTCCTTTCTCACTTTATATGCAAACGGACATAAAGAGAAGGGGACGAGGATAAGAGGCTTCGATTCTCAGTCCAAGGCATTGCAGTAGCAGCTCTCACAGTGGACTTTCCCACCGTGTAGGAACATGCTGTCCATAAGGTCTCCCATTGGCTTACTACACACACCACACTGAAAAATGGAGAGAATTTTGTAAGAAAATGCAATTATGAGAAAATACAATGAAGAGCAGCATTTGTTTTCTTTGAAATGATCTCCTAGTTTACAGCTCCACAATACATAATACACAAAACTGTTGCAGCTTTCAAAACAATATTGACTGGTTGATTAATATACTGGCAAATTCATACATGTTATTCCCATGGTCTAAGACGGGATCAAACATATTGAAAACATGAGTGACTCTCTCCCAAATCCAAAAACTAGGGTGTTAAAACTTAAATGTGTGAGGCAGACAATGAGTTATAAAGATGTTCTGAGTATATGGGAGCATTTTCCATTTCAAAACTGACAACAAACAGAATCAATCTCCATATATTGTCCATGGAGTAACTCCACACTTTATACTTTATGACATCACAAGTTTTTCTAGACCATGGAGATACATAATTCTTAATTTAGGTGGTGTTCCCCTTTAATGCAACCATTGGTTACGTGCCAGACTATTTCTTAGCCAGGAGCCATGATTTCCTGGAGTCACCAATGGTTGCCCAGTAACTGCGGTAACGACAAGACTGAAAGTGACTGCTCCTGGCCAAGAAATAGTAGGCCTATGTGGCATAACTCCTTATGAAATGACAAGTTGCCGTTCACGCTTGGTTGTTTTTTTTGTACAGATTAAACAGTCAAGATATAACATATTATATTAAAGCTTTTGTTAAGCATTAGAGCTGTTGGTGCGTGGATTCTTTATACTGAGCAGAGCTATACGTCATATTAACCTGATCAATCTTCTCATCTACCTCTACAAAAAGTGTCAAAATGTCAAACTATTGCTTTAAGGTTGAAGTAAAGCTCTCTTCCTCAATGACTCTTCATATACCAGACTGTATCTTTAGCTGAAGTATATCTGAGCAGACAGATGAACTACCTTGAAGCAGTTGGGGTGGCAGTTGATATTGAGGTGCTCGATGGTGATCTTGGCATCATTGCCCACTTTCTCGTTGCAGAAGGAACAGGTGCTTGACAGCGAGCCACTGGGGAGAAACAGCGATCGAGACAAGTTAGTTTGGCAACCGACTGAAGCAGCTCTCATGCAACTGCAGCTCTGACTGGTAAAATAACCTGCGACCCTGTCTGTCCTGTGCAAGGGAACATAATGAGTGTAAATAATCCTTTGATGTCCCCGCTTAACCTCCTAATGAGCAGGCTTGGTGGAATTTCTGCCCTACTGCTTGCACATATCTAGTTTCTTCAGAACTGGAAATAATAAGACTGGGGCAGAAAGGGCTTAGGCTTATAGCTGATTTAAAAACAGGTTTAGGGAATTGTGTTGTTATCAGGTGGAGGTGGAGGGGCTGCTGCAAGAGAAACTCACAGAGCTTGATTAGCTATTATCTGACCCACTACAGAAAGGTAAAAACTTTCTCAAGGAAATCATTTGGAATAGTCAAAGTTGAGGTGGCTGTCACAATTCAAATACTGAAATAGGCTGAAATAACACTGAATTAACGTACAGTCACAATTTAACTGAAGGCTACAGAATTAAGATTTGTTTTTAAGGTGAAATGAAAATGTTGAAAGGAGCTAAAATGTCACTTCAGCCGCTTCCACGGGTGCAGTCTATCCTTGAAATGTTCAGGGGCATTTCCTGCATGGGATCGATATTCAGATCTGTATCACCAATTTCCCGCCTCAAGACCTACAGTTACGGTACAGGGATCTGCTGGACTGCCCCTTGCACCATCTTTTCTGGCATTGTCATAGCGTGCGTAAAAGGCGCAAGATGGAAATGATCCCGAATGTACATGTATGAATAGTGGAAATTAAATTTTATCCCAGTAAGTTACCAGTTGTGAAAGAGGCTTAAGTGGAGGTCCTGAAAGATCTAAGTGCAAGTACATTATATAACCTGAAACATATCAGTGGAAATGTCAAATGTGTAACTGAAAGCAGTTTGAAAGCAACTTGTGTATGAGCAGGGGATCTTGCGGGACTAGAAGAGGTGAAGATTGTTTTCAAAGTTGAAGACCACGGACATGAAAGGGTTTGAAGTGTATTTTCAAAGTGTCAGTATTGAAACGGTTTGAACTGTCAACAGATAAACGCACATCAAACACCGGTTGATGTGTAATTGGCGAAAGCAGCTGAATCGTCATTTAAAGAGCAAGAGATGAAAGCAGCTAAAGTGTCAAGTGAGAAAGGGCTCAGGTTTATACCAGGTTTATTAATGATTTAGGGGAATTGTGTTATTACCTGGAGGGGCTGCTGTAAGAGTAACTGGTGGAGCTGGAGGTCAAATAATCTGACCCACTATGGAAAAAAACTGCATTCATCAATCTTCATAAGAGCAGTTTTGTAAGGTTTATTCCACAGTATTGTCATTTGATTGTGTAAAAAATGCATTGGTCCTACCCATCCGCAGTGTCTCTTGCGTTATACAAGGACAGCTCTGTTGCATTGACATACTCCTTTACGTACACAAACGCCCTTGAGTGAGTAGAGGCAGATGAAGGAAACAGTGAGTTAATATGCATAGTTAAAATATTTGCTGTCACTTTTGTTTAAGCAGCTAGGTTGTAAAAATCACTCACTTTTTGGCCTCAGGCTCCGGTGTTTGGACACGCTGGTCTTCTTCTGTCACGGTCCTGGAATAGGTCGTGTCGTAACTGCAGACAGAGCACAGCAAAGAAGTAGTCTCTTGTTGGCCTTATTGCCATGAGTTAGATAAGATTGATACTGCCCTCATGTATGTATATATGTGTGTGTGTATGAATATATACAGTATATATATATACTGTATATATATATAAGGTCTGACTGTAGTTAAGACAAGCCTGCGAGATTTTCACAGTTTGTTCTACAAAAAATACGTCAGTAAATACCCCACTCGTGAATAATGAAGCGTGTCTTTATAAAGGCTGTTGATATCTAAACAAGACTACAATTGACAATCAGGACATGCAAAATTTGTTGGAAGCTAGTGTTGGTGCAACCGATGATTAGTTTGTTTAGAGCTTATAAAAGTATAAAAGTTCTTGCTGAACAAAACATGTAAGTATCACAAACTTTCATTCACCACAGAGCTTATTTTCTACAATAAACCAAAATCCAATGGATAAATCCTATTAGCTTTTTGCCGAGAGAACCAGGGCGATGCTAACTTCCAGGTTGGCCTACAAAAATACGTCATCCCTGCAGCACTCTGTTTCTTAAAGCTCATACAAGGACTGATCTATTGCATTGACATTCTCCTACATGTACACAAACCCCCTTGAGCATTTACATATGCATAGTTAAAATATTAGCTGTCACTTTAATTTAAACGTCTAGGTTGTAAAAATCACTGACCTTTTGGCCTCAGGCTCCGGTGTTTGGACACGCTGGTCTTCTTCTGTCACGGTCCTGGAATAGGTCGTCTCGTAACTGCAGACAGAGCACAGCAGCGTTAGCCACATCTTTCACTCACTGGCGACAGCAGTGTGATGGGTTATACAGAAGGACTCTACATCTGTCAAATGTAACTCAGGAGGTAATCATTTTCTGCCATCGCTTGTTAATGGCATGCTGTTTAACGGGCTGTGATTTGACAAAAGGACATCTCTTAATACACATCATTAATCTGACATCTGGAGACTGATAATTAGACGGAGGGGAAATGAGGGCAAATTGAAAGACAATGGGAGAGCAGCTCTTGTCATTTAACTTCAGTAATAGAGTTGAGTCAGGAGTCTGTCTAACCAGGATTCATTGCAGGTAACTGCAGTATTAGGGGGATACAGCGACGTTCCCACCAGGTATAGCCTAAGTCTCTCCCCCCCTGACTAAGACGGCTGTGTTACAGACATACACAAAAACAGATCCAGTTGGTGAAAGTGTAAAACAAGCCCAGATGACCTCATGGTTTTGTCTTTGATATTAAATACAGATTTCATCAAATTAAACATCAATTCCACTCAAAGAATAACATGTACATTTAATTAGGACTGTACCTAACAGTTTAAAGCTTTATCTATAACAGGCAAATGCTGTGCAGATGCTTTTTTTTAATGTTTATTCATTCTCATCACACTCATCAAAAAAATGCTACAGCCCTACATTTAATTTTAAAAGAAGAGTGTTTTTACAAAAAGTAAGAGAACCAACAGACCAAATAGTAGAAAATAACGCTCTGGAGAAAGGATTCTTGCATTAAGCTGTGTGTGTCTGACATTAAGATCATAAACTTACCGATCCATATCGGGCTGTGGATCACTGTGTCTCTCCCTGGAAAGTAAAGGAAACTATATTAGACTTTTAGTGTCAGCTGGAGCAGTCAATACTGGACTCTTTCCAGTTTTTATAAGTGTATGAGGCTGATCTTTCTGATTCACAGCTACAGAGCTGTCAGGATTTATTCACCAGGTGAGGTCTCTTTTTCCAGTGTAATGCAGCATTGCCTGATTCTGAGCCCTCCCATTGTAATTGTAAACATCACTTACATGACTCTCCCGCTCTCAATTCCTTCTAATCTCCCCAGTTTTTTCATCATAAGAGGTGAGTTTCCAAACCTGATAGTGGTGATGGTTGTGATTGTCTCTGTTTGTGTCTGTGTAACCTTGGAGCTACAAAACAGAGGACATCCTTGTGTCATATAGAAGGTCTAGCAGTGCAGGTGAGGAAGTGACAGTATTCAAGTTAACATAAGTTGAGAAGGAGTTGATTATTCTCAGACTAAGCCGCAAGGAAGTTTCAGCTTGTATTTAGCTTGCTTTAATTAAATGGTTGACAGGCACTGAATTTTAAGATGCTATAATGACATCCTGCTGAAATTGTGAAAAATAAAGTGGTTTAATATGCATTTAATGAGCCCAGCCACAGTGGAGATACCTTTCTTCCTCTTCTGTAGTGGTGCTGACAGTATAGACAGTAGGTGATGTCCACCTGTCCCATGGGGAGTCATTGTCAGTCGACCTTGAGCACAAACAAATTAATTGTAGCATGAGGGGATGACAAATTCACACTCTTTATACTGTTAGAAAAAAGAAATGGCTAGAAGGGGACCTGTTTACCGCAGTTGTGAGGAAAAGTCGTAACAAATATATATCTGACCTATTTTCATCAGCGCCTGTGCGCAATGTTTTCTGGTTCAATGAGTAGATGCTGCAAAAGCCTAGTTACTTCGCAGTAGTGAAAGGGAAGGAGGTTATGGGAATAAAAGGAGCTTTTAATAAAAGATGACTTACTTTCTCTCAAACATGACCATCGTCTGTTCATCTACAGTTTGGCCTCCTGGTATGACTTCTTGGCTGAGAGGAGACATACATTGAAAGGCTTTTAGCAGGTAATGGACATGGATGCATGATGTAGATGAATGAAACATAGTGGACTGTATTGTGTGGAAGTGTAAGAGTAAATCGAAGTGTGTCATCACCTCTCTTCTGTGTCGGCCTGCTGAGGTGTGCTGGTATCCCATGTGCGTGCCCATGACCGGTGAGAGCTAAGCCTAGAGAGAGAGAGAGAGATGTAGACATTATGACAGCATTCTACATTATGTGCACTCTGAGAGAATAATTTCTGCAGGACCACAGTCCTCCTTTTCCCCCATGTCTCATTCATAACACAATTATGCACTAAACTCAGTTTAATACCTTGTGGTGTCAGTGCTGATAGGGATGACATTGTCTGCGAGGGATTCCAACGCATTACTGCTAATACTGTCAAACACGCACACACACAAAAAGGGGGAAGAAAACATTGAAATAAAACATTAGAATATCAGAATAATGGGGCTGTCTCTGGTTTAAAGCACTGTGAACCGCAATGTCCCAGCTACAGGTACACATGGTGAACATATCACCGTCACACTGAATATAAAGAAAATTGGACTACATTTTTAGTAAGATTAGTTGAATGATGGATCAACAGCAAATTAATTAACAGCAATTGTGCTTATCAATTCAAAAGTGTCATTTGTTAAGCAAACAAACATTTATTGGTTTCATTTTCTAAAATCTAAGAATTTTCTGCTTTATATCAGTATTTTGAATACATTTGAGTTTTGGACTGTTAAGGAAGTCACTTTGGCCTTTTGCTATTTTTTTATTTTTATAGACTTCCAAACTATTTGCAAATAAATCAAAAGGGATTTGAAAAGATAACTGATAAAAAAAAAACGTATTATCTTGATCATAGAAAAGTTGTTGGATGAGTGCAACCTACATTGTTTCTGGACTTGGATGTTTGTTCTCCATGTAGGTAGGGGACACACTGAAGAAAATAAATAAATAAAATCAACATTTGTGTATCAATAAGATGTAGCCCCAGGGCACAATGTTTCTGGTATGATAGCACCTGATTATGAATAATAATAATTTCAATAACCAACCAAGTGAAGCAGTTGTAGTAACTATGACACTATGTAGTAGCATTATAGTATTGGTGCTTCAAACAGAGGTTACAATATAGAAAAAGGGGTGAATTTGCATTATCATTCCAGTACCTGTTGATGGAAATATGAGAGAGAGGCTGGAGCAGGTCAGAGGAGCTGCAAAAGAGAAAAGTGGCTCATAATCAGAAACTGCTGCATTATGCATGCCGAGATGTTATCTGGCTGGCTGGAAAACAGTCACAGCTCCAAACCAATATGATTACCTGTTAGAGGATGTGGTCCCTATCGGATATGGATCAAACGGATCAGCCGAGCTGAAAAACAATTTCACACTGATTTCACTCTCAATTGTCAGCATGGCCCATCTTGTGTCGGAGGAATTCTGATCACATTGACTCATAATGGAAAGATTTAATGCAGTTTGAATGGTAAACAGAAACACAGAGGAACTCGAGGCCAAACTCAATCAAAATCAGAATCTTGGTGTCTTTGACAAAATGGAAAGACTGTTCTGCTGCTGAATGGCAAAATCAGTGTGTTTCAGGTTTTCTTCACCCAAACTGAACCCTGATTTCAGTCTAAATATACCAATTACTACAAGCTAAACAGATCATTACTATGATCAAATCTGTTTACAGATATTTTGTCAACAAGAAATTATTTCCTAAACAATTCATTTGCATTCATTATCATACACATTAAACGTAATGTGCCTATTTCACTGGAATAAGAATCTATTTTACAATTAAATCCCATTATTAAGCAAATTATTTTTTTCACTCTGTGTCAATGGAGTGAAACTGTTTTGTTAATACATTTACATATACTGTACATTGCATACACTTTAAGACAGACATCTTAAAGGTCCCATATTATACCTTCTCAGGTTTATACTCGTATTTTGGGTTTCTACCAGGACATGTTTACATGCTCCAATGCTCAAAGAACACATTCTTTTTCTCATACTGTCTGTGTGAATATACCTATATTCAGCCGTTGTCTGAAATGTTCCGTTTTTTAGCGCCTGTCTCTTTAAGACCCCCTCCCAAAAAAGCCCAGTCCACTCGGATTAGTCAGTTTTTCTGGGTCTTCCACATCTATGTTCTTGGTGTCTCTGCACCATCATTGCAGTCGATGAATGACTTTAACGGCAATGTAGCTGCACTTTCTACCTATATATAGAGGCCTCTTCCATTGGCACTTTTGGCAGCTGTTTTACAGCCGCTTTTGACCACTTAAACTCACCTTGTCGGCATTTAAATAGAAAGAGCACAAGTTGCGACATTAGAATAGAAATGTCTGTAGTAATATCCTACATGTTTGTCAATTCAGGTACCTTTTATGAAACTGAACTATAAACTACTAAAATACAAAGACAGCCAAAATACACAGAGGACGGGTAGCCCCGTTGTCATGGAAACATTGGGTTTACGTGTTGAGTCAAGCTGAACCAAGCCTGCCCATGTGTATTGAATAATGGAAATATAGTATAGTTGTGACATCACAACGGTACAAAAGTCCTGATGGCTCATTGAAAGACATAGTTTCTGAATACGGTTTGTGTGCATTTCTCTGTGGATTGAGCGTTTTGTACTTTCACAGTATTTATAGTACCTCATGCTGCTTTATTATTAAAAAAGTAGAGAAACTCTTACTTTTTATAATATGGGACCTTTAAAGCACTCTCCAGTATAGGATGTGGCAGTGAATAAACTACCTGGATTCAGTGACTGTGGTCCGCTCATATGAGCTCCATGGATCTGCAATGTCCTCTTGGCTACATGGAGGCGAGACAGCAAAGTGGTGGAGGGTAGGACGGATGAATGGCATGATGGGAAGGGAAAAGAGGGCAAGTAGAGGTAAGTGTGGTTCTTCTCATACACTATTTACAATGCTAGTCCATTAGAAAAGCTTGAAAACCACTGAACTATTTAACGAGCATGAAAACCATCTGAATATAGTACTGATAATGCTGTATAGTGTGTGTGTGTGTGTGTGTGTGTGTGTGTGTGTGTGTGTGTGTGTGTGTGTGTGTGTGTGTGTGTGTGTGTGTGTGTGTGTGTGTGTGTGTGTGTGTGTGTGTGTGTGTGTGTGTGTGTGTGTGTGTGTGTGTGTGTGTGTGTGTGTGTGTGTGTGTGTGTGTGTGTGTGTGTGTGTGTGTGTGTTCATACCTTTTGTCAGTAATGATCACAGTTTTGGTGGTTATAGTGACTGTCTCTGTGGAGCTGGCGGGCAGAGAGACACGGCATAGTTGCAGGCAGAGTTAGTATAAATCATTACAAGGCATATCTGGATAGAATGCATTTCTTAGCAGGAACAGCTCTGCATAGATAGATAATTGTTTAAGAGCAGCCTGTCATCTCCTTCTACCTTTGTGTTTCTGTGGCTGTCTCATCTGTCTGTATCTCCTTTCGCTGCGTGCTGAGGCTGGCGGAGACAAAACAAAGCCGCAATACTAATCAGTACAGAACATGCTCTTCTACTTCCAGTCGTGCCGCAGATAAGACGTGGCTTTTCTGTTTCAAAGTATTACTGAGTCGCTTCAGGAATCTGCGACTTTGTTTCTTTCTAACATGGTGCAGGGGTTAATATAGAATGCTGGAAGTAGAGGAGCCCTGATTTATGGATCAAACAAACGTGAGGCGGTCAGGGTTTATTAAAAAAAACGCCTGGGACGCTTGGCCCCCCTTCATGTGCAGTGATACAGATTAATGGTAGCAGGGAGGGACTGGGAGCAGAGGCCATCAGAAGGATCTCTTTCTCACCTGCGTGCCTCTGTGTTGATTGGGATGACATCGTTAGCCAGGAGATCCAGGCTGCTACTGGTCTTTGCTGGGCATGACTCACTAAAAGACATCAAACACAAAAGTCATATACCGAGCAGAGTTTGTGCACAAAACTGTATATCCAGCTACAAAGTAAGTTAAGGTAATGCCTCTGCTTGCTACTGATGAGAGGGAACTATCGATTTTCTACTGATGAAAGGATAATTCCTTGCATAACATCTGTGTTTGGGGCTTGGGTGGGAAAAAAGCTCTCTTCCTATACCTGTCTAGTCCGCTAAGCAGATCCTGACTCCAGCGTCCTGGGCTGGGGGGAACAGGTTCTGCCGACTCCTCGGGACTGCGGAGGCGGAGAGGATGAGAGGAAGAGGAAGTGGAGAAGGTGATTAACAAAGAGGGGGGATTTAGGATTCAGAGGAGATTTCAGAGCAAGAACAGGCCAGTTGAGGTGGAGGAGAAGGGGGATCATTAGAATTGCAACAGTGCCACCTTGTGGGTAATATTCAGAGAAGCTTTACTGTAAGTGCACAGAGAGCAAGAATATATCTTTTAACAAACCCATCAGAGAGAGCCAGGAGATCATCTGTCATTGTAATACAGTTCAGCTCTGGAGCTGGCTCCTGTTCAGATCTGCAGTCAGTCAGAGAAAACAAATAAGTGCACCTGCTTTGGAACGTAGGACCACATCTTTATATTACATTTGTAAGTACCACATTTAATCAAGTCTAATTTGGGACACCCTCTTGTGTGAGGTAGTTTTAGGCACCTGCAATTTAGATGTGGGTTTTATGATTACTTTGAAGGGAACACAGTGGCAGTTAGCCATTGCCTCTTTTCTTGCCAACCCTGCTATGACATGAATGAGGAAGTTGTTGGTTTTATACCCGTCCTCTGTGGTGCGACCGTCTGCTGAGCCTCCTTCTTCCTCTGCCAGCGCTGGCTCATCATCCATAAAGCTGGAGAGGAAATAAACTCTTATTATCAGATGCTTGTTGAGGCTGGAGGCACTAACATGATTTTCTTTTTTTTTTCATATTGGTGTCTGCTGCTTTCATCTTTTTCTTTTCTCAGTACCTGGTTGAACTTGTGCCGAAAGAAATGAGAGTGTCGGACAAGGTAGTGAGTGTGTCAACATTGGAGCTGTGGAAATAGATGGAGAACAAACACATGACATTCCAGGGCAGACTCCAATCACACACGTACAAAGAGTGAGAGCAAACATACATAAACAAAGTCACATGAAGGCACATTCAAAAACTTTGCTTAACAATTGTGATATTCGTTCATTCTATTACATATTAAAAATATCTGGGCAGACATTATGCTGATTATGAGTGTCAGAGATATGTTACACTATGCAGTGAAAGTTTTTATTAGATTTATGTTGTTTTCATGTAATATCTTAAAGGTCCCATATTGTGAGGTGTCCATGTTTTGTTTTTACTATAAAGCAGGTCGAGGTGCTAAATAAATACTGTGAAATTATCAAAAAAACTCAATCCACAGAGAAATGCACACTTCTGTACAGTTGTGATGTCACAACTATACTATATATATATGTAGAAAGTGCTGCAACAGCGCCGTTATAGTCGTTGTACGGCTGCAATGACGGTGCAGAGATGCCGAGAGTGCAGATGCGGAAGACCTGGAAACACTGACTAACCGGAGCAGACTCAAATTTTTTGGGAAGGTGGCTTAAAAAGACAGGTGCTAAAACTCAGCTATTAAGACAGAGGGTGAATACAGGACTATTCAGACAGACAGTATGAGACAAATTATGTTGTTTTTGAATATTAAAGCATGTATACATGTCTAGTAGAAACCCAATATACAAGTATGAAGCTGAAAATGAGCATAATATGGGACCTTTAATATACAAAGTTACCAGGAATTGAAGCTGTGAAATAAATATATTGGAGACTATGAAATGTAGTGAAGTATAAGTATAAAGTAGCATGTAACAGTAATGAGGACCTGCACTTAACATAAATGTAAGTATTTCCTGCGACTGATACAAGGTTACAATATGTGGTAGCAATGATTTTGGTTAGTGGAAATCTGACCTTGCTGGTGCTGGTGCTTGTTCAAGTTCAGGTTCAGGTTCGGGTTCAGTCTTCACTGTAATCTCTGTGACAGCAGACAGTGGGACAGGTGAAAGTGGGATAGGTGAGGCCTGGTCAGGGGATGCTGGAGTAGGCGATACTTGGGTTGGTGACGCTGGTGTGAGATCAACCAGAGGGGGGTCAACTTGCCCAGAAACATCTGCAGCCTCTGGTTCCGGCTTTATACAGACTGTTCGAACATACTCAGGGATGAGTTCAGGCAGAGGAGTGGCCACCTTGGTGCACCCTGGTGTCATGTCTTCAAATGGGTCTTTTACTGCAACATACTCTTGAGGGAGATCTTCCTTCACAGGCTCTGGGGCAACCTCCTCAAACTTTGGTGCCAGCGGCTCATTAACAGCATTAACAACGTCTGCAGCCTCTGGTTCTGGCTCTATACAGACTGTTCGTACATACTCAGGGATGAGTTCAGGCAGAGGAGTGGCCACCTTGGTGCAACCTGGTGTTATGTCATCAAATGGATCTTTTACTGCAACATACACAGGAGGGGGGTCTTCCTTCACAGGCTCTGGGGCGGCCTCCTCCACCTTTGGTGCCACCCCCGGCTCATTAACAGTGACATCAACAGCTGTCTTCACACTGATGTCGACTCTGTAAACCACACAGGTAATGAATGAAATTGAAGGAACAGGAAGCTCTTGTGCTGGAAATGGAAACATGGACTTACATTTTCTGAGGTTTGAGCTCAGGTGCGGAGGCAACAGATGTGACAGGGACGAGGCAGGAGGGGGACGGGATGCTGGCAGGTGCTGGAGTCACAGCGCTGTCATCATCAGTAATCTCCACCCTGCACATTTGTAGCCAAACGCACGTGTGGAATTGGGTGTGAACACACATGGCAGCAGACAGACAGAGTAACATTTAATACAAGACATACTTAGACTCACAGGTTTGTCCTTTGTTTAGAGATACGTATATTAGAGGGAGCATTTACCTTTTAGCCACGAATGATGGACTGGTGTTAACCAATGAGGTGTGAGGCGCCTGTTCTTGGGACCTGAGGTTTTTCAACACAGTTCTCATAAATACATCCCAAATGCTCAACATTTAAAATTACATGAGTCAAAAACACAATTTCTCAATGTGTAGGGAGCTTTTTCTCACTTCTTTTATGATTTAGGAATTACAGAATCTGACTATGTGTTAAGATTAGAATCAGGAGAATGACATAAGACATACATACTCAAATTTCTTAGCAGCAGAAAGCACATAAGACCGTTGCCTGCCTGCAGATTTCTTCAGAACATTGCTGGCTGCCTCCGTCCTGCGAAATGAGTCATTATGATGTTAATGTTATCTCTTTCCCGAGGCATGAAAGTTCAAATTGGATGGTGTTCTTCCGCGTGAGAGGAGAGTCTTACCGTTTCTCCTGCTCCTCATTGCTAAGCTGGTTATCCTGGTTGTCTGGAGTGGGCCTCACAGTGTAAGGGGCTCTGAAACAGGGGTGCAAACACACACACACCTCATGAAATATACATTCTCATTCAGCTGCCAGTGGTCAACTAAGAATCGGATTTGTATGTGTTTACATTTTCTTGTAGGTCTCTGATGGTTTTTTTGTGAATTGTGTAGGTGTTCCACTGAAAAATCCAAAACAGAAGATCACATTCATGTGGTAATGTCTAGTCACACTATCAACTCTGCTTGTTGAAGTAACAGAAGCTCTTACCTAACGCCGTTAGTTGTAGAGGATGAAGCAGGTGGTTTGTCTAGCTTAGTGAATACCCCCCTGAAAGAGAAACAAAAACAAAAAGCATGATAAAATTCATTCATTTTTTGCCGCTACACTGTAGTCTATTAGGTTAATTACAAAAAGCTTGACGTAGTGCCACTTTTCAGTTCCCAGATGTCCCTTCATCTGCTTTTGATTTAGGTATCTAGTTTTTAAATTGAATGTCTAAATGTCTATGTGCTAGTCTTACCTGATCAGGTACCCTGATGATGGCACTCTAAATTCAAAACAGAGACTCATTATCAGCACAATCATGTGTTATGGGAGGTTTACAAACGCTTCGGTAGATAACTCTGACATTAGAAACCTGTGTTTACCTTTCAGCATCAGGCTTTGTGGGTGGCGGAGTGGATGTTGTTGGTGACGACACTGGACTGGTCTCAACAGGGGCTCCGTTCAAACGTCCAGCCCTTACTTCTGCTAACCTGCAGGAATTGACAGGAATTTGGTTTTGTCCATTCAAGTGACTTAGTAATGGAAATATGGACAGAACCCCATTTAAAGGTCCTATATTGTAGAAAGTGAGATTTAAGTGTCTTTATTTTATTATAAAGCAGGTTAAGGTGCTTAATAAATACCACCCATTCTCATTCCACAGAGAAATGCACACAGTTCATATTCAGAAATTGTGTCTTTAAACAAGCCGTCAGGACTTCTGTACAGTTGTGATGTCACAACTCTAATATATCTATATATCTAATATATCTATAGATATATATAGATATAGATATAGAAAGTGCTGCTACAGTCATTCCCCGCCTGCAATGACATCAGGAGCGCAGATGCGGGAGACCCCGAAATGCAGACCATTCAGAGCAGACAAGGGTTTTTTCAGGAAGGGGCTTAAAGAGACGGGCGCTAATACGGAGTTTCAGACAGAAGGTGAATACAGGTTTATTCAGTCTGTGAAATATAAACAGTGGAGGAAGTGAAGTATAAAGTAACATGTGACTAACCAAGGTTTCTCTTCGGTCTCAGCCTGATCATCACTGCGCTGCTGCAACCAGCTGCCGTCATCCCTCAGCCTGGTCCGCACTTTGGTGGTACGTAACACAGATGCTTTGTCCCCCTCTGAGACACAAATGCGTGCATGTCACATCATCTCAGAAATTATACACACTGTGGGCTACATCATTATGAAATCTTAATTTACGTCTGCTTGATAGCATGCATGATATGCAGTCTCCTTTGGGCTGACACACGCCACATAATCAACCTCTTGTATTTTGAATTAAATCAAGGCAATGACCAGATCAGAAGATCAGAATGTACACAGTCATCAGCCCACCGCAGAGACACACCCTCGGATGCTCTCTGTTTTTATTGGAGGAAACACGTCATCTCACATTCAGATCCCATCTGTCAGCATACTCACCTTTTGACATGCTCGTTCTAGAGGTTTCTGTCTCTTCTTTGTTCTGTTAACTTTACAAGCCACCTGAAAAAGATATATTGGAACCACATCATGATTGTGTTAAAAGACTTTTCTAGCAAATTGCAATTTATCATGTCAAGTCTTGGTTCAGAGCGATCCTTCTCACGCTATGTTCCTTCTCAATGAGGAACATGTGCTCTGTAAAGCATTCCTCAGTCTCATCCTTAAGACATGTCGATGATCCTGTCCTACCACTTTTTTTAAATAAGAAAAATCCCTGCTGTTGCCTTAATATGAATGGGCTCACACAAATCCGTATAAATGATATTTTGTGTTTGAATACAAAATATACTCACACAGAATGATTTGTGTGATTGGGTAAATAAAAGCTTCCTTTCACACATATACAAATAAGTTGACCACCTTAGTTATTTATGGTCAAAAAAGAAGTGCTCAGAGGGGAAACCAACTTCCCCATGAGAACTGAATAAGAAAAGGAAAATACCAATGAAACACAGAAGAGTGTTCCCTTATCAAAAAATAAGCACGTACTACAGCTTATGCAAAAATTGTAAAGCCAAATTCAGAATGCAAATATGTAATGAAACTGCTTGGGGCTGTGAATTCTACTTAATCTAAAAGAGCGTCGCCACAATATCTCTTGGCCTCGATATTGGTGACAGAGCAAATACACTCAGGGTTTAGAAAGCATATTTATCCTAGGTTTAGCACATCTGTCCACACGGGATAAATGATTGATGAAGAGCGATAGCGTTTAAGACAAGCAAGGAGCAGGATAGACAACACTACTGAGAAGCAATCATGACAGGGAAACACCCAGAAAAAAATGAAAGGGCAAACACTGACAAACACCAGTTAACACTTTCAACAAACAGTTTATGTGACATGATTGATTACTTTACTTTACTTTTTTAGTTTTTACAGATACTTAATTACTGAAGCTCTAAATACAGAATATATACAGATACCTTTAATCACTTTGTGGATAAAACACCTGTCAGAGTACATACCTGCCTTTACGTTATATCCAACAGAGAAGCGTCCACCCAGCTCAGTTGAGAATCTGTGACTAGTGTGTCCCTCCGAGTGTGAGTAGAGGGAAAGTCTTTCTCTGTCTGACAGGTGTCTCAGTCCCTGTGCTAGTGAACAGGTACGGGCGTGAGCACTAACAAGCCCAGCCAGTCAAGGAAGGTAGATGTGGGGTGGAGCAGTTTGTGTATCTAAGTGTGTGTGTGTGTGTGTGTGTGCGTGTGCCTGTGCGTGTGCCTGTGCGTGTGCGTGTGCCTGTGTGTGTGTGTGGGTGTGTGTGTGTGTGTGCGCGCGCAAAATAGAGGTTGCCAAGAGCTCATTTGTTTACTACATCTGCGCTTTGTTCATGGGACTCAGCAAGCATATACCTGTTGTGCAGGTGGGTGACAATCAATTCTGTGAGCAAGCGAAGCAAAGGAAAGAGGGCGACAACAAGGAGCACAGCATGGCAAACATGAAGGAAGCGACTTGCGGCAACACCTCCTGTGGGAACGCTCCTCTCATGCTCGCTGAATAGGAAAACCCAGCAAGCACAGTAATCATTAAAGTGAGATCCACAAACACACACAACTGAACTGAAATAACACAAAGGACCAGCATTCCACACTTCAATTAAAATAACATATAAGCCATTGTCATTTGGGATGTATTTAAGAGCACTTTCATTTATTTTTGAACAAAAAAAAGTGAAACCACCACTTTAATAAATCAAATTTCCTAAATAATCAGTCCAGTAAAAGTCAATTATGACTTAGTTTTACCTTCTAAGTACATATTCTAGGTTGGAAGGCAGACAAAGCCTATTACAAACAAAATGTCTGATCAATGTGAGAGACTGTGTCTGTTTGTTTAAGTAAAAGACAAGAAAAATGATGAATATATGCTCCTGCAATTGACAACAATTTCTTCAAGAAATTGCAACAAAAAGCACTTTCTGAGCGACTGACCACAATATGCAGACCTTGAAAACACAACACATATATCAGCCGACCATTGTTTTAGTACAAAAAGTAATCTCACGCATGCCATGCATACATTCACAGAGTCTTTTCAAATCAGAAAAGGGTGTGTATAGATTTCGCAATGTATCAGAGGAGAGGAAATTAGCAAATCAGAGAGACAAAGTTTCACTGTGGTGAGCACACTGGCAAGTGCGAACGCTAAAGTTGATTATCAACCTGGATCCCTCTTTCCCCTGAACGAGAAACCAGTCAGACTGCTTTGCCCAGTGACGCTGACTCTAGCAGTGAATCATTTGGGTGCTGCTGCCACAGTATTAAAACGAGAATGCAAAGTGTCTGAATTTAACCCCCACATTGTCATCACCACACCAAGATACGGAATGACAAAAATGCTTCACCTAGAAAAAGGTTAAATCTTTGTAGCAGGTGGTTAATATAATTGACATGAATACTGGGGAAAAAATAAACTGGTGTTTACGAGGTCATCCGTTTTATAACTTTGTCCTCATTAAAATGAACGAATGACAGATGGATTAGGATATCTAATGATGCATTTTCATTGCCCATCCCATTATTGTATTTGAATGTCCTTGAATAGAATTTCATTAGTTTGAGTAACTCGCAGAAACACATGCCATCCTGATGATATACCCGATACCAGAGATACTCCAGCATCAGAGAGAATGGACAAACATCTATCTAACTGTTTGACAGCACACTATTGTCTAAAGTATGTTGTTAATTCAAGCAAAGGAGTTTATTCCAAACTCAACTAAACAACCAAAGATAAGAAATACACATCATTATCCAAAAACTTTTGGCCATATCATTTGAAGCCAGGCATCCTTTTAAACAATCATTTCCATGCCAGTTATATCAGGAGAATCATGGTTTAATGGCATGGATTAAGGCATTTTGACAAAAACAGCAGCATCTCAATGTGTGTACAGCACACGGATGAAACACACAAAACTGGAACAAGAATATGTGTCAGTCTTTAAACTTGTTGATTTTGCAGAATATTTATGTTGACATAAACAGTGGTTTTACTGTTTACTAAGCGCTTCAAAACTTTGAAAAGGTTGACTGCAGTGTGTGTTGACCAAAATCAGAAACGTTTGCTGCCATCTGCTGGTGAAAATGGTACATGCATGTTGAAAAGGCACACAGAGGCTTCACATAAAGATAAACATTTTCAATTGTCCATACAGGGTGACCAGATGACCTCATTCTCAGTGAGTGTAACTGTCCAGCTTTACATGTCTCAACAGTTTTCACCTCTACCATCAAGCCCCTTGTCTGAGGTGAGGGTAGCTCTGCACCGTGCGTGCTATCCCATCCTTCAGACTGACTACCGGTTTGTAGCCCAGGTCCTGCTTGGCGCGTTCACAGCTGTAGTAGTGGTGGGTTCCAGCCAGAGCCGCTCTCATCGGTGTGAAGGTGGGTTTAAAGGACACTAAAGGGCGCAGGATCAGGGCCAGCAGCCAGAGGAGCAGGGCCAGTCCGTACACAAGAGTGTAGGGGAGGTGGTAGCGGGGAGCAGCATACCCCAGACCTACCAACACCTCCGACATGAAGTCCCAGAATCTAACTGGCTCATCATTGGTGATGTGGTATGGCTGAAAGTATAGCAGAGGATACAAGAGTTAAGATGCGTTTTGTTTTATTATTTTATTTGAAATTCATCATGCAAATAATGGACTAATGAAAGTTCTGATCCTGAATAGAAAGGTGTGCAGTTAGTAGCAACATGAGTTCACAGACAGAATCCTTAAAACCAGCCATGTGTACGATTTTATTCTCACTCACTTTCCCACATATGGGCGAGTCTGGCCTCAGGCGTTCAGCAGCCAGGATGTGGCCATGAACTACATTCTCCACGAAGGTGAAATCCACCAGATTGGTCCCGTCACTGCAGAAAACAAAGACAGAGAATTAAAACAAGAAATGTACCAATAAGGATCCAAAAGGAAAACAACAGCTACAAGTTTTACCACACGGGTACAAGAGTCAATGGGTCTGAGCCACTATTTCAATGCTAATTTCAACTTAGCAGGGAAGTAGTGAGTAGGCCGCTGAGTGAGAGTGGATAAATAGGCGTACAAGTAGGTTTTAGAGCTAATGCAAATTTCAAAAACCAGTATTTCTGAGTACAGGGTAGGGACATAAATCCATGCAGATTTAATGATTTTAGAAGTGTATTCAGCTCCAGTAACTCTAGAGAGGCTAGTGGAACTAGCTGCACATGTTTAACTACAATACATGCATCAATAAGTGATATATATTGGAATGTTTAACTATTTTACAGTGATTATTGCTGAATAAGAGCAATCTATTCTACTTATATTAGTAGATGAACTAGTTGGATTGGCATCAATCATTAAAGTTCTCTGACTTACCCAATGATGAACTTCATCTTGCCCCTGCGAGCAGCGTCCACTAGAATAGGAACCAGCTGTGGGTCCCGAGGGCCAAAGATGCCATGAGGCCGGATGGCAACTGTGAGGAAACCCTTCTCCTTGTCACAAGCCTCGAGGACTATCTAAAACATACAAGCAATATGCAATATTAAACTCTGCATAATGTGAAACAGTATGATCATGTGCTCTCTTCTCTCTAGTGGGTCAGACTGATTGTGAAGGGCATGGACATGCAAATAACTCTGGAAATCCTGGAAAGATGTACTCACTTCTGATGCTTAAAAAAGATCAAAATAAACTGATACTGCTCTCATCATGACGAAACCAATATTGAAAAACAACAGTCGCCTACCTTTTCTTGCTCAATCTTGGTCTCTGTGTAATAGTCGATGGGCTTCTTGGCGTATGGTAGATCCTCTCCTCCGTTCTTAACATCTGTCCCTTCAAACACCACACTGGCACTGCTCGTCAGGACCAGTTTCTGGCGAATATCAAACCTTTTTATGGCAACTTTCATCCTTAAATAGTGAATTGTTGTCATAAACAAAAAGAAAAGCCGAGACTCTCATCCCCTCTGGCAGCCTCACCTGTACTCCAGCCTCGGTGCATGCCTGAATGACGGTGCGTGTGCCCTGAATGTTGACCCTCTCAAATAGCCGGCGGTCATCACTGGCAGGGGCTGGGGAGGCACAGTGGAAGACCAGCGACACATCCTTTACAGCTGGCAGCAGAGCCTGGAGCAGAATGTGACAGACACCTCACAACTATTAACAACTGGTCCAGGTCAGAGATATTTTTTTTAAGTCTTACGGCAGGTTTTCATTGGGCGTATGTGCGGTGGAACAGCAGACACAGACAGTCTGCATGCTCTCTGATAGACACAACTGAAAAATGTGTGGAACAAGTACGCGATTTGAAAAACAAACAAAAAAAGCAGTGACCAATGATCCATACTTGTTTTATGTATTTTCTTAACCATATATAATACTGAATTTATTTCTAACTTTAATTTTATAGGCCTACTTATATCTACCCCTGTTTTTTTGTTTGTCATTTATTAGGCTATTATTTGCCATGTATATTGTTTATTATTGAGTTCCAAAAAAATAGCAGAAAAAAAGACAGTATTTAAAAATGTGTGGAACAAGTACATAATTTAAAAAACAAACAAAAAAAGCAGTGACACCAGGCTATTTCAAATATATATAGTGGATTGGCAGGTTTTGATCATTTTCATGATGTAAAAATCTGGAAATTAGGCAGGAAAATCGAAAGGGTGGCAAGCAGGGGATGCATATTTTATCATTTATCAGAATAACATTGTTCATATATCTAATGCCGCATGGCGCTCATATTATTTAAAGCCGTTTATCAGTGTGATTCTCTTGTGAAATGATCACTCCAGTTGGAGTTACCATGAGCAATGCATCCTATGTCAGCAGCCCAACTGGTTAACACGGACGGCGAAAGGAAGCGAGCGCCTGCTTCAGCTGCTGGCGGAGTGTCTCAAATGTGCTGTTACAGTCGTTACCCGGCTGCAATGAGGCAGAGACGCTGACAGAGCAGATGCAGAAGACCTGCAAACGCCGACCAATCGGAGCAGACTGGGCTTTTTCAGGAAGAGGGGCTTAAATAGACAGGTGCTACAACAGGGGTTTCAGACAAAGGGTGAATACAGGTGTATTCAGACAGACAGTATGAGAAAATGTACATGTTTTTGAACATTAAAGCATGCAAACATATTCTATTAGCAACCCACAGTACAAGTACAAACCTGAAAATGAGCATAATATGGGACCTTTTAAACTTTTTTTACACGCATAGAATAAGTCTTTTCAATGTACATGCATATTCCAGGAGTTTGGCTACCAATGCCTAGATGTCACTGTGCCTCAAATCTCCTTTTTAGTGACTTAGTCTGACTCGGCTCGTGGGTTGTGGTGGGTGTCACCTGTTTGTCGCAGAGGTCTCCCTGATGGAAGGTGACACCAGGCAGCTCGTAGCTCTGGCGGATGTCAAACACAGACACGGAGTAGCCTCGATCCAACAGCTTCTCCACCAAGTGTCTGCCCAGGAAACCAGACCCCCCGATGACCGCACAGCGTTTATTACTCTGTATGTATGACACACAGAAATATACGTTCCAAGCAAACAGACAGCACTAGCATCATAAAGAGTTAAAGCAGATTTGCACGATAACAAAAAAAACAAAAACGTTTTAACTCACCGGTCGAACGCGCGTGGCCATGATGAGTGCAAAGTGACACACAGGTGAGCGGAAGTATCCGCAGGTACTGAGGGGGCAATACCTTTCCTTGCAGCCGGAATAATGAGTACCGAGGAGTGCTCTTTATTACTGAACACGCAGGGCGGACATGCGACAACTCTGGACGTAAAGAGTACGCAACACTGTACTTTTTACCTGCAGTCAACGCGTGCAACTAAACTTTACCCCGCACGAGCCGTCTGAATGAGCTGAGTGAGAGGTGCTCTGTGATTGGTGGAGCCAAAGCTCGGCACAAAGTGACGTTTCCTAATAACCAATGGTGAACAAGCTACGTCAAAGAACGCCACAATTTAAACCAATCGTGGACCGCAAACCGCTTCCTAGCTCAAAGACCACGCCCCCTGGTGGTCCATACGTCAGACCAATGATCCATACTTGTTTTATGTATTTTCTAAACCGCATATAATACTGGATTTCTTTCTAACTTGTTGATTTTATAAGTCAAATTGTATTCACACAGATGTAAGGCAACAAAACTACCTCCTACTTTATCACTTTCCAAATCAAATGCCAACAACAACGTACGGTGTCCTCGAGTGCTTAGAAAGGCGCCTATAAATAAAATATATTGTTATTATTATTATTATTATTATTATAATTATTATTAATTAGCTAAAATCTCTCAAATTTGGCGGACTCACTTATTGAGTTAAACAAATAAAGGAAAAAACAAAGAGATAAATGGACCAATGTTCTTTTAACTGCCAAATACCCTGCCAGTTGCATTGACTTATCGCCTACAATATAACTACAAAATGACGAAAAAGAGCAGAAAAAAGACATTAAAACAATGATAATAGCGCAGTTAAACAGCTAAAAATATTTTTAATTGTGAGTAGCCATACTGGGAGCCTGGTAACCACGGTAGCCTGGTCACGCTGTACTGCGGACACTCGTATTAATAATATTATCATTATAATAGCTTTCTTCAGAGATGACTTTAGTCAGTGAAGCCATGGGCGTTGGCTGCACATGGGCAATGTATGACCCTTATAATATACGATCCTATTTTTCATTTAAAGGCTATTATTACATGCCTAATATTTCATAATCATATTGTTTCTACCTTTTCATTTTTTTATCATTAGCTTATTCCTTGTTAACTAATTCTATTTTACTGTTATTTTATTGTCTATTAGAATAAGCTCTAATGTTAGTGTTGCTGACACTAGAGGTTGTATTGAGGCACTTTCATAGAGTAGCACGAGCAAATGCATCCTTTATATTATATGTAATGTGCTATATTTACACATAAATATGACACAAAGACCTCCCCAGTCTCCGTATTCTGTCTCAGTCCGTTGTGTTTCTATGGGTAATCCGAGGAGGATTCACTTCAGTCTGAATTTTTGGATCGTGTCTTGCGCACCGTGATCTTCAGCAACCAATCACATTTGTGCCCGACTGGTGCGTTTGATTCCCACTCCCACTTGTGCCTGTCTGTACCCGGCTTCAATCCCTCAAAGGCCATAAAAAGCACCGCCTTGTCCGCTGGCACACAGGGTGAACAAACCAAACGCCTGCGCGCCATGACGACAGCTCCTGGACAGCAAAAACCTGTGCATGTTGTTTGCTTTAGAAACGTTCATTTTCTGCAGATTTTAGCTGCCGGTCCTGCGAAATAAACAGAAGGGTTAGAGGAATAAGAGACGGTCTTACATTCAGGGCATTCATTGAAAAAATAACCCTGAAGTATTTACCGGTTTACCTCCTCCCTAAATGATAGGGAGGCTTCATAGCCCAGAGGAAAAACATAGATTGCCTAAAAGATCTGTTCATTTTTATCAGTCAAATAAACAGCAACTGATGGTGAGTAAAAATGTTCCACAATAATCTAAATCTGTTAACGTGTAGCATTTGAAGGTGATGGGTGTTTACATTATTACTAAGGTATAGGGAAATGGCAATTTTCCCCCAGAAACCTGATTTCCATTCAGATTTTTATCCCCTCTGCCTCCCTTCCTCTGTCTCCACCAGGCGACCAGTGCCAAGAGATCCTCCCTGCAGGGTCCTGTGCCACCTCCTCGCAAGAAGACAACCCCCAAACCAGAGCTGACCGAGGAGCAGAAGCAGGAGATCAGGGAGGCCTTCGAGCTGTTTGACACAGATGGATCCGGATACATCGATGTCAAGGAGCTCAAGGTAAAAAAAAGAAAAAGTGCCCAAACGATGTCAGTGGTAGAGACAGTTTACTGTGTCTCACACCTTTTTACACCTGTGCTAGGTTGCAATGAGAGCTCTGGGGTTCGAACCAAAGAAAGAGGAGATCAAGAAGATGATTGGTGATGTGGATAAGGACGGCACAGGGAAAATCTCCTTCGCTGACTTCCTCTCTGTCATGACACAGAAAATGGTAAATATCTGTGTCAAGACATATTTTCTTAGCATTCCCAATGCCTGCAACTCCAATAGTCCTTTTATATCTCTTTAGTTTTAAAGTGAGTTACTGGTTTTGTCCTACAGATAGCAGTTTGTTTATTAGAGCCCACAACCATAAAGGTACCATGTCGTGCTCATTTTCAGGGTCATGCTTTTCGACTAGAACATGTTTACATGCTTTAATGTTCAAAAAACACGTTCTTTTTCTCATACTGTCTGTCTAGATATACCTGGGTTCACCCTGCACTTAGACCTGCTTTATAATAAAAAAAAGGAATGGCAATCTCATCTCAAAATCTTTTTACAATATTGGATCTTTAACTTTCCTTCATTTTAATTTTCCATTCACTATATTGCTCTTCAGTGGCACACCCAATATACACAACACCACATACCTCCTTCAGACTTGCAGTTTGTGGTAAAACAATTGTCCATCATCTCTAATTCTAGGCTGAGAAGGACTCCAAAGAGGAGATCCTGAAAGCTTTCCGCCTGTTTGACGATGACGAGACCGGCAGGATCTCGTTCAAGAATTTGAAGAGGGTAGCGAAAGAGCTGGGAGAGAACCTCACCGATGAAGAGCTGCAGGTAATGCACATCACCGTAGAATGAAACAATATTCAGATATAGGAACACTCACAGCAGACTACTGTAACTTACAGGCTGGTTGTGTTTCCAAGCAAAAGGTCACAATTGCAGTTTTGAATCCTGTCAACACAACATTTGCATGGATGGATTACTGAACAGGCCCGTAAGGACAGGACCCATAAAATGTTGCAACATGATCACAAAGAAATGCTTAATGACCACAAGTATACACAAAATGACCATAAAGAGACAAAAGATGTTTATAGGGATGCAAAACGAACACCAAGAGATGCTAAATGACTGAAAGTAGACACAAAATGACCACAGAGACAAAAAACGTCAACAAAGACACGCAAAATTATTAGAAATAGATGTAAAACGACCACAGAGAGAAACAAAAGGACAGCATAGAAACATAAAACATAAAAATCCAAAAATAGTTGCAAAACAATCAGAGATGCAAAACAAACACTGTCTTAAAATGATGATAAGCTGTACAATGACCACAGAGACCCAAAATTACTACAAAACAAGTAAAAGTAGACTCTTTGAATTTGGGTGTTTTGTTTCTATGTAAACAGAGTTGGGGGCCTCTTACATGTCTGTGCCCAGGTGCCCATTGTGTCACAATCCGCCCATGTACATTTGGTTATGATTGTTATCACGCTACTGTAGCCAGCTTTGCATCCTCCATTCTTCTTTTCATCTCCTTTCATATTGTGTGTCTCTGAAGGAAATGATAGATGAAGCAGACAGGGATGGAGACGGAGAAGTCAACCAGCAGGAGTTCCTGCGCATTATGAAGAAAACCTGCCTGTACTGAAGGAAGTGCATGGCATTGGGGCTGGTGATGTCGAGGGGGACCTGTGGTGGTTTCCCATGTAGTGCTGCTCATATATCTTATTTCACTTCCCTTATTATAATTGTGTTGTGCCATATATTTCCACTTATAATGAAGTCAATCAAAACGTTTAACTGTCATATTCTACACTTAAAGGAAATTGTTAAAGACTTGTGTTCAAATGCCAAATTATCCTCCTCTGATTTACATGACAAACTACATTACATATGCCAAAAACAGTAAGAGAATACTCTTTTTCTTGTATGCTGCATACTTTTATGAAGAATTAATATCATTATCAATAATATGTAGGTTATTTATTGTCAAGAAATTCTCAGTGCCTACGTCAATACGGTGACAAACACAGTACATTCCAATGCTTTGATTGATATAACAGTGTGTGCGTTAGGTTTCATCCATACGTAGATTGTTTAGTTTACGCTGGTAACGTCAGTGTCATTTTTTGGCTCTTTTGATTGGGGGAGCGCTATCTCACCTCAGTGCTACCTGTGGATTTGTGCCTGTGCCTCTTAAAAGGCTTGATCCCACTACCTTTAAAATATGATTGTGTATGTATTTTACTTGTAGCCCTGAGTATTTATCCCTCTGTGTCTACACCTCTATAATATACAAAATACTCTGTATTCTTGAATGTTTTGTATGATACATGGTGACTTTAAGTGTTTAAGGTACAAATAACAAAAAAAGAAATAAAAAAAATCTTGATGCTTTTTTTCCTGCTTTTTAAAAATTATTTTTATTATTATAATCATCCTCGTCGTTCCAGCAGTTATCAGTGTTTGAACAGTTTGACTGTTTTTCTTTTACTCACATTGTTTATTCTGCTGCTGCTAATAAATGGTTTACAGGAAGATGCTGCTACCTTACCACGGCATATTGACTCAGCTATCCAACCTCACAATTTCAAACAAGTAAATTCAAAGTATGATGCAATAAATTTGGTAAAGCTGCTGTGCTGAACAGGAAGAAACTGCTCGTCCCATTCAGACAGCATAGGTAAAAACAGATACAAAAAAAACTTTTTACAAGTAGCAGCTCCTTAAACTAATGTTTATGACAACTAACTTTGGTTGTTGACTTTGTGCCGGTGTGCGGCCTGTCGTATCCTTTGCTGCAGCTCCCGTGAGCGATAGCCAAAAACCAAAGGGATGAGCGACACCCCCAGGTTGTAAATGATGGTGGCTGCTATATCGAGAGCATCACTGTGCAGGTACCCGGGGATCAGGTAGCTGTCCATGACCAAAGGAACTGAAAATAGGATGGTCTGAGCTGCCTGGAGGGTCAGGGTCACACAAGCTCTCTTGGTGCAGAGCAGTCCCGCCCGCATGTCCCAGCAGAGGAGGCAGAAACATGCCAGGATGGTCAGAGAGCAGAGAGGCACCACCACAGCAGTACCCACGGTGCAGTAAAGCACCAGAGCCGATGTCCCTGACAGGCAGGGTGTGAGGATGAGAGGTCGACAGCGGGGAAGGATAAAATTGACCTGGAGGGTGTTGAGGCTCATACCCAAAGCCACACCGCTGAGCACAGCTGGTAAGGTCCATATGGCTGCAATAGTTGCTCTCTTCCTTTGAGGACACATCAAGAATTCATAGTGCAGGGGCCACTTGATAGCTACGAAGCGGTCCACAGCCAGAGCGGTGCTTAGGAAGAGGTCCACCTGTCCAAAAAAAAAAAGGGAAGACATAAAATAGATGCAGTTGCACTGTCAAGGTTTTAGAAGATTTCATAATAGGTGATTCAGAGCAGGCAGGCTGTCAAAAGAGAGTAGAGCATAAAGGTCTCATTTATGTTGATCACAGTACTTTTAAAGATGGGTCCAGGGAAGATCCGTAGAGGCTCAAATGAGTCTGGTTTCTAGTGTGCTGCCCGTTGGTCTTATCCCTTCTCTCTCCTACATAATTCACATATATCATCCAGCATTGAAGTGATGCAACTTCACATTAGGGATTTGACCAATCATATGGAGTAAGCATGAAAAACTCAAATAAAATGGCAAATTAAAACTTAAATGATAGATAAAACAAAGTTCGTCTTTAAACAATAATTTTTCACACAAAGAGTTATCGGTTGCTGCAGGTGTCCTCCTGTCCATACTGGCTGTGGAGAGATTCCTTCCTAATGCAGTTTTCACAATCAACAGTCATGTAAAAAAAAAAGTTAAAATACACCTTCAGCAGTTTTACTTTGTATCTTCGAATGTTACTTTCCGTCCACCAGAGCTCTAACACTGTGGACACAAAAGCAAGACTTTTTTTTCTTTCATTAAAGAGACTGTTTCTTTGTAGATGCTAACGTGTTTAAGTCACAGTCTTATATTAGCTTTGGTTAATGCAATAAGAGTTTGTTTTTTTTTACACAGAAATAGGATTCTGGGGATTTTTTCCCCCATAACTCATGCTGTTTTTCCACTGCATGGTACGGCTCAACTTGACTGACTTGCTCTTTTTTGGTTTTCCAGTAGCATAAGTTGTTCAAAGCCCCACCTGGTACTTCCTTGGTTTGTAAGGTCCTTTACTCAGCCCAGAATTTAAAAAAAGGCAGCCAGCGAAACTACGCCATATGTACAATTGACCAAATGCAAATATTTCTCTATTGTATTTCATGTCACTGCAGTTTCACACAACATCGCTGTGATCAGCTGAAAATCTCGCCTACAGTGAGGGGGTACCATCTGCAGTTGAAAACGAAAAGAAAGAAGCATTGGTACCAAAAAAAGTGAATCGAGTCGAGCCGAGCGGTAACACAACACAGTACATTGGAATAGCATTAGGAAGGAATCTATTTTTGGCAAACAAGAACAGAATGAACAATTACAGTGATCAGTAACTATTTCAATGTACTTATGGGCATGTGAGAATTCTTATCAGAAAAAATATATATGAACCTATCATTTAAACCCGAGTGATGCCCATCCATGTCCAAAACAAACGGAAATTGCCCTTTCCAAGAAGTGTTCATTTAAAAAAAAAGATATCTACTTGCAACAGTGTGCAATTGCGACTAAATAAAATATGGATTGCATAAATATAATCAGTGCTTTACAAACCAATGAGCAGGCCTGGTCAGCAGCACAGAAGATCAGACACTGGGTCACAGGTATACCTTTACTGTATAAGAGAACTGCTTTGATTGTCCAGAGCAGCTGCTGAAATTTAAAAAATGATCATTTAGCTCAAATTGCATATTATCATCATCTCAGTTGTTGAGAAAAGCGTGTAAAAGTCAAACAATGTAGATCTACCTGGAGGTTGTAACACAAGAGGAGTTGTGCGAGGAGCAGGAAGCGCGTGTGTCTGAGGAGGGACAGGGAGCGCGTGATGACCAGGAGTAATGGAACACTGAGTACAGTGTTCAAGGTGCAGCTCACACTCATGCTGACCATCTTAACCAGGTGGTAGATGGTGGAGTTCATCTGCGTCTGGGCCTCTAGTGACGTCACATTGCAGTGAATACCCATGACATAAAGCACCTTCTGATCTGCTTTCCAGATAGTCCTCTAGGAAATAAATTAAAATACAACTCATCAGCACCGACGGAGCTTAAAAGCCAACTAAAATCACTTACCTCATCTCAAATAGGGAAAAAAAGATGTTCTCACCCTCACATCTGTTTTAAAGATGCTCTTTTCTTTCTAGCATTTCCATTTACCAATATGACATGGTACAGTAGATGCATGGTCTGAGGGCAGTTTCATTCTGCTGGCTGATTACAACTGAATTTTTAGTATTACAGACTGTCTATTTACTCAGCTTCACCGTGTCAACGTGTCAGAGCTCAGGCCTAAAACCTCATCCCTGTGGACAGTGACGTGTCAACAGGTAGTGTTTGTTATCGGGATTGCATTTGCTTATTTATACAAAAGTCGGAGGTAATATTAATACACCTATACAGAATTGTATTCTGTCAATATTTGTCTGATAGCAGAGGCACAGTCATGGAAAATGTAATCCTCTCTTACTGATATTACCATATTTCTGTAAGATGCCTCAAACCTGGACAAACAAAAAGGCGTACTTTATTTGAAAGTAATTTAAAACAAAATTACAAAAAATACTGGAAATTGTAAACCAAGCAATCCTTTGGCGTGGAAAGAGTTGAGCAGAAATTATTACGACAATGTTATGAGTTAAGGTGTGTAATTTAAGATTGGCTGACTACTACAGGTCAGCCCAGTAAAACCAGGGGATTTATTTATTGTATGTAAAAGTTAGTTTCAAAATCGCTAACATTTTTTGTGTTAATCATCACAAACAATTGAAGCAACTTAAGTCAAATGACCGGTTATTGCAGTCAAACATTTGAACTTTATTTATAGACTTCACAAGATAAAACCATTAACTATTTTTAAAAAAATATATGGATTCAATCATACATTTACTGTACTGTACGAAGCTAATTCCTTAAGAAAATGTTTTTCAGTATGTAGTAGATACAAGGGTTAACAGGTGGTATGAATTCCGTCTCATCTAACAGTGCACACAGGCACTTTCACGAATGTAAACTCTATGTCCAGGCTCAGTTTGTGCAGTTCCAGCACACCCAGTCTATAATCACAAACTAATAAACACAGAAATTTGATGAAAAACATAAAAATAGATTCAACATTAACAATCACACATGCTCACTAATGCAAGACTAGATGACAGAGGTATTTCAGAATTTGAACAGGTTGCCTGTGGCTGTGCAGCTCAGTCCATGGCTGCATGTACAGCAAGCAACAAGATCTCAGCTTTTACTTGAGTTTAGTGGAGGCAAAGTCTGCACTAAGTTTACGCATCACTTCAGCGTGGCTTTGTCCTGTTAGCTCCTGTCGTGTGGTCCCATAATTTTCTTTGACAAAGTTGGCAAAAGGTGTGGGGGCACGCGGCTTGGCAGGCGTCAGTAAGACAAGTTGTCCCGTACAGATGGCGCACACAAACCTCTGTGTGTCCAGTGACTTGGAATGACGCCCGATCCTGTGAAGAATCATCATAAAGTATTAGGATTATTACCCAGCGTAATTTAACGCAAAACTTGTACATGCTTGGTGACTAATAAAGAATGATGTGAGGTTAATGGTTTGTAATGAATCTGAAATCAGTCAGCTTACGTGTTCTGGCAGCGGGTGCACTGGTACTGGAATTTGTACTTTATGTCATAACTGTGGCAACGAGTGACCATGGGCAGCTCAGGGTGCACCAGTGTGGACTTGCGAGCATACAGCTTCCAGAAGTTTCCGTGCCCGTCCCTTACACCGTTAATTAGCCAGGTTGCAGCGTGACACATCTCATGAATCAGTGTGTCCCTGAGACGATCTAGAAGGGTGCAACAATGACAATAATCATAATCACGGATTTACATTCAGGGACTTTCATGACACAGACACAGTTTATTACTCTAGTCTACCTGGCTTTCGCAAACAATTACCTAATAGCAAAGCCAGACCTATCTCCACAGAGCTGTGTCAGTGCTGGAGAAAGTCTGCCTGCACCGCTTAAATGGTCCATGTGCAACTTGCAGAAAACTGATCCCGGAATGCCCCGAGTCCAACCTCCTGCCGGAGCAGCAAACTAAATACAATTGTTACACAGGACAGCTGCCAATCGTAGGTCCATCTCTGGTCCACCACTGTATATTGTATAACGGAAGAACAGCATGTGTTGACTCTGCTGATTCATTTGTTGTTGATGTTGGCAGACTCCATTTAGCTATTACTGTTGGCTGTAGGTGAGTTGAATAGAGGCGAGGACTTTGGAGCACGCAAAATATCACATCACTAGAAAAACTCCGGCTTGTTTGTATTTCTTTAAACCTACCTTTTCTAGGCAGCCAATGGCAGGCTGTATCCCAACCAGTGAGTCAGACTAATTACCTGTAGAATCACAGACTTTCTCTGACAGTTCAATGCGGGCATAGCGATTCCCTCCACCTCGCTCCTGACCCGTGATACAGTAACCAGCTGTCTTCCGCATCTTCTTATTCCAAGTCACTGACATATTGATGGGGAGCTAGAAGTCGTGTCAGACAAGGAAACAAAATATATACAGTATATTAATGAAAAAATTAAAACACAATATTTATACATTCAAAAATCTGATGACATTTAAAAAAAACCCTGAAACAATGGGGAAAATTGTTAGTCCATCACCTTAGTGTCAAACACGCTGGTATTGTACAGCTGGTAGAGCCTACTGGTGAGCTGTTCCTTATTTTGTTTAAAATTGCGGCCAGAGCCGGAGCTAGGGTTTGATAAGGACTCCAAGAAGCACCCTGGGGTCTTACACAATGCAACCCTAGAAGGGAAAGATTAGGGTAAACGAAAGACAAATGTCTGTGAATGAAAGACAAACTGAGTGAGCCACATTAAAGTCTGAGGATAAAAAGTAGTCAATAGATGTACCTGCTGTAGGAGCCTTGTCTGGGTTCTGTCTGACTGACTGTGGGCTTCAAGATGGTGGATTTTCCTGGTGTCTTAACATGCAGAGGTGTTTGGTTGAATGATTTCGAGACTGGTGTTGCGATTCCCTTTACAGGAGGAACTGACACAGGAGGCCCCTTATGGCATTCTAAATTTAAAAAGGGGACATATGCGCATTTTCAGGTTCTTACTTACTTCGGTTCTAAAAAAACAACATAACTTTTCTTATACTGTCTGATACACTGTTTTAGCGTCTGTCTCTTAAGCCCCCTGCTGAAAAAGCTGACTGCTTTCATTAGTCAGTGTTTCCAGGTCTTATGCATCTGCCGGGGAATCACTATAACCACGCTGTAGCAGCACTTTCAACCTAAATAAAGTATAGTTGTGACATCACAACCACATGGAAGTCCTGGGGGCTCATTTAAAAAGGCACAGTTTCTGAATATAGGCTGTGTGCATTTTCGAAAATTTCGGAGTGTTTATATAGCTTCTCAACGTGCTTTATAATCTAAAAAGACATGTAAAATCTCACTTTTTACAATATTAAGGATAAATCAAAAATAGATATCAGCCTCACAACTAGAATAAAAAACAAAAGGCAACAAAAGCTAGAAATATCACAATACCGTTACCGTGGGTGCTTTTAGGTGAGCATGAAGTGCCAGTGAACTTGTTTTTCCTTTTCAGTCTGTCCAGTAGAGATGTGAACTCCTCCTCAGAACTGGATGATACATCCAGCTTAGAAGGTGCTGAAAGAGTGCGTTTAGGAGAGGCCAGTGCTGTCTGAGCCTTGCCGGGGAAAAGAGAAAAAGGAGAAAGAATGGGAGGCAAATGCAGCAATGGCGAACTGTCCTCTTCATCACAGCGCAGAGCATTATTCTTGTTAGTCTTTGGCAGAGGCTTAGGTTTTGAGTGGCGAGTCCTCCAACTGCTCTTGACGACAATATTCTCATCATCGTCACTGTCACTAACAAAGACTGGGGATTCACACTGAGACAGAGGTCTCCTCCGTGGATGCTGGGCTGCTGGAGTGTTGCTCTTCTTAGGCACTGCAAACAGTAGAATCAAAACATCACCGCTACACACAAAAAGTTCAATGTTGCTTCTCTTTGAAATTAAAAGAACATCAGTACTGATAAAGACATGCATGTTACCTTTAAAAGATGATTTGGTCTCAATAAAGTCATCATCTGATGATAAGTCCTCCACTATGAAGTTTTTGAGGCTTTAGAATAAACAAAAAGATAAAACATATTTTTTTCAAAACGACATTTTCCAGACAGTGAAGATGTGTTTGTAGGAAAAAAATGTCAAGAACTCACCTATCTTCACTGCTACTCTCTGAAATTTTCTTAGACCTCACATCAGGGGTTTTCACTCGTTGCAGAACTTCAATATGCAAGATGAGGTGATATGAGAGAAACGGTATAAAAATGTTTCCTTATCATTCAACTGATGTTAGAACTCAACTAATTTATTGCCAATGGTTAAAGATATAGACAAGTGTACCAAGCAGAAAAAGGCCACTTACATGCCTCAAAACCGCCATCATCGTCGGAGCTCACCACAAGAACATTTGAACTGAAACAAACAAAACGGTTTAAAACTTAAAACTTTGATGACATAAATGAAAGGTCAGGAACAGATATGTTCATTCATGAAATACTCCTGTGCACTCCATTCCCATACCTGTCTTTCTTTACAGTGCTACATGGCTTCAGTGGGGTAGGTTTAGCTTTCGGTGTAGCCCTTTCCACAAGAACTAAGGAATAAAAAAGGTCAAATGAACACATTAGTGCATTTACAAACAGGTTCATTCAACAATACAAAAATTCATACAATGTAACTCCCTCACATTGGTCAAAGTCATCATCACTGGACTCGATCAAAGACTTGTTTCTGTAATTGTTGTCCTTGGAGTACTTGTTCTCCTTCTCTGGGTCATCTTCGCTGTCTGAGAGGGCAAGCTGGACAGGAGAGGCTGATTGATCCACAGGTCGATGACTGCTTATGTCATTATGACGATTTTTGCCAATTGAGATGATCAGCTAGAAACAATGAAGACAGACAGATGCGCAATAGAATTTAAACATACCCCACATTTAATAGAGCTTAATGGTTTCATTTTATTATTGATTAATCTGCTGATTATTTTCTCGATTAATCATTTTGTCATTGAAGTGTCAGGAAATACTTAAATTACTGTTCATGACTTATTTTATTCGCCCATTTTGTCCATAAATAAATTCCGTTTACTATGGAAACAACAAACGTTTGACTTTATGTTGAAAAAAATACAAAAATTGAGAAGAATCATCAGCTGACAATCCCCTGATCGATTAGTCAACTTATTGTTGCAGCTCCACACTGAAATATGTGGTTATGAGCTGATCTTTCTCACATTAGTATCGCTAACGTTAGTTTAGGAGTTACTGAAGTGGAAGAAAAACAGTCTATATTGTTAGTGTTTGCAGGTGAATGAAGCGAGCAACACACCTCTTTTTCGGCTTTGTCCAGTCCTCCCTCTTCATCCCACCCCATCTTTTTTGCAACTCTTTCAAACAGTTTGCGGGTATTATCATTCATCGTCTTCCTCTGCTCTGTGAAAACTGTAGACAAACCAACATGACTGCCATTTAACATTTAAAGCGCTGACGTCAGACAAACTACAGATAAGCTACGAAGTAACCGATAGTATAAATAATGTCAATTCAACCAGTCCTTTTTCAGTTAATGCAAAAAAGTATATATACTGTAACGTTAGCTAGAAACATTAGCGTTACCGTGAGCAACGTGTTAGCTAACGGTATGTTTGGACTCGAGCTCACTTTTTGAAAGCGGTTCACTCTTTTCCGTTAGTGTGCGTTTGCTGAACCTCCCATAGATTATTTACTACCTTGCTAAAACAAACTATATTTCACTTAGATATGATATTATAAACGCGTTTCTGTTGTGAAAGAAAAGAGGCAGACGGAACTCAGCGAGCAAATTCAAATACTGTGCTCCATTACACCGGAAGTTGTCACGAAGGCTTTCGACCAATCGGAGCGGCCTTCGTATGACACGGGGACGTTCGTCGCGTCATAACAATTAAACCATGTACATTATGTACATATATGTATGCATGCATTTATTATATATATATATAGATAGATATAATATATCTATCTATATATAATATATATATCTATATATATAATATCAAAATATTAATAATATCCCAGGGGGAAGGAGTCGAGGTCCAGTTGTTGTCCTTTAGGTACATTAAATAATGGGAAAACGAAAACACGCAGCTTCACACAGCTGTACATAGTATACACATATAAAGTATACTGTACATATATCTACATAGAGGTGAAATGTTTGTTTACCATTGTTCGTCATCCTTTTTTTTAGCTGTATGTCTATTTCTGTGTATGTAAATCGAGAGTCAAATTCCTTGTGAGGGTGTGTGTTACACTTGGCCATTAAAGCTGATTCTGTTATATACAGTATGCATCCACATACACACACTTACACCCAAATCTACATTTTAAAAATCCCTAACCTACCAGGGAAGGAAGGTGCTGGACCCGGTCTTGAGTTCTCCTTCTCCAGAAGTAAACAGACCCACGATGCATCGTGATGTTGTGGAAGTTATTTATGGGCAGGGGGCATTATCTCTTCAATATGACAGAGTAAAAACACACATTAAACTCTAAACCACTAGTTCTCAAACTATGGTACTCTGTGGTAGCTCTCTCTGGTGGTACTTGAAGGAATCTCCAAAAAAAAGGGGGGGGGGGGGGCTAAATTAGTATAATACTTATAAAACACTAACTTTTAAGATCCTTGAAATGAGATTTTAAAGAAGTCTTTTGTCATTTACCAAAAATGTACCACCCCATTGCAACCCTAGCTGTGACAGGTTACCTACAGTGTGTAAACCACATTTTAAGAATGCTATAGAGGTAACTGGAAGGTAGGAAATCAATGACACCTCTTGGTGTGTTTAATCAGTTAGTTCAATTTTGTTATTAGAGCTGAACTAAGAGCTAAACTGTGATGGAAGATAGCGAGCAGAGGTAAAGTGATTGGACATGTCAGTTCTGATGCTACCCCTTCATACAGCGTGGCTGTGGCTGAAGACAGTCATAGAAATAAATAATCTTCTGATGAGGAATAAACCTGCCTGTACGTAGCTGAATAGTGTCGGCCTGCACTACTGTACTTTAACACTGGTCTTAGTGGTGGTACTCGAGACAGCCTGGTTTTAACTAGGGTGGTACGTCATGTACAAAGTTTGAGAACCACTGGTCTAAACCAAGACCTCCTAGGCTACGTTCACACTGCAGTTCCAAGTGACCCGAGTCCGATTTTTTTTCCTCATATGTGACCCATATCTGATTTGCTTTTGACAGTGTGAACAGCGCCAATCTCACTGAATCTGACATTTTGATGAACAGCAGTGAAGCAGGCGGCCAGTGGAGAGATGGTGAAGTTTTAGACCTCATTAGTAGTTGCCGTTGCCATGTTTGCTTCTGGAAACACCGTTGTGGCGTGATGTCAGCAATGATCAACTGCGCTTGTGGGTCACTTCAGATACATGAGCTGTTCACACAGCAAACCTGAGACAGGCCACATTTAAAGATGTAATGTGAACAGCCAAACAAAAATCAGATTTGTGCATTAGGACCTGCAGTGTGAACGCAGCCGTAGCAGATGTTGCCGGGTCTCGTCTTTCCAATGATGAACATGTGAACTTTTAAACTCAAGCACATTTTGCTGGTTTTATATTAATTTTGAATGCTGGATTTCTATTTATAACTTCGGCTTCGTCATTTTGCTAAATTTTAATTCATGCTCCATCAGTGGGCTTTTTTTGAGTACGAAAAACAGCAGTTGAGGTACCTTTTTCACCATGGAGAAGACATACAGTGCATCTGGAAAGTATTCACAGCGTTTCACTTTTTCCACATTTTATTACGTTACAGCCTTATTCCAAATTGTATTAAATTAATCTCTTTCCTCAAAATTCTACACATAATGCCCCATTATGACCACGTGAAAAAAAGTTTTGAGAGTTTTGAAAATTTATTAAAATTAAAAAAACAAAGCAATCATATTTACATAAGTATTCACAGCCTTTGCTTAATACTTTGTAGAACCACCTTTGGCAGCCTCTACAGCCTCAAGTCTTTTTGAATATGATGCCACTAGCTTGGCACACCTCTCTTTAGGCAGTTTTGCCCATTCTTCTTTGCAGTACCTCTCAAGCTCCATCAGGTTGGATGGGAGACGTCTGTGCACAGCCATTTTCAGATCTCTCCAGAGATGTTCCATCAGATTCAAGTCTGGGCTCTGGCTGGGCCACTCCAGGACATTCACAGAGTGGTCCTGAAGCCACTCCTTCGAGATCTTGGCTGTGTGCTTGGGGTCGTTGTCCTGCTGAAAAATGAACTGTCGCCCTAGTCTGAGGTCAAGAGCACTTTGGAGCAGGTTTTCATCCAGGATGTCTCTGTACTTTTCTGCATTCATCTTTCCCTCTATCCTTACTAGTCTGCCAGTCCTTGCTGCTGAAAAACATCCCCATAGCATGATGCTGCCACCACCATGCTTGACTGTAGGGATGGCATTGGCCTCGTGATGAGCAGTGCCTGGTTTCCTCCAAACATGACGCCTGGCATTCACACCCAAGAGTTCAATCTTTGTCTCATCAGACCAGATCCTTTTGCTCTGACAGAGTGACCATCGGGTTCTTGGTCACTTCCCTGACCAACGCTCTTCTCCCCCCATTTGCTCAATTTAGACGGCCGGCCAGCTCTAGGAAGAGTCCTGGTGGTTGCAAACTTCTTCATTTCCGAATGATGGAGGCGACTGTGCTCATTGGGACATTCAATGCAGCAGATTTTTTTCTGTATCCTTCCCCAGATTTGTACCTTGAGACAATTTTGTCTCTGAGGTCTACAGACAATTTCTTTGACTTCATGCTTGGTGTTTGCGCTCTGACATGCAGTCAACTGTGGGACCTTATATAGACAGGTGTGTGCGCCTTTCCAAATCATGTCCACTCAACTGGATCTACCACAGGTGGACTCCATTTAAGCTGTCGAAACATCTCAAGGATGATCAGTGGAAACAGGATGCACCTGAGCTCAATTTTGAGCTTCATGGTAAAGGCTGTGAATACATTTTTTAATTTTAATACATTTTCAAAACTCTCAAGAAAACTTTTTTCACGTGGTCATAATGGGGCATTATGTGTAGAATTTTGAGGACAGAGATTAATTTAATACAATTTGGAATAAGGCTGTAACGTAATAAAATGTGGAAAAAGTGAAACGCTGTGAATACTTTCCGGATGCACTGTAGCTGGAAACCCACCGTGGTGACAAGTTTAGGCATAGCAGACTGAATTTAAATTGCAATGTACCAAAGGTTCGGTCTACTGGAATAACTATCATTTGTCGTGTATTAAACAGTTATCCTATTCTATGTCTAAATGAGGAGAAAGCTGTTGGCATTTTATTGTTTCTACCAACAACTGAATCAAGTGAGTGCAGAAGACTAACGACTGTTGCCATCTCTTTATTTTTTTTATTATGTTTAGAACCTCGAGGCATCATTGACAGCATAGTTAACAGACAATACAAAAACAAAAAACGCTTAGAAAATACTTACCTAGGCCGTTCCTGGTTCATGTGATTAAAAAAAACAATTTGTGAACCGCTCTGACATCTAAACTGAATTTTAGGCCCTTTCCAATGAATTGAAGCTCTTTTGTCCAGCTTTGTCCAATCATCTTTACAAACAGTGTGACATCAAACAGGACAACAGCCACTTGAACATATTTTTTGATTCACAACAAAATTTTAAGTTGGCATTTGTTGAAGGGAACATCTATTCATTGCAGTATTTTAATAACAGCTTAGGACAAACTAAAGAGCAGTTGCAATCTAAGTTTTGCATGTTAAAGCTGATGAAACTTAAGTCAGTTACAATTTTCATGGTGCAACATTGTCCTTTTTGAAACACACAACACTCAATCCATTTATAAATAGATCGACAAGTAATGACGGCTGGGCATTCTCTCGACAAGCTGCAGTCAGTTCTGTACGCAAACAGACTGGAGAAAAAATAAAATCCACTGATCAGAGTACTGAAGGGGTTGCAGGGCATTCACAGTCCTCTCATGCTCACCAAACATATTGTGTTTTAGGACAAGAGTCTCAGCAAAGGTGCCTGAAAGTCTCAGGCTGCATCTGGCTCAAGAAATGCAGATGTGTGATAAAACAACATGTGTTGGCCGAAAATGTGTACATGTGTAGGCTCCTGTACAAATAAAGAGTCCTATTAACAGTAAATGAGAACGATAGAGAAAATCATTAAGGGAGTGGCCTGGAGTTGACACTGATCATTCCAAGCAAGGGTGCTGATAATGTTTTTTTAAAAAAAGGTGATGGGGAGGGCTGGATGTGGTTGGGAGAACAAGGGAAGAGAAATCAGCGTGCTTCCAGTTCAGGCATTCTCACTGGATTCTACTGAGTGGATTTTGACCAGGGGTTCTGGCTTTTTGCCATTGCTATAGTGCTCCCACATCTGCAGATAGAGCCTCTCAAGGTCAATTGTGTACTGCTTGGTGTTGAACAGGGGGCTGCAGATTCGCTGCTTCCAAACACGTGCTCTGACCATCTTCAGGCTGAGGAGACAGAGAAAATGGTCAGAGTTCAGAATTGAATAACATTTTTCAGAAGAAGTCAGATCAAATTCTACTTACTATTCCATGTCAGATCCAAGTTTGACTGCTATGTCCTCATAATCCTGACGAGTGTGGGCTATTAGCTCAGGGCAGCCCAAACAGTTGAGTTGTGATGCAGCCACACGTGAAGCAAGGGTCTCACCTTTTCAAAGAGGTTTTACAATTAAAAAGCAGCCTTTACTTGAAATGTCATCTACATAGAACATTCATTTATCGGAAGAAATCAGACATTTTAAATTTGGTAAAATTGTTGTTTTTTCTGAGATTAGATCGATTAAACCATTTGCATTCAATTAGCAACAAAAAGTTTTAAGTCTGTTCCTTAATACCCTAGTTTTCTAACCTGGCATGGTGACCATGGGTGTTCCAGCCCAGAGAACATCCATGCCTGTGGTGTGACCATTGCACAGAGGAGTGTCTAGGCACACATCAGCCAGCTGGCCCCTTCTCACATGCTCCTCCTTGGGGGCCACAGGAGAGAAGATGATGCGAGAGCCAGGCAGACCCATGTTCAGAGCGTACTGCTGGATGTTGGGCTCACCGACAGCAGGGAAGCGAAGTAGCCACAGCACACTGTTAGGCACACGCTTCAGGATCTGCAGGGAGAAGGGACTTTTAAAGCAGATTTATAACACAAAGGAACACTCAAAGCAATTGTTATAACCACGTCTATCCAACTTACATTGGCCCACATCTGAAGAGTAGGGGGGTCAATCTTGTAGAGCTGGTTGAAGTTGCAGTAGACAATGGAGTCCTCTGGGAGACCATACTGGGAGCGGGTTGTCACGACAATTGTGCGTGGCACTTCTTCCCCAGTGGCAGCTTTGTTGTTGATCTAAAATGGGGGACAAAACCATAATTGCTTAGAGGGGGAGTGGCCTCATTGCTTTGCTTTCATCCTGAAGAGTTCTCAAGTGTGGCAGATGACCTTTTGAGCCGCTGTACCACTGTTGGTGCTGAACCTACTGGTGATAATATGCAGTTTGGAAAGCCAAGACCGTATAATTTATTTTTTACAGCCAATTTTTTACAGTGCCCCCATTTCCTTCACCCACAGTTCTGTGCTTCCACCTTACTTTCATAAAGCTGAAAAAATCTGGAAAAGCATTGGACAAAACTAAATGGCTGCTCTTGCCTTGTTTCTGCATTTGTAGAGGTTTTGTACCCATGCTATAACCCTGAAGAATTGCACTTTAATGACAAAGTGTGTCCCATTTCCACATACCTGTGTGGTGGCCAGGCCATTGCTGACAGTGAAGCCATTGATTGTGACCTGGATTTGGCCTTGGTTGATCATGTTGATGATTGCTTCAGCTGCAGTGTTCATGGGGATTACGGGCATGGACAGAGCTCCATTGGTGTCTCCTGCAGCATCCTGGTTGTTGTCACACTTCATCTGGTCACAGAACAGTTTCAACACCAAATCATTCAACAGTATTTTTTCTTGAGGGCATGGTTAACGCTCACACATTTGAATATTGGCCTGGATTTAACATAATCATTAACATAATCCAAAAACAATTGATTGTTTTGTTCTGCTCTGAGATTGAGATAAAAAAACAAACAATAAAACTTGAGCAAGTATTCAAACAATGTTAGATATCAAAACTTAACTAAAACTTTAACTAGTGCACAAGTCACGCTAAATTCTCTGGTTTGTCAAAAATAAACTTTAACAATTTGGTTCTTCACTCACCTTTATCACTTTCACATCTGGCAGACTGTCCAAGTAGGCCTTCAGATCGATACCATTAAGAACGATGCGGTTGTCAAAGATGTGTCCATTAGATTTAAAATCAATCACAGCCTTTTTCTGTGGGTGAAAAATAAAAATAAATTTACACTCTGATTATAGTTTCTAGTTTTTCAGCTTTTCTTTTTCTTTTTATAAACGGCCCACAGAAACAAATAGCAGAAATGTGAGGATGGACAAACCTTAAGGTGAGGGAACATGTTGGCGTGGTCTCCAATGAAGAAAGTATGGGGCATGTAGGCCAGTTTCTCAGAATACTGCTCAGCTACTTCAAAAGGTGATGTCTCCTTGTCAGAGACGATGTAGTCCATGAAGGGAGCCCCACTGGTTCCAGGGTAGCCCAGCCACATAGTCTGTTGAGATCATATTAATATAACTGTGAAGATGCAGTTTGGTATTTAAACAAGTGACGTTTTTCCCCAAAAATGCAACCCTGTGTCAATAAGAAATCCTATGTAGTACTCACCTGAATGGGGGCAGGGCGGAGGGCAAACAGCTCATTTCGGGCTCCTTTGGTGTATCCGTTCATGTTGACCAGAATGTGGATTCCATCCTGGTGAATACGATCAGCTGCCTTTCCATTGCAAGGAATCTGGGGGAGCAAGGTTCCAGTTTCAGTAAAAGTGTTTGTTTGTGAAATCACATATGACAACACTTTTGTTGATGACCATCAACACATCTTTAAGATTAATAGACACTTTGTAAATAAAGAAATAGTGATTATGACACAACTGTAGGTCAAAACAGTTACCTGTGAGAGGTCTGTGAAATGATGAGCTTCTGCTACCACTTTCACACGGAAGTTGGTACTATCATCAGGGCTGAGCGCATAGCAGAATACCTTGAGGAGAAGAAAAATATGTACGTTAACATTATTATTATAATTATTTCAGTCAACCCTTGTACCATTTACTGGCAAGACCATATATCGTGATGTACATTATATACACACTTGTCATTTCAAGTTTGCAATTTCTTGAATTAAATTACTATATAGATCACCTACCTCAAATTTCTCAGGATTATGCATTCCAGGAATGGACTGCATTAGATGTGAAGTTGGGTGGTTGCCAAAGTCAGAGCTGACATAGCCAACACGCAGACGTCCACCGCTGGCCTTTAGATCCTTCGGATGCTCAAAAGCAGGTTTGTGCAGTGCATTGATCTGTGGGATGAGCAACAGTGTAAGAATACATACAACTATAGCAGGACAGCCAATTGTAGTTTAACTAGGTTAAACACACTGTAGCAATAGTGGACTAATACTGACCCATGAACAACCACTGATTTATTTAAACTCAAGTCAAACTTAAATCATTCCCCCATCCCTGCAAGCAACCCATTCACCACCACCTTTCACCTCTTTCTCTACAAAGTTAAATACATCCAGTATCTTGCCCATCCCTTACCTTCCCCATATCCCTGCAGACAGCCACTGCCATCACCAGCCACCTTCCATCCCCCCCAAAAATGAATGAAAGTTTACTTGCTTTGATCAGTGCGTGTACCTTGTCCAGACAAAGGTTTCCGTGGCGTTCAGCGATGGCCTTGCGGAAACCGTGAGAGAGTGGATACAGCATGCTGTGATGTGGGTGCACTGAAGGCAAACGGTTCTTATCCAGCTGGTCAGCCACGATGCTCACAAGCTTCTTCATCCTCTCATCATAATCTGTCCAGTCACACACAATCTGGGCGAGAGACAGGAATAAGAGAAGTTAGAAAATTAACTTCTAGTTCACCAGGAGCAAAAAAGAAACAACTATTGTATGTACTAAGCCTGTGAATATTCTCATTTGTTCAAGTTATCGTCGTTATCGTTATCCCCAAAGTATCTACTGCAAATATCTTAGCACAACCAACCTGCAGGCAATGTGCCAAGTTGCAGTAAGCATCAGGGAAGTCCGGCTTGAGTTTTAAGGCTGTGCGATAAGATGCAATAGCCTCTGGGATGTTTCCAGAATCCTAATAGTCAAGAGAAACAGAATATAAAACAACATGCATGAAGTAGAGAAAAAAAGAAGAAGCAATACATTACACTGCAGATACAGGTGGTAATATATGTGAGTGTTATCTGCATGCGAACAAAGCAATCAAAACAAAGTGGAATCGCACATATACTGTATATTTTAACCCATTAGTCAGCACATATCATTTGAGTATTACCGAGAGAAAATTATTACAACTGCATTGCTGTCAGAACTGTTGGGTCAACTTAAAGTTAGGTTAAGTCCTCTGGTGATGTGACACAATTCTGAACACAATCATTCATCATAACTGCAAACAATAAGAGAATAAATCCAAAGTTAAGGTTAAGAATCATTCCTACCTTGTGGATAGAGGCCAAATTGCTGTGAGCATCAGCAAAGGCAGGGTTGATCTGGATGGCACGGGTGTAGCATTGCAGCGCTCCCTGTACATCTTGCATTTCCTTCAGTGTGTTACCCATGTTTGAGTAGGCATCAGCAAATGTGGGGCTGATTCTAAACACCAAACACGAAAACGGTTTTAACACTTTTATAATACCACTAGACTATATTACGTATTGTTAAGAATTCTACTTAATAAGGGGTTTCCTGAACAGTTTCTACAACAGAGGTGCTCGTCAGCCAATAGTCAAAAAATGCAATTCCAAATGTCAAATCTGAATACTTTTATAATTTATTAAATTATTTATTATACATTTCTTTCTAATGACAATAAAACCGTGACACAGTGCTGAGCTGCATATCAAATGAATCTTCAGGCTCCCAGCTTTCAGATGCTGTTCACTTCTATGAAGCATCTAATTTTACTGCCAACTCCCCCTGAACATCCCGTCCCTCACCCTTCTTAAAAAAACGGTGGTCATGGAAGGGGTTAACATTGAAATTAGATGCTACCTGTAGCATAGATTTACAAACCTGATGGCCTCCTTGTAATGCATGAGGGCCTCCTGGAGTTTTCCCTGCTGCTGCAGGACACTGGCAAGGTTAGAGTGAGCTGCTGCAAACTCTGGGAACACCTGATGAAAAACAAAATAGGGTTACCAAGAAGAATATTACAAAATGCCAGCAATCACGACGGTCTTGGTAAACAGACCTCTAGTGCTTTCCTATAGAGCTGGACTGCCTCCTCAATGTTGCCCTGCTCACGCTTGATATTGGCCAAGTTGTTAAGAGAGTCTGCATGGGTTGGACACAAACGCAAGGCTGTGTTGTAGCACTCTTCTGCTTCAGAAACCTGGTAAAAAAAAACAAAAAAACATTGCAATATTAAAAGTAAATGCATACAGACACACCAACAATTAAAGGTTTTGATGTTTCAGATTGTCATGACAGGGGACAAAAGTAAATATTGCCTTACATTGCCTTTCTCCTTAAGGGCATTTGCCAAATTGCAGTAGGCATCAGGGAAGTGGGGCTGCAGTTCAATAGCACGACGGTACGTGTCAATAGCGAGGTCGATGAGGCCTTGCTCATAGTAGACACAGGCCAGGTTTCCATGGACAACCGCGTGATTGGGGCTAAGACTCAGGGCTCTCAGATATCCAGCCACAGCTCTGGAAACATAAGACGAGGTACAGATTCACATTAAGCTCAAGATCAATCCTTTGCTGAATTTGTACATTTTAGTTCTCATCTTTTAAAATAACTTACACGCCATTAACAGTGTAATTGCAAAATTGTTCCACATTGTATATTACTACTAATGTATTGAAGAAAAATGAAGCCATTGTTTCAGCAGAGTTACATCCCTGACCTAATGATGGCAATAAATATGCCCTGCCTAGACAGCAGTATGCAAAAACAAAGCAACAGGATCAAAACAGACAGACGGCGGTGATGAAATTGACTCATTTGAAATTCCATACAGGGTGTGGTAGGGCAGTGCTTTTAAAAGACAAAATATTAGACATGAATTTATAAAAAGGGAGGATGATACTGATACTTTCTATTATGTGATGATTTGGACTCACCTGTCAAAGATGCGAGCTTCCTTCAACACGTTTCCTAAATTGATGTACGCATCAAGGAAATTTGGGTCCAGAGTCACTGCCTAAAAATTAAACGAAAGCTTAAAAACACAGGACAACACAAGAATATACCAAGACAGAAAGTTGTTGGAATGAAAAATAAGTAAATTATAAAAAAATTATGCCACTGACCTTTTCAAAATGGTGAATTGCCAACCATATTTCTCCTTGGGCATTGAACACACAGCCCAGGTTGCTCCAAGCCACTGCAAAGTTGGGCTGAGTCTCAATGGCTTTCAGGTAACAAGCCTTCAATGGGTTTACAATGAAAAACCATAGGACAGGAGAAGAGGTAGAATGGGAGAGATATAGAGTGTAGAGGGGAGGACAGGGGGTTGTAAAATAAAAACAAATAGAAGATTGAGAATAAAAGTAAGAAAAAACAAAAAGGGCAGAGAAAGCAAAATTAGTGACCATTCTCCATCATGGCAAAAAGTGAGTCTACAGCATGGGCTCGCGTGCGCATAAGTCTGCCGCGCTAAGCTGCATTGCTTTTTCCTGCGCTGCGCGGATCCAACCAACACACACACATATGCCCTCATCCTTCAGTTATGACCACATACTCAAATGTAGTGGTCCCCATATCAGGTACAGTCTGTTGCCCTCTAATGATAAACATTGATTAGGTATAACCCAAAGTTCTAAATATTATCATAGGATCTAAAATATACCAAATAACTGCATAAAAGTATTAAATTTCATGTGGGCATGATATCTCACAACCTGGGATGCAGGACAGTTTGTGCAAGTGATGGTCCCTGTAATGCATGCGCAACAAACGCAAGCGCGTGGTGGTTCCATGTCTATTGCCCCACCACATTGCCGTTTGCGTGACCTTGCTCCTGGCAAAGGTCATTACTTCGCTACTGCGCTCGCTGAATGGCCAGGTACGGCAGCTGCAGACCAACAACCCCTGGCAGAACACCTTAAACACCAGACTGGCACACACTCAGCACCCTTAAAGTATCTCAGAATAAAGGAGGTATTGAGGAATAAACCCATCCCCTACACAGGGATGTGAAGACATGGGGAATTTGGCAATAAAAAGCAGATAAACGAACCCTTTTTCATTGAATTCGTAAAAAGGTTTTACTCTACATGTTTTTCAAAAGCCAATTATGTCTGAGATTTCGGGGCATTTGGGAGCGAGGCTGGTTGTGAATAGGGTGAGGTCCGCAACCAACAGGCCAAAGGGAGTGAGGGGGTGTGGGTCGCATGCTTGCGCTTTCCGCCTTTTTGGTTTCTTAGAGGAAATCGCTGCGCAGCCCCTGCGTTACTGTAGACTCACAGCGCACTATCTGCATCATCATCAGAACGCTGCAACTCCAAATAAAGAAGGAAAAAACAAAACAAAATAGGAAAAATAAACAACATGTAAGAGTTAGAGGGTTCTTACTTGTTTTTCTCGATTATTGCTTCCAAATCCTAGTTTCTTTTTACTTAATACAGAATTGGGTAATTAGTATAGCATATTGTAAGAAATGCTTACTGTAAATTGTTTTGCTACTTTTTTCTTTTGCTCTTCAGAGGCAGCCACAAGACAGAGGAGCATGAAGTGAGGTGGTTTTTCTTTTGTTGTCAGTTACAAACCCGTTACCATATTTTTGGACTTTGTCAGAGTGGTGGCCGCAGCTGGCTGGAAGAAGAGGAGAGGACTGAGGCTGCCCTAGTGTTCCTTTCCGCCAGGCACCTACGCAGGAATAGTGTCACCCACCTGAAACCTTCTAAATAACAATATCAGTTGTGGAAAAAACCAAAAGAGACAAAATCAGAAAACAAGATCGTTAGTAAAAGTCTTTAAACAATACATCCTTTTTTTAAAATATGGAAATAAAACAGGTTCTTCCAAATCACAACCAACATAAAACAAGACTATAGTTTTTATTCATGCAATGAATGTTTCATTTCAAAGAAAACCAAAAAATATGCTTTAAAATGTAATTGGGAGGGAAGAAAGGCTTTGATATGTTCAATTTATCAGTCAAATACATGTTTAAGTCAGATCAGCTGTCCATCGATTCAGTTTTCATATCAAACTACAGGAGGGCAGTTACTGGCTTGATCTTGCCCAAATGAACTGATCCCATTGATTTGGGAATAGTATTACATATTTGAAGGAAAAGGGAAGAAGTATTAATCATTTTCTTTTAAATTGCATTTACATGAAATATTCCAAATCTTTGATTTCTTTATCCTGGCCTGCTTTCTTGAATCCTGGCCAATGGGGTAGGGAGAAAAGTCTGTGGTGTAATTATCGGTATCTAGAAGCCTCCAAAGCTCTGAAATAAAGAAGTCATCGCTGTTGCTGCGCGGGCCTGTCTCTAACCCAGCATCTGACGCACGCGGTGGAGTACAGATTGTGAGCTGTCTGCATGATGAAACTTGAACCATTTTAAGGCACTTGAGAATTAAATCTCTTAAACCCACACAGTTTGACACATTATTTATACACACAGCAGTGGCTAACAGAATAGATAGCCAGCTGGGTACAATTTTCATTATCAATCATAGTCAAAAGAAGAACTAATGCACATGTGCACAAAATGCACTGTTGGGGTGTGTTTAAGTACTGACTGGGTATATCTGAAGGGTCAGGAAGGCAGCTCTCAGCATTCATACTCCACCAATCCTTAGCAAGCGCGCGCGGGGGGGTGGAGCGACAGAGCAGGGGAGCTTGTGACTCCTTGATGCTCCTCCCCACTCCTTTACCCCCCTCTCAGCACGAAATAAGATGGCCTGTAACCACTGAGACAACTCCACATTTCCAGATTTCACCCACCCCAGGGAGCCCCGTTACATAGACCAAAGTCTTAAAATGACAAAGGGAAGTGTAGCAAAAATCTCACCACACTGGCATACTGGGACAATAAGCTTGTCATTGGGTACTTGATAAACAATGTTGGAGTGTAGTGGTTAGGTTAGACACCATCTTATCTTTTGCACTGCAAAGATAAACTAACTTCTCATCAGTTCATATATTTTTCAAAGACCGAGCCAGCATTTTCCCTCCAAAATCTATATGAAAATGCATGGGCCAAGGTTCAAAAATGACAATAGAGATCAAATGTTCAGATTTAAAAGCGCTAGCCTTTCTTCCTGAAAGGAGAGGGGCTGACCTCTGGTAAAAGGTCGGGGTAAAAACAAAGGACATTGTGACTAAAGGTGATACAGGGTGGGGAGAAAAGTGAGACATATACTATACTGAAAAACAAAATAAATTAAGCTGTCCAAAAAGTAATCAACAGAACATTTGTTTACTGTAATTATAAAAAAACAAATACTGAAAAATCAGTTGTCTCATACAGGTGTTGACTCATTGCAGTCCAATACCTTGAAGGGTTTTTAATAAGTTGGGGGATGAGAAGCTTACTGCAACTCGAGAAAAAGCTACCATGTCCTGTCCTTCATTTGGCCAAAGGGGTTGAAGGGAGAGGATTCGATTTGGCTTAAAAATGTCAAAATGGACAGAGGAACAACATCTATGGCCTTAGTGGGGGGATACTAAAAACAAAATGAATGAAAAAAACAAAAAATACAAACAACACACATATAGAAATGCTAACGCGCTGTTACATACCTTGGCCTCTTCCAAACGCCCAAGGGCTTTAAGCAAGTTGCCCAAGTCACTACGCACACAATAAAGATCCTGGGGGTAAAAACAACGTTTTAGTTTCACTGCTATATAAAACGCAAATCAATGTGTTGACTTTAACTGTGTGTGCCTTATTAGCAAATAAAAGTTTGCTGTCTATTTAAAAAGTAACTTAACACCCCCAGAAAATCTTGAGTTGCTGTCCTCCAGTGGTCTAACATTTCACCTCGCTACATTGAAATACTCCAGGACCTAGTGGCATCACAAGTAAAACGGAGCACATTTCTAATTACACACAAACAAGCCTAACAGTGATGGGCTTGGTCTGAGGTGAAACTTCAGGCTTGAGAAAACTAATGAGGGCAGCAAAACACTGCTTTTCGGCGTAGTGTTAAGTTACTTTTCAAGAAATGGCTTGTCACTTACAGGGTTGTACTGTAATGCAGACACATAAGCCTGCACGGCTCCCTCCATGTCCCCTGCGGCCACCAGAGCAGCTGCCAAGTTGATGTATCCATCAATAAAATCTGGTTTCAGTCTCAGAGCATGCCGATAATGTTCTATGGCCTCCTGCAATTGCCCCCGCTCCTTGTACACGTTCCCCAGGTTGGAGTAGGCCTCGGCCAACATTGGGTTCTGTTTGATGGCCAAGGTGCTGAAGTGAGCAGACCTGTAGGGCCAGAATGGGTACAGAATGGTCATAATCCTGAAGGGAGTGGCTGGTAGTGTTGGCTCAATGCCTTGCGTGGCGGCAGTACCAAGGTGCAAGTAGTGAAAAGGAGAAACAGCACATCAAGAGGAATATCCCTAAAAAATGTAAAACATTATATGACACAAGATAACGCACATTTCACCAACTTCAACTGTTACAGAATCCATTATTTGAGTGTAATGTAAAATAATTATCATGCTGGCAGTATACTACCAGCATAATAATTATTTTCTGCATCATTTGACAGTAGTAAAACAATACTCTGAATTTAATTATTTCAGAGTATACTGCTGGCATTTGGACGCATTGAAGGAATAGAAAAGGGTAAACAAAATCAAACAAGAGCATTTAAACCTGTAACTCGCAAGACCCGAAACCTTCACCATGGCACCTGCAAAGCAAGGGGGTAGCGTCTACCGAAACAGTGTTAGAATCATGAGGGGACAGAGCGAGACCATCTTAAACCAAGCAACATGATTTCCAAAAGACCGCTCAGTTGTTGCATTTGATTCCCCACCAGCTGTGTGCACAGAAAGTCACAGACGACCCATAATTCTCTGCTACTTCCATCAGCCCTCCCATACCTCACCTGTCAAGTCTTCGGCACTGGAAGTGGATGGAGGACAGGAGCAGCAGAACGCCTGTGTTATCAGGCTCCTGTCTCCATAGCTGCATGCAGTGGCGCTCAGCTGCCTCAAAGTCCCCTGACTGATACTCCCGGTGCGCCAGCTCAGCCAACCCTTGGAAGGAAAGCATACGTTTTGTTGGTTCTGGAGCACCAACACATCCCAAGGAGGGGGGAGGGGGGAAACAACATGTTATTAGAGGTGATGGAAGAAATTAAAGCAGACAAATGAAAACAAAAAATAAAAAGAGATGACGCTAATGCTGTCAATGACAAATAATGGCCATTAATTGGAACTATCAAAAAATGAAGCAATGGCGAAAATTACGCAAGTACTGAGATCAAGTGTTGCTGTCACAACAAATCTTACATTGTGATTTCAATTCTTGGGGTCATGATTGGATTAAAAATCAATTCCCTTTTCATTAAAATTGCAGCAGACTAGTGATAATGTTTAAAATAACTGCATCTCTTATTAAGAAAATAAACTGCATACTCCCACACACTATATAATGTTTTATATGTAAATGTTTCAGTGAGAGAACCATTTCCAGCAAAATTAAATTAGGTATTTTAGAGTTGTAAGTTCCTGGCACAACATTTATGTTTTACTGATTGACAAAAACAATTATAAGAGAGTATGAGTGTACAGTATAAATAGTATAGACTGTAGAAATGTGCGCTACGGTATGGATTTTGACTCTACTGTGTAACCAGCAAAGCAGCTCTGAAGTAACGAAACATTGCGTGCAGGCAAATCAACCGGCAACAGCGAATGGACACAGAAGTATTTGTTAAGAACTGTCACTGTGAAACCTGTGTTTACTCTAGTGTATATTGGTGTGAACCAAAAATGTATTAATTAGTAAAGTACCGTGTAATGTAAGGTATCAGATAAATGTTGAGTAAAAAGGTAGAATTTCCCAATAAATTGTGATGGAGTAGAAGTATAAAGTAAAATGGAAAGAAAATGCTCAAGTAAAAAACAAGCGCCTCAAACCTGTAGCCTACTTCAGTAAAGTAATTGTACAGTAATTCAGAAGCATGTTTATAGAAATCTGAAGATATATCAATATACTTTGATATACAGTTACCGTCTATGCTTCAAATTATATAGTGACATAAATTTTAGACTATAGATGCACCGATTCGATTCCCGATTCGATTTTTTAACACGGCTAAATGTTTATGTCAAGCCTGATGCCTTCACTCACATGGCAAGGTAAACGGTTAATTTATTCAACAGTAGGATCAGAATCAGCCGATACGGTGAGCCCAGGCATTGGTATCGGATTGGAAAAAACTGGATCGGTGCATCTCTATTTTAGACCATAAAGTACAGCTCTATTAATGAGATACTATTCCCTGTCAACCAGGAGTTCCACCCACAATGTACAAGAAAATACAAAAGTTGTCAACAAAATGAATGCGTGAGATGAAAAACAAAACAAAACCAAATAGGGAGGGGAAGATACACTTGCAGACATTCAGGAGCTCTAGTGACACTTTGGATTCCACATTTTAAAAGATAAATCATAGCTGAAAATATAAACTGAAGGCATGCGAGCGTCAGACTGGAATCTTAAGTGAAACGACGAGGAGACGATTGATCGTGATTAACTGTAAAAAAAATGTGATATGATATACTTGCCACACCGCCCATACCTAAACCAAAGCCTTGACAGTAGAGCTGTCAAGTCATGTTTCAATATCATACAGCGTTAACATAGCAGACATGTGGGTTTGTAAATATTGATTTTTATTTTGCATGTGTATGTTTTAACCTTTCATTACTAAAAGCATATTTTTTCAAATATATATATTATGTATATTTTATCAAAAAACTGTGCCAAAACAGATGAAACAGTAAATGTCAGACGCACCTACAGTGTCATTTGAGGTCAAATTATTCTAGGTGTGGCACCAACAACATCTACAGATGCACTGTGCATGGTTATAAGTGTACAGAAGGGTGGAGGTCTAATGGTCTGAGACATTCAAATTAGTGTACAGTCTGCGCACACACACAAACACACACACAAATGCGTGCGCACCATAATGCCAGAGAATACACTAAGAGCACAGTAGAGCAGGTTCATCCATCCACCATGACCATTACGTAGTAGTGCATGTATGCAAGAAGGATGGACAGTTTCAATTACATATAGCAAGGAAATCGACCGTCAGGCATGTGAAATGCTCTAGTGCAGGGTCTGGGAGTCCAAGGGGGTCCTCAGAGTTACTGCTGGTTTTCCACCAAATTGTTTGATAATCTTTAAATTTTATTTTTTTCAAAAATATGTCTGAAAAATATACATTACCATGAATGCCATTTTTTCATAGTAAAGAGTAATATGTGAAAATAAAGAAATAGATACATTTACACAACCTTGATGATAGGCCTACTGGCTCAGGCCCTTTTCGGACGGGATAAGTTTTAAGAGGGGACATATGGTGGTCATTTTTTAGCAAGCCTTTCAGTCCAGTCCGAATGGACCATGTCGGTTATTATTCCTGAGAATGCCAAACGGTTCGGTAAGCTTATCATCATGGTTGTGTAAATGTTATATACTATTTGAACAGGATAAGTTTTAGGTTGGGTAAAATAATTTTACCTCAGGGCGTCTGTAATACAAATGGCCAGTTGGCAGGGGATTAAGAAATCCCTGTATTCTACAAGGAGTGGGAGGGGTTACTCGATTTATGCACTGCCATCACCTGCCTGTTGCCATGTGCATGCCATGTAGCTTCCTGTGCATTTTAAGATGCTTCCTGATATCACAAAACTAACTAAACACGAAACTGAGGGACAGAATCTATCTATAACAAAAGTGACAAGAGTGCTTCTATAAGGGCCTCAATGCTAAAAAAAAAAAAAAACAGCAGAAACTACATATTAACAGGATTTGATAGAATATCGACATACATTTTACAGTGGTTCATATTTGGACGATATTATTCTTACCTAAGGTATTTTTTTCCAGTTTATAGGCAAGGTAGCCACCAAGGTAGTCGTGTGCAGATACAATTGAGCTGAATGATTAAATCTGCTCCCCAAAGGTACATTATCATTAAAATTTGATGAATAAATATGAATATGTTGAAAAGTATCACTGCCATATCTTAATATTGTATGCACTATACAAAAAAGCAGTATATGGGCTTTAGGCCACCCTAGGTGTTAGGCCCAAATTTATATGCAACTCAGTTTAGAACAATATTTGTAGTAGGGTTCCCTGCTTCGCCATTATTTCAGCTAACTGGTCCTTTGCCTGAAAAACGTTGTAGGACCAAAATTTGATCACCTCTTAAGAGTCAGCATCCATAAAAAAAAAAGCAATAACCTTGGGCATCTGCGCCAGACAGTACAGCCTTCACGTCCAATTCTAACAGCGGGACGTTGCAGGGACCTCGTTGCCATGACGAGTATCGGTCTTTAATGGTTATTAGATCAAACGGCGGTGACCGTTTTTAACTGTGACGCCATTTTTCTCTGGTCAAACTGCAACAGCATCTTGATGTTGTTCGTGCTAGCATACTTACTACCTAGCGTTACAATGCAAATTGTTTGTGCAAACCCCTTAACGGAACGTTACATATGTGAATTGATGCAGCGTTTAACGTTAATACAACGTTTAGAATGTTACACACTGCCCGTAGTCGTCAAATTGAGACCCAGGCACCGACCTGCTATCAATTTAGCCATGCTAATTGACCTAAGCATTAACGTTAGACTGAGGCTGAACAGGCATAAACTGGGCCTACGATACAAATGATACTACGTTAGTTTATGTGAAAAGGCTGCTTTGCTGAAAGCCTAGTACATTTCCTATTTTAACTGTAATACACGTTAACGTTAGCCACTTGCAGCTGCGACACAAGATACGGTCGTCTTCACAACTTTGCTACATCACTCGCCATTTAACGTGATCTTTATAAAAATCAACCAACCTGTGCTGTCAGCCACGTTTCCCACTGAGGTCGCCATCTCCTCAGTCTTCGTGTCCTGCACGGTGGTCGTCAACGTGTCTCCTGGTAGATCACAGTTTCAGAGAGAAATGCACGACGAGCAGTTCGTCTTTTGTCGGCTGCGATCAGCAAACACGTTGCCAGGGAAAGCTAAATTACGTTAGCCAACCTGACCGTTGATTTTCCGTACCTCGTACAGAAGATCCTGCAGTGGTCCGTATATGTTTATAAACGGTTAGATTGGTAACAATTAATTATCTAACCTCGCTACAATCTCTAACAGCTATTTTTTTTTTTAAACTGGCATTTAAGCGATGTTACTGTTAAGCTGAAGCTACGTTCTCTTCACAACAAAGCTGCTATGGAACATAAAATGGCGAAGTGGGTGGCACTCATTTTTGAGAGAAACTAGATCCTCACATCGCCATTACGAGGAAACACGAGTGTAACATTGTAATAAATGATGTATTAGTAAGGAATAATAATAATTTATAAGATGTATGCTTTATGTCTAGTTTGCTAACCGTGCGTTCTACGTTTCAGGACCGAAATTAAACCAAATTATATTGCGCGGAAGAACACATTGGTGCAGTGAGGCAGAGTGCGAGTGATGTCAGGGTGTTCTAGAAAAAAAAAAGTAGCATCCTAAGTGCTTCAAAGATCCATGGAGGGTATCGGGTGGTATTCTTGTCGATTACAACATGCCATGATAGCTAATGCCTGGCATGCCACATTCTGTAGTCTAGTACAGGGGTCATAACACGTTTTTGTAGGCCAAGGACCCCTTAGCTGAAAGAGAGACGAAGCAGGGACCCCATACTACAAATGTTGTAGTTGCATATTAAATTGGGCAGCCAGGGTGGCCTAAAGGTATACACACAGCTTTTATGGTGCATACAACACTAAGATATTACACTGATCATTGTTACCATATCCATACATTTATACATCGTTTGTTAATGTTAAACATACAATTTGGAAGGCACATTGAATCCTTAAGCTCAATTGTATCTGTGCATGGCTACCTTAGTGGCTACCTTGCCAGTAAGCCTATCACTAAGGTTGTGTAAATGTACTATTTATTTTTTCACAAATTGATCTTGGCTAATAATATGTTGCATGCATCTAAATGTATATTTTCAGACATATTATTGAGAAAAAAAACGTAAAGATTATTAAACAATTTGGCGGACCCCTGTTGAAGATCTCCGGGCTAGTATAATGTAACACATCTAAGGAATGATACAGGGTAATGATTCATTAATTAGTCGGTTAAGTAAGCAACATTCAAGTTGGAATATGTAATATGTAAAGTTACTCTACACACTTAAGAAGGCTACACTAGCTTACTGTACACATTAAAGTAGGCTACTGAAATATTCTTCCCATACAAAGCCTCAGTGCACTAACTACGAAATCACTAATTACATGATTTCTGCATAATTTTGGGCCTGAAAGTATGGAGGTGAGGATTTAATTCGTAAAAAAACTGTATTCACTGGCAAACTAGTAAACCATTATCCATCATCAATGTGCCAAACTTTAAACTTTAAAGCCACTTTTGTGTTGTTGTCTTTTATTTACTGAAATTATTTCATAGTTGCTGCACTTTGGCTTTGTACTGCAGTGTAGATAACACCATATTTTACTTTATCTTTGGGCATTAGTTGGCCTAACAAATGCAGTAGGCAACTTTGTGGTGAATAATCTTGCTCTGGGAATTAGAAAACAGATCACCCAATGGAAGACAGAGCCATAGAGTAAACAGGTCAAACACCTTCAATAGTGTATGCTACTGTTTGCTCAACCATGCGTTTCTTTACCAAGTAGAACAGGGACAATTTCATATAATGCCAAACATATTGCATTGGTACCCATCTTAGGTTGATGTTGGAGTTAGGGTTAATGTTGCTTAATTTCCGTGTGTTGTTTGGTGTAACAATTAATGCTATTCCAGTGTCCAGGGGTATAAATATTTTACATTTAATTGCTTAATTAATTAAACAAGTGCAAGATTTCCTAAAACCAACCTGGGTCCAGTTTGCAGAACCACACTGTTGAGAAACAATTGTGTTGATCTGTTTTTGAAATGAGGGGATCTGTAACTTGGCCAAATGTACTACCAGGATATGCATACAATTCAGCTGTGGAAGTACTGTGTGTGGGCTTCTGTGCAGATGTATGCAAGGTTCATTATCACCAACAGAGGGCAACCTCTGCCTGCAACCTATTTCAGCGAAAGAATTCTGGAGCCCTGCAAAGTGGCTTTGAACAGGCTTTTGCCTCAGATTTTGTTATTACTTCTACCCACATATGCCCTCTTTGTAGTTGGCATTGGAATATGATTCCCTGCGTTGTACTTTAATACAGTGTTTATTCAACTATTAAATAGTTATTTTACATTTCACACCAATTAAAGAGTCCCTGTTCCAGTTTGTTAATAAAACTTACAAGCATTATGATCAATGCAACCCAGTCCTATAAGACTGGGTTGGATCACTGATCACAGCTTTATTACAAACTAGTCAATTTTTATTTGAAACCTAAAGTATAGGCAACACAGGCCCTTATTTATCCCCCATTATGCACAATATCTCTTCATCAATGTTTACCACATGTCAGTTTTAAGGATGGGGCCCGTGAAGTGATAGTCATTAACGTGCCATTCTGCCCTGAAGATGATGAAAAGGAGGGTACTGCTTGCTGCACCCCAGTTTTTTTTTTCCCATAGCCCCTCTATGGGAAAGTAGTTGACATCATTGCCCATGTTGGCTTTGCTCTGTGTGCTCAAAGCATGCATAGGGTGCAGAGTTTGTGTACTCTTCCATGCGTTCCTCTCCTTTGCTCTCGCTCCTCACACTGCTTAGCGGTCACTTGTGCACAGAATGATGTCATGGGCACCGTGTGTCTATGGCGATTGTATCTGACATGCTTTATCTTTGTGCAGGCTACAGTCACTGGGAAGGCGGTCAGGGTGAACACATCTTCTCCTGTCTGAAGGGTCAGTGACAGCTTTCCACAACAGACCCTGCTTTCACACAAGCTATTTTCGGAAGCACGTGAGAGCAAGAGGTTTATTCACCCATAGGTCCATTTAGCCGTTATTAAAATCTCAGCCTGGAGATATTAGGAGTTTGTTGTGCTGTTTAATTGCAAGGCCGTAATATTCCTCTACCAAATGAGTGGCCTAAATGATTCCAGCCCATTTATTTTAGAGACCAATACAAGCTGATGACCCACATTGTTTGTATTGTTTTGGAATGCTTTAGATACTTGAAGAGGGTTGCTTTGGGATACAGAGGGAGTTATTTGTTCATCAGTTACATATTGTTTTGCTTTATTCAGTGACTCAACTGAAAGCTGTTCATGTCTTACAGTGCATAAGCTCAGTGAATATATATTTTACTGTAATGAGGGGATTTTCTCTTGCTCATACACATCTGGAACAGCCCTCATGGGTCTCAGTATTTCATTACCCATCTACACTTTCAGGCTAACTGATCAATGAACGCTCCTGAATTTATGGTCGTATTATTGGGGTTTTGCTGACAGAGGCCCCATAATTCAGAATTGATGCTCCAGCCCTGAAGGGGCTGCTAAAATAACAACAATAATAATTTTGGGTATAGAATAAGACATGATCATAAAGTTAAAATTCTTGAAGAAGTTGAATTTCACTTCATGATGCTGTCATTGCAAGCCCTAACTTGGGACGTCACGTAACTCAAGGCACCAACTATAACCCCCAACTGCCCAGGGAAAATGTCCATGGGCAGCCCCCTCGCTCTGACATCTCTCCATTATATTAATGTGGAAATGTTTGTGTATTTCGGGCATATGTGTAGAAATAACAGAGTGATAAAATTGAACTCCCCCCCTAGGATTAATAAAGTATGTCTTCTTCTAACTGATGTTGATAACTAACCCAATTGCACTAAGTGCATACAAGCAATCCTGTAGCTGCTAAACTTGCCTGGAGGGTTATAACTCGCATGGGAAGGAACAGCCAGTAGATGGACTGTGTGCTTCCTGAATTTGTCAGCTGTCTTCACACAGAACTCAGGGATGGGAATAAAATATAAAGACTGCTAACAAATGGTAAACGAGAAGAATGTTTATATTTACGGCAGAAAGGTAGACAACCATCGTGTTTGCATGAGTAAAGCAACACTTTATTGCAACATTATTGCTTTGCCAGATGGCCTGCAGCAACTCACATATTTGTCACAAAAAAGAGACAAAACAAAAGGCATTTCCTCAGTAGCATTTTTGCTGCTGTAGCACAAGCCAGCTACTAAGAGTGTTGACACACTAAAACAGTAGGATACAGTTGAAATGTGTGAAGCTTTGAAATGGCTGTGAGTTTGGATATTACCGCCCTTTTTTGTCAGTGTTGATTGCACTCTGTGGAAGACTGGCAGGCAAATTGGACTTCAAGCTGCCAGCCAGGTTAATCATCAGGTACTTGCAGCTTGATTCATGCTCCTGGTCTTTATTCAGACATTTGTCAGGTGCAGACTGATGTTTTACAGCCACGCATTTTGTGGTTGGAAGTTGTGTCTGAACAACACAACTATGTAGAAAAATGCACCGCCGTAAAACGTTTGGTTCTATTTGAAGTCACGATTGATATTAATCTCTCTGGGTTTATTGGGTAAATGTTATTCAGCCCAGATGGAAAAACACATATAGTCTCTGTTTAAAAGTTACTTTCACAATAATCTCTGCCTTTGGTATTAATTTGAAGGTAATGAATGCGGATTGAGAGGAAAGGCACAAATGGCAGATCGTCATTCGTCATCGTTCATGTCAGATAACAAGGTTTAACCCAGTCTGTTCCTCTGTCCATCGGTGTCAGAGAGCAGGAACAGGACAGGTCAGGGCTGGTGTTTGCGGTGTAGGTGTCAGGGCCTGCCTGGTGCCTCCTTTAAATCTCTACATTCATCACCTATCGTTCCTCTGACTCCCTGACCCCTCTCATTCACACCGCATGCTGCTCAGCTTCTGTGTCCCTCCTTCCTCCTCTCTGCGATGGAAAAGAGTGTCAGTGTGGAGGACCTGGTGACACCTCTCATGACAGCAGCTGTCAGTATCTGCTATCAATTACAGCAGCTGACTGACATCCTCCCCAACCATGATCCTGACTTTTTTTCACACTCTGGAAATCTCTGCTCGTTACAACAGCAATCACCTCTGGCCTAATCACAGCGCTAATGCAGACCCCCATTTTTCCAAGACTTCCACCTATGCTCCAGGAGAGCGTGGCACCCTTAGACAAATCATCACCTTTCTTCTCCTAATGTTTTAAAGGTCCCATAGTGTGCTTGATACTATTTTGGGTTTCAACTAGAACACATTTATATGTTTTAATTTTAACCTCCTGTCTTTCTTGATATACTGTCTTAATATACTTGTATTCACCCTCTGAAACGTCTGTTTTAGCGCCTGCCTCTTTAAGCCTCCTCCCAACAAAGCCCAGTGTCCTCTGATTAGTTCAAACCTGATCTATAACTGGATACCTTGCACACTGCCGTGCATTTTAATGCTGACTAATGTGTGACTTCTCCAAGGGTTTAGACTAAATCCCCCATGTAAAAAGTCTCCTCGTATGGAAAGCTTCACGGATCCCGGCTTTGCCAGATCTCATTTAGATCCACCTGAGGGGGCATCAAGTGGCGTGCAATCCCAGAGACGGGATGTCTGGGGCGGGGAAGGATTAGAAGATATTCCCCCTGGCTGAACGGGGTCCTGGACTGTCTGAGAGGCTCTCCTGTTTGCCTATGTGTGTGTGTGTTGCACAGCTGGGTGTCTGATGTCGTTTTACACTGAACCAGTGAGCAGCTTTAGATCAGACCCTTTGAAACAGATCACAATTATTTTTAAAGCCTGTGTCTTTCATGTATTTTATTACTTTGAGTGTTTTATACACTTCATATGTGTTTGCTTTCACTTGCTTGTTAAAACACATTGAGTTTGCATTAAAAACACATGTCCACGTCTTATCTTTGCTTCATTTTATAGTGTTATTAACTCACTCTTAGATATTCGTTGTTTATTTTATACCCTTTTTGTTTTTTTCTCTATTGCTTCTTCTAATCCAAAATGAAGTGCACCAACCAGGCGTCTCCACTACACAACACTGGGAACATGCAACTAGTCCTGTGACTTTCCTCTCTCCTCTTTCAAATTGTAAACAGAGCACTTGTTGTGGCCTGTTTGTTTAAGATGAAATGAAGGTGGAAACTTACATGAAAAACATCAATAAGCTGTCAGAGGTTATCCTATAATTACATACAGTACATGCACAATAAAGACTGTGATTCCAGGTTGATTGCTCTGTGGGCCTGAAGTACTCATACGCCCTGATTCCACCAAATAAAGTTTGGCTATATGACGTTTCTCCCTCTACATTACTGGGGCTGGTTATTCACCTGGCTAGTTTCTGCCTCTTTTGGTTTCACTCTGCATCATTCAAATTACTTTCCTCACCGGTGACAGTTACAGCATAATTGACCTGTGGCCAACCTTGAGCAAATAGGACTTGTGTTGTGTCCCATTCTCACGCAGAAGTCGTCCACTTTGTGAAACCTTTTATCCAGAAAAATGGATCATCCATCACTAACCCCACTCCCCTGTTCTAGCCCCCTTTCCTCCCACTGGTTGCGTAATAGGCCGTACCTTGTGAGTCAGCCATGGAGGGGGGAACATTTTGTTCAAAAAGAAGGTCACCGCCGGAGAGTAGAAATCAGCCTCTGACCAGGATCAGGGTACAATACACCACTGTTCATCCTAAAACCAAAGGTCTACAACTTCCTGCTTTCGTATAAGCTGAAAAAGAGGAAGCCCATGTGTTTGAAGTGTACTTAATTCACCTGTACGAATTTGAAGTTGACACATTCATACGTCACGGCGAACCTACTATGGTCTTCCACTGTGTGTGGGAACTTTTCCCCCTCTGTCTTATTGATGCTGTTCCAAGTTATGTAACTGCACACTATGCCACAATAAAGGATTAGACCCACTTTGAGGAGATAAGCTTCATAATAATAATAAGCAGTAGCACAAAGCAGGTTTTCTGAACTCTGAGGTGTTTATGTTTAATCTATAATCTCATTCACCATCACCAGTCGCCATCATTTATCGGTAAAGCATTTTAGTCTGGGGTCTTCTTCTCATTTGAATCAGTTTATTTGCCCTTCCTCCCACATGTTGAAATTCCCAATTTCCTCTCATACAGTCATTGTGCATTTATTTTTTCATGCAGTTGTTTGAACAGTTAACCTTCAATCTCAGCCTGTCTATTCCCACCCTGTTCCTTTCCTCTCATGTATCCTGTTTATATGACACACGCAGTTGTAGAAATATTGCGGAAACAGGGACTCATTTCAAGATACCACACACCCTCAATCCGAGTCAAATACACACTTGATTTGAGTCTGCGTATGAAGGAAAGGCTTTGAGAACATTTTGTAAATATTGTAACTAATCTAATTAAGCTCAGGGTTGTGTCTTTCCATATGCCAGCTTGGATCCTAAAGAGATTGTCAGGGTGTTACAGTGTTTGTTTTTACTTTAAGAATATGTGTGTGTCACTTTATGCACATGCAAGCGTGTACTTGTACAGTCATGTCTGGCCAATTAGTGTCTTTATTCTGTGTGTGTCTGTATCTGTGTGTGTACAGCATAGGTCGGAAACGGGTTGGACCACAGTGGCTGTGGAAGGAACAGGGTATGAGTCCGGAGGAAAAGGCGTAACTGCCGCCTGTCGAACACCAAATCCACTGCCCTTACCACAGGGTGCAATAAAACACTGTTGAGAAAATGTCACACTCACGCACACACTTATGCACACACATTAACAGGGTGAACATATTAACAAAGTACAAAGCTGACCATTATTGTAGGTGTTCTGAACTCCTCTTGTACAATGTCATGTTGCAGCAAAAAAGTCATGGAGAATTTTGAGCTGATTCCACAGTGATCGCTGTGGTTTTACTGTAGATAAGAAAGTAGGGAAGTGAAGCTGATAATTGAAGTCAAACTGCTAATCTGTGTGGGGTGGGGTTGGGCTACTTCGGTTCAAACACAAGCACACCATGGTCACTTTGGTCACCTCAAATTTGCACTGATCATACACCCTCACATTAAGCTGTTAGGTATGAGCAGACAGTGATTATATCATTATTGACTCAGATTTACACACCCAAAATCAAATTATGACATAAACAAAAGAGAATTTATTAGTCACCAACGACAACGAACAAAATAATAATAATAAAAATCCTTGACCTGGTGAGAGATAACTTTTTAGGAAAAGTATGTGTACTATTCTTGTTCTAGTCCTCTTGGTTAAAGGGTAATTTTACTCAGCGAGGGGACAGCACTGGGTGGCATTCAGTCACAGCTGTGGTGGCAAAGGTGCAGGGGTCCAAGGCCACCAGGAGAGCAGAGGGTAGTGAAATCTACTGTACGGGCAAGGCAAGCTTTTCTATTTGTCACATTCACAGAGTTATTTTCTGGAACGTCACAATATAAGTGAATTATGAATCTATTTATTGGCAAGCTGTTCAGATTCAGGGGATTACATCCTCTTTTTTTCCTGTATTATCTCTTGCAAAACAATCACAGGAATCGTGTGAACTTTTGTCTTGCTGAGTGTACGAATGAAAAGTGAAAACAATAAGAATGTAAGAATGCAAGGTCAAGCACTCTTTTGCAAGCATGAGATTTATAAAGCAGGAGAACGGATGATCTATGTCCATTCACTGGTGAATATACAGTACTCCTATGTGGGTGACATCCAAAGTAGTGTGCTTCTATGTAATGTTAAAGGTGTACTAAAATCTTACCTCCCTTATAAGCGGATCTGTACCCTTGAATGATCTTTAACCCTTTCTCCACAACTCTGGGTACCTCTCTAGAGACAGGCCCCGGGAGACGGGACCAACCAGGGGGAAACATGGGGGTGAAAGGTCAGGGGCTGCTGATGCAGAAACAAGGGTCATTGAGGGAGTGGAGAGGGTGGTGACCTTTGACATCACAGCCAAAGAGCTGCAGACTCCAAGTCTTTAAACCACCAATCAAGGTAAAATGACTCACTATGTGTTTTCATAGTTTATCGCATAATAATATACAAGCATTTAATGAACCTGTGGAAGGGCCTCGTTTTTAATGTGTTAATTTCCGTTCACTGCACTGCACCGTAGCATGAAGGCCATCACCAAGCCAAATTAAATAGACTTTTTTTTACCTGTAGCCCAGTACGCCAGGAAAATGAGCACCAAACTCTGACCCTGTATTTCACATTTTATTATTTTGTGGGGGGCTTTATTAGATAGCAGATAGACCGGAAAAGAGAGAAAGATGGGGAATGGCAAATGCCGATGCTCAGGACTCATAGGGTGCACGCTCTGTATCAGGAAAGCTACTGCATTGAGAGCCCCCCATGCGGCCATTATTAATCCCACCTGTGCTTCTCTTTCTTTAAAATGTAAGTCATGAATCGAATTACAGTCAACACCATTTCCAATGCATGGTATGGGTCAACTCTACTCAATCGTCTTTTCCATCAGCAAAAGTTGTGGAGCAAGAACTTACATTTGACTAGCTTAACATTTGTCACAATAACGTGAGCACAATTACAAGAGGAGAATCGTATCGTAGCTAACATTTTAGCTAATGTTGCTGGCTAGCAACTGTTAGCTAGTCAACCTAACTAAGCAATCTTCACTAGCTGAGGATTTATTAATTTACCTATTGGAATAAAAACTGGAGATTTAGGCAGCAATTCAGAAGCTAATTTTCATGGGTCAGAACTAATATTGTTATTGGATAGGCAGGCTGTTGGGTGAAGCTATGAAGGCCCAGAGGTGGGAAAGAGCTGGAGAGGGGAAGTGCATGTACTTTAAGAAATGGATATTGGCTCAGATTGGACTACTTACTGAACTACAAGTGAGCATGTCTGTTCAAGATAAGGGCCATTATTTTTCTGCTAAAAATGAGTGAAAAACACAACCATATGAAGGATCAGAAGGATGCTGGTTGTTCCAGCAACTCTAACAGTGTGGAAAGGACAGATAACAAATGTTGACCCAAATGTTTAGTCCCTTTGAAGTGTGGAGATTTTCAGGCCAAAGCAAAAATACTTAGCTGAAGGACAATGGCAGCACTGCTGTTATGTTTGGTGCAGTCTGGTTGAGTGACTTTCTTTCTCTCTCCAGGGCTGGATAGCTAGCCAGTGGCCACAGAAACAGTGTACACGTTTTACTTGTTTGACTATTATCTGGCGGTTGTCTTATATTTTTTCTAGTTTTACTATTGCATGTTATTATTCGGCCTGCGGTTGCTGTTGTCGTTAAGATTCTTTTATTATTATTGTTAAATAGAGGGACATAAAAACGATACAGTGACATAACCAGTAATTCAGACATCACAGCTCATATGTAGTGGGTGCAGGCCTGTTTTTTTGGCATCGCCTTGGTTTGGAGCAAATCCCATTTGTGTGATACACAATGCTGAAACCATCCAGCTCATAATTAGCACTGCTTGGCAAAAACCTGCCTAGTGCACCTGGGGAAATGGGAGTGGAAGAGGGACTGGATTACTAGTTCTATGGGTACATGTTTAGCACATTGTGATTTTCCTGGTTGTTACCATCTCATAATATGTTTGTGGCATTTTACATACTGATTATAAAAATATTCAATGGCTTGTCCGGTCGCAACTGATTGTGTTCAATTATTTATATTCGACTCTGCCAGAATAAGACCAGGTAACACTGCCCTGCACAGCAGACTTTATCATTGGTGTCAGCTGTAATAAGTACCCTTAGCTTATCTGCTATTTTTATGGGAGCACTATGTTATTATGGTCTGTGGGGAACAGTGGCTGCACAATTTGTGGCCCTCCCCTGTTTACTTCCATATCAAGCACCTGGAGGGAAATAGGCTAAGAATTAATGTTGAGACTCAAACATGTCATTACAATGCCTCTCCTCTATACATTTTACTTTGATCAGCAAAAAAGAAACATAACATAAACTTAACATACATTGCCTCTATGATTCTCCACACCTGAGATCTGTGATTATCGAGTGGGAATACAAAGGGTCAATTTCAACATGTTAAACTTGGTTGGGAGTTTAGGTCTCACCAAACATCACTTCAAAGGAATTTCCATGTCAGTCAGGGTTCAAAGGGTCCTCATATGAAAGACCTGCTCTGTGCCCAGATCTGTGCCCCTAGACCCTGCAGCTCTGATGTGCCACATAGTGGCAAGATTCTCTACTTTGATGCCCACATTGTCACTGAGTCCTATGGAAGTAATCAAGCGTGCTCTGTTTATGCTCGATCACAGCACCAGCGAGGGCTGTGCATTACGACTGCTGTGTTTCATATGCGACTCCTCCGCGGGTCACTGGAGATGACTGGGATCAGCCTGAGATACACACAGAATTCACTGTGGGGTCTCCTGTGCAACAAGAACCAAAACAATGATGACGCCAAGGCAAAGCTGAGAGGGATGTCTTACATGGACAGAGCTGCTGTGCGGGTACGTAATGTGTAGTGACTGTGGTTCTGATAAATGCTGTCAACCAATGAGCATTAGTGCGCGTAAATATTCAGAAAACGAGCCTCAGTCAGTGCATTCAATTAACAAACAAACTTCTTGTTTATTGTCTTGGTTTTCATTATGAATTAAAGTTTATTATAAAACTTGAAACAAGTGGATTAAATATGTCTTGGTATTAGGCCAATGAAGGACAAAACTTTTGGTTTCTTAAATACATTGCCTCCCTCTTTTCCCTACTTTCCCACTCTTTACCCCGCTCCTCTCCTACTTTTTCTTCTCTTCCTCCACCTCCACACCTCTTGCTTGGGTGCTCGGGTCACAGTTGGAAGACCATTGAGAATGCATTCTAGTGCGTCCCCAACCATGCTGAATGGAGGGGGCGTAAAAAACAGGCGCCCTGCCATTATCATTCACATAAGTGTGTGTTTGTGTATATGGGTGTGTGTACCAGGGGGTGATTATTGTAGCTGTATGTACTCTGTAAAGCCATTGGCTCTGTCAGAAATGAGCTATTTCCATTCCTTATTTGGATGATGGTATAATTAACTGGTTCCTCTGTTGAATTTCATTGGTCTCAATACACAAACACAGCAACTCTTTACACTCTGGGAACAACAGGCAGGTGTGATCAGTAACAACAGGATGACAGGGTTCAACACCTCTGCTCCCCACTGACTTCCTCTCACACCCCAGCTTCACATTCAACCGCACCCAGAGCAACAAGCAATACAATTCCCAGTGTGTCTGCCAATGTACTGTACATGTGCACAAACATATGTGAGTGTGTATGCTATCTAGGCTTGCACTCTGGTTTTAACCCCTGAATACCTTCACTGAGGTAATCCATTTAACTGTAGAAGTGCTCATCTACTCAGACAATTGTAGTCAACCCCAAACAGTCACTGATAACCCCTGAGCCTAACCTGTGACCTCTGACTTTAACCTCGGGGCTCTTCAAACAAGACATTGGCCTCTAGGGACTCAACACATATATCTTTAACAGGTTTCTTTTCTATGTTTTTGTTTTGGTTTCTCTTTCTTTGGGTCTCACTCTGCTCTTCTATCTTGTTCTCTTTCTGGTTTTTGTTTAAGGCTTGCCATAATCCTTTGAGTCTGTTTCCTTTAGAGCCCATCCTTACTTTTCACAACACAGACCCAGAGGCTGCTCTGGCGTACACGTGAGGAGTAAACAACAATGTATAGATGTGTTTATCTAAGCTTCTCTGGGCTGGGAAAACCCTCTTCTATGTACACAGTAATGTTTTACAACTGATACCTAAAAACTGTGATTTTTTTTCTTGATTCTCCCATATTTCTTATTTGTTGTTTTGAAACCTTTAATTAATAATGCTTTGTTCACACTAAAAGTGACTAAGCTACAAAATGGCCAAGCGTGTCCAGCTACCAGTTGCCATTGAAATGTTGCTTAAAGTATAACTTCACTCCACCCACTGCATAATTAAGAAAAATGCAGCAAAGCTTGGCTGCCCAGCTCAGATTAGAGGGTGTTAACATTGGTTGACTCTACCTCAGCAATGGACTTGCAAGGCTAGGGCTGCTTTAAAACTGTAGAGTTGTGTTAAGTAATTTTCAAACCATGGAATTTTTATACATTTGGTGAGAAATGTCAATATTAACACCACACCTGAAACAAGGAAACAATTGAAAAAAGAGAGATTGAGAGAGAAGTTCAAACCCTGGCTAATCCAACTGATGTTTTCGGAAAGTTGCATAAATGGTCGGAGACAGTCAGTTCCTATACTTTTTCATCATGTGTATTTCCATCACATCTAGCGGGTTGGGAGCATAGACTGTATAATAGAAATGGACGTAGCTACCGTGATATCGAAATCGGTTCGTGGCCTACAGTTTTGAAGTAAAAAAACAACAAAATCCAACGTGATCATATTTAGACAAGCGGGGCTGTGGAAAAGCGCTAAGTAGCGCCAGGCTGTGCATCTTTGTTGTTTCAATGACACTGTGCTAAGAGGGATATTACTGGGCCCAGAGCTCTTCTCTAAATTTTAAAAAAGAGTAGCTTTCTAGCTAAATACTGTCAGGATCACAATTATAAAACAATTGGGAAACACTGGTGCACTTAAATGAAAACTGTCAACTTTCCAAATGGTATTCACAAAATGGGTAATAATTACACTATAAACGTGTTTGTAATTGCTACGGCTGCAATTACAAACATTTATAGTGTTATTCTTCATCGTCATTTCATCCTTCTGATTATTAGTTAATTGTATGCGGTATTAAGACCATTTATGTTTATAATCCATTTCAGTCAGAATTATGCAAGAGATAAACAGGGGTGTGATTTGTTCTAAGTGTGAGTTGTGTATGTTTTGGTGTGTTGTGCAACGGTTGTCAAGTAGAACTATTATACTGACACCCTGCTTGAACCTTTGCTTAATCATTATTAAAACTGGAACCACTTTCACATGTGCTCAAACAGGTTTATAAAGTATTAAGAAAGACTCACGCTATTAGTGTACAAAGGGGGAAATGTGAATATGGTGTGGATATGTGGCACAAATGTGAGCTTAAAACAGCAAAATGCTATGTATTTCCATATATTCTTGGCATAGTAAACTTCCATGTACATTGTTTATTTCCACCCATCACTCACTACTATTTAGGCTCTCTCTCAGCCTCTTGGTAAGTCCTTTAGGTCCCATTCAACAAGTTGAGTGGTTAATGAAGGCTCAAAGAGAGTGATAAGAGGTAAAAGTGGGTAATAACACTAATTGGCGGTGATTGCAGTGCTCCTAAAGTTGTATATCTGTGTGAGTAAACAGAGGTCTGTTTCTTTCCAATGAGCCCAGCCAGAGTGCTCGCTCTTTCTCACAGCACAGCCTAGCAACAGTCCGTCCTTCCATTTTACTGGGTTTTGACCAAATAACTCAGCTGGCCATCGCAACTCTGCATTGGTCACTCATCCTTTTGTTCCCTCTCCTTTCTGCTTCTGCCAAACATGCCAGATCTCATGTGTCAGGGAGAGAGGAAGGAAGGGAGAGAGGGTTTGCACGTGATTTGCAGGGAGTAGAATAAACCCCATGCTGTCCTCCCATTTATCTGACCCACATTAAGTAGTTTCTCCTTTATTCTGCCCCTCTCCATTAATGGCTTTGAGATCATCTGTTCATTTTAAATGCGACAATAACTGCTTTTGCCACTGCCAGTGTCTGTTTGTCATGTTTAAGACAACTGTGGGCCCTCCAGTTAAAGAACAGTAATGTTTGCAGCAATAGGCTACTTAAGGGAATAGTTTGACTTTTTGAAAAATACATTTATTGCCTTTCAGAGTTAGATGAGATGATCAATACATCTCTCACGACTTGCTGTATCAGCCCATTATTATTTCAAGGGAGTCAAATATTTGAATTCACAACGTGACCCATGTGATTCCTGTGTTTAATGATTTTATGGGGGAAGTATGTGCCAGGCAATATCTTGGCCTATCTCCAGTCTTTAAATTATGTTAAGCTAACCGGCTATTGGCTCATTTCATAGATTTAACAGGCAGACATGATAGTGCACCAACTTTTGGCTAGAAAGCTAAAAAGTCTATTTACTCAAATGTCTAACCACCTATTCAAGCCATTACACAATTTACATGCCACACATTCATTTCTGCCCCCACTATGACGTGTGGCCTCGACTATGACGTGTGCCCCAAATGTTCGGTTGCTCACCCCACTGCATCAGCTTCCAAAGCTTCCCCCAACAGCACAAGAAACTGGGCCTTGGGCTCTGGGGCTCTTGGGGCCCAAGGGTGCCTTGTTATACCAACAGCTCCAGTGCTGCAGCAAAAGGCAGGCCACATTGTTATGCAACAGTTTAGTGAAAATGAACAGGCCCAGTGAATGCCAGTGGAAATTATGGGAAGAGAGTAGCATCTAGGTTAATCCCAGAGAGTCCCCTTAGGGCCCGACCCTCATAATTCCCTCTTGTTTTCCTTTCAGCCTTAAATGTGTTGGTTGAATATCTATCGAAGCCACAGTGGGAGGAGAAAAGAGGAGGCTGGTTTCTGTGGGTCCAGCAGCAGAGCAGGCTTGTTAATCCCTGCAGCCCCAACACAAGGGCCAGCCAAAACTTCAGGGGTCCTCCCCTCATTTTTCCTACTTTGCTAACCTCTCAACTACTAATCTCCTCTCCTCTCCTCTCCTCTCCTCTCCTCTCCTCTCCTCTCCCCTCCCCTCATCTTCTCTCATCTCCACTCTTCTCCTCTCCTCTCCACTCTTCTCCTCGCCTCTCCTCTCCACTCTTCTCCTCTCCTCTAGCATGGCCGCCCTCAGGCTCTGAGCCAACAGTCCCACTGTCTCTCTGTGGATGACATCACTGGTTGGCACAGTGAAGCAGGGGTGGAATAATTAGGTATAGCTGGTTGAAGAAACTGCGTGTGTGTATACGTGCATGTTGAGCATGTGGTGGTGGTGATGTAGAAGGGAATTTGCAGGGCTTCACTCAATATGAAACACGTAGACATTACAATGAATACTAAAAATGGAACCCAAGGGAGATAATGCAGTTTATCTGAATGCTTTAATTGCAGGGTTTTAGATAATACCAGTAAAATAAATAATGCCGTTTATATTTAAGTACAATTTTCATTGAAGCGAAAAAATGCAATAAATGTGCCCCTTCCATACAGCAAAATCTATATCTGTCTTGTGACAAAAAATAACATGCATTAAAGCCAAAGAGACATTAAATAACTATGTGTGGTTTGGAGTTAACTGTGATGGTAGGGGAGGAAAAGCAGGAGGCCCTGCTTTAATAACTTACTATAGACTCCATACATGACCACCCCGGCAAAACCCATCCGTTCACTGCCCTTCGTGAGATATACACAGCCTACTTAGGGAGAAGCCTTTGTTTGTACGACGCGCTTTGTCAATCTCTATTTAGTGGCTTCTTTACAACAGACCTGGCCCTTTGAATATTAACTGTGTGATCACTCTTGCCACACAAGCAGCGGCTCAGGACCCCCTATCAGCGCAGCCCGGCTCCCCTTCACTCTGCTCCAGGGCTTTGTGCCCAACCACAGCTTGGTATACAGACTCTTGCGGTCTCTCATCAGCCAGTTAGGGATAAATTTAGTTTCCATTGCTTCACTGACATAATTTATGGAGCGTTTGATTCATTTCACATATGAGGAGACTCAAAAGCAGGGATCGAAAATGAGAGGAGTCTTTCATTTCACAAAAAAAGAGACAAAGAGATGCAAGCAAAGATGGAGAAGAAAAAGGCTGATTTGTCTATGTCGCTGTATGTCCCTGTGTCATTGTGAGCCTCTAGTGGAGTGCGACTGTTCTGGCTAGTGTAATGACCGTACCAGCTGGGGCAGGAAGGTTACTGAGGGTGGGAGAGTCTGGGCTAGTGTTTTTGCAGGCCAATAATCCCCTTTATTGAGTCTCAGGAAATCCTAATTGGAGTCGGAAGTGGCTCTAGTGGCCAGATGTGCGAAGACAAACAGTCGACTCAACCCCAAAGGACAACTGACCACAAGCCCCTCAGCCACCCTGCTGAGTTTAATTTACACACACACACACACACACACACACACACACACGCGCGCACACACACACACACACACACACACACACACACACACACACACACACACACACACACACACACACACACACACACACACACACACACACACACACACACACACACACACACACACACACACACACACACACACACACACACACACACACACACACACACACACACACACACGTACGCTTCCCCTCATTCTAACCTGGGGGAATTTACTCAACTCAACAGACACACACGTGTGCACATGCATCCAGTGCTAAAACTGTGTGACAGTAGACAGCTTGGTAAACAAAGCAAAGCATCAGCTGTGCACTTAGGACGGTCTACAAAAACAAAGGGAGGTACAGGGTTCAGTCATACTTCTCTCAATCGATAATAAAGCTGGAAAAGTGACCGGTACTGTTACAAAAGCACATAATGAAAATTCTTTAACAATCAATGTACAAGAAACCTACAAAATGGAGGAAAAAAGAAACTTAAAATATAAACATGCATGCCTGCTCTGACAAAGAGATGAAAACCACAGACAGAGAAAACTTCCAAACGTTAGAATCACAGCCCTCTCATCCTTCTGTCTCCATAATATTTGAATCATCGTCTGGCCTGTCTGTGAACACCAAAAATGCAAAGGCACAGCCACGTGTGAAAGCCTCTGTGTCTTTCATATAACATATGTGGGAATTGATATACTCTAAATTCTCATATATGGAGCAGTCATGTATGAGTGATGTGAGTGCATATGTGTGTTTGTGTGTTAGAGAATTTGGGAAAGATAGGGCAAGACGCTGAGAGTGTGCCTGTGTTGTCTGTCTCTTGCTGTCTCTCCTTATCAGGCCGGCGGTCTGACTAAAGCCAGAGATCCTTGTCAGGCTGTTCTGGATAAGTGCATGTGATCTGAGTGCAGCTGGGAAACCAGGAGAGATCTGAGTAAGCTGGGTTTGATTAGGAATACCTCCCCAGACCTAACCGTCCTAGTCTGCGATCAGACCCAGGTGTTTGTATGCGTACACGCATTTTTTCACGCACACATAATACACACACTATGTGTTTAATACCCCCGCAGAGCCGTAGTCACACTGACCTATTTACACCACCATGGAATAGCCAAGACCCAGGAGGTCGACCAGACTGGCAGAATAACACCAAGCCCCCATACGGGTGTATCAATAGTTTCACATGGAATAGTTTTACAGCCATTTTTACACGCTATATAAATGGGACATCTGGGAAAAAAATCTATTGTATTGATTTCTTTACATCCGGATTCATTTTCTGCAGTGTGAAAAACCAATTGCAACAAAGGTCACTGCAGAGAATTTGATCACTGTAGCAAAAGTACTGTGTCAAACAAATGTCCTTTTTGTGTGTGTGTGTGTGTGTGTGTGTGTGTGTGTGTGTGTGTGTGTGTGTGTGTGTGTGTGTGTGTGTGTGTGTGTGTGTGTGTGTGTGTGTGTGTGTGTGTGTGCAGCTATGATTATGTGCTTGTGTAAGTTAGGGGAGGTGGGAGCTAACGGCCTTCACCTTAACCTCACCGTAACCCCTCTTGGACTTCAAAGCGAGATTAAGAAGGGCTAACACTTGTTGCATGGCTGCAACCACCCCACCAAACTAAGAGCTGAGCTCCTAAAGACTTGTTGCTGTTGGGGTTTCATGTGTTAAAGGTGGCATATTGTTAAAAAAAAGAGATTTTCACATATTTTTTGGTTATAAAGCAGGTCGAGGTGTTATATAAATATAGGTAGAAAGTGCCACTACAGTCATTACCTGGCTGCATTGACAGTGAGAGGCGAAGAGCGCAGATGTGGTAGACCTGGAAAAGTTGACCAATCACAAATTACCCAGCCCAGTCTGGCTTTTTTTGGAGATGGAAAACAGATAACTTTCAGACAGAGGGTTAATTGAGTATGAGGAAAAAATGTGCTTTTTGAACATTAAAGCATGTAAACGTTCTAGAAAACGAAAATACAAGTGTGGACAAGTATGAAATGAACATAATATAGGTCCTTTATACCTCATTTTTCCATCGAGAGGAACAGGTAGCAAGTTTCCTCGAGGCAACAAAGTAATGTCACGCTTATGATCCACCAATTTAGAGATATTTTCTCGATCAAGGATTTGAGAAAATATACTTTTTGTCACTATCATATGTCTATGCAACACAATTTAACTTGAATGAATTGATCTCCCCTCACACTCACACAGGTTCACACACACATGTTACACATGAGCACCCTCATGCACATTCATTCACTAAAGAATGGGCCGAGTGAAGCACAGGCTTCGAATAGCACTGTTATGCAAAAGGGGGGTACCGGCTGGGAGTAGGCAAGTAAACACATCACAGACTGTTTTGTCTCCCTGCAATTTAACTGTCCTTGTGAAACAAGTGAGGGATGCCAAGTTAACTCCTTCCTATTCATTAATCAATGTCACAATATCTGTGCATGAATACTGGCATAATATGTGTAAGTGTGCAGAGGTTGCTCGGGGCCTTTATGGACTATAAAGCTGCCGTCTCTCACCAGTGGCATTTCCTTGTATTCTGAGAAGTGCACTGTAGTCTGAAAAGTGAGTGACTGAATAGAAAGTGAAGTTTCCTGAGAGAGGTTTATTCTGGCACGGGTACACTATAACATGCCCGGCTGCACAGGCTCAACAATAGCCAGATCTTTGGGGTCGTAACCCCCTAATTACTGCACAACCCAGCGGTGATGACAACTGCCTGTCAGCGTGGTCTGTGAAAGAAGAGCTACCTGACCTGAACTCGGGAGCACCAGGTGACATGGGCCAGGAGCGCTCCAGCACCTTCGGATGAAAGGTCGGTGTTATGGTGTCTACATCCCAGCATCTGGGCCATTTCAGCACCCTATAGGGACTTCTGGTCTCTTGGCTTTCACCCCTTGTCATAGTTCATGGAGGAGATGCAGACATCATTTCCCATGTCTGATAGCCATCTGCTCCCTCTCTCAGGTTCTCAATAGCATACTCTACCTAGCCTGATCAAGGCCTTCTGCACCAATTACAGATCAGAGCCCTGCCCACTATGATGATTAGCCTGAAATAGAGACTTATCGGGTTGTCAGTACAGCTCCTGACAGCAAGCTTTCATGTATCTTATCTGGACAAAAAATATTGTATAGGCACTATATCAAGTAGCCAATCAATATTCTGGTTATTTATGTTATCTTAACACTTTTATTTGATCTTTTTTCAACACACACCAGACATTCAGTCCCACCACAACATCTTCAAAGTCTGAAAGTTGAGTTAAGATCGAGTGTAGGCCACTTCCACCTGAAAACCCCTAAAATCCGCCCATGGGAAAACTGGGAGGATACAACAAGGGCATGTCAGCGAGCGGGAGCGCGCGTCTGTCTGCGCGTTCCCTGGCGGACTGTGTGTGGAAGTTTCCCTGCAACTTTGGAAAGACGAGAGGATCGCAGCGAGTGGAATGACTCCAGTCACAGGGGATAAAGAAGATTGGGGGAAACAAAAGCCCCTGGGATTGAATCGTAAATAAAGTCTCGTATCAGTTAAAAACGCGAGCTCTCGTTGGTGTTTGTGCGGTTACCTCACTGGAGTGTCTCTGTTAACAGCAGGTAAGTGGAAGAACTTGATTTGGTTGTCCTGAATTAGAGACATGGCATGAACAGTGTTTTGTCAACCGTTTTGATTGAGGCATAACTTTTAATTTGAGGTCAAGCTGAAATGCGCGGGGATAAACGGGACAGCATACCTGGTTTTATCTGCTTAAACTAATGTTAACATGAAAAATGCCGTAACGTTTCTTTCAAGGATACGGCATGTCTTTTGAGTTGTTTTCTTTATTATTATTATTGAGAACTCGCTTCCCCAAAACCTAATGTCAATCCTATGAGTTATTGTGCAACACGCTTTGTCAAATGGTTTTTCGCTTGTCAAGATACAGATCTCATTAAATGATGGAGGCGGGTGAGATCACCGGAGGCGCTTTTTTCGCAGCGCGCTCGTGCGGCGCTCGGCGGAACAGCTCTGCAATCACGCGCATCCCCTGAAAAACTTTTACCGAAAGTTGCGTGATTCGATGTGGGTTTTTTTTTTTTTTTAACCCAAATGCTTAGCCATGTCATGATGAAAGACTTTTCGTTTGAACCAGACACCTGAAGCCTCTGAGTCACCCCTGACTGCATCACTAATCCGGTTTAAAACTTGCTGTGTGCAACCAGCTTTCAGATGGTAACCTCCCATAAGGAGCAGAGAATATTCAAAGTCATGATATCTGAAGTTTCAGACCCTCTATTTCTTGTGGTTAACTGTGCATCTTACTTACCTCGCCTTTGGTGTCTCCATGTTTTCTAATTAGAAGGGAGAGGTGTGTGTGCATGCAGCCCTGTGAAACTGAACAGGATGGGACAAGCTGTTACTAGGGGGGAGCTCCTCTTGTTCAGCTAGTACTTTCCCCAAAACACCTTGAATTCTACTGAAGGTTGAACCAGGGGTTACATTTTTAGTCCCAACTACTTGTTAGATCAGTCAATGTACTGGAGTCATGCTAATGAAAGGTGAAGTGAGGGCCAGGTGTCATGCTCAGGGGAAGTCATCAGCCTCATTTGAAGCTGTTACAAAACAGGATAGCACTGATTTTCTCTCGCTCTCGCTCTCTCTCTCTCTCTCTCTGTGTTCAATAATGTCTGAGATAAGATTTTTTTGTTGTCTTGTTTCCTAGGTTGGAACTATTGGTGGACCTTTGAACTATAGAGCTCCTTCGAAACTGTCAAACACGTCACTGACAGACTGAGCAGAGACTGCTCACCCGCCGTCTCCCCTCCCTCTTAAACCCAGGCAGCATCTATGCTCATCAACCTGACTGTGGCCATCAAAGAATCTCGTGCCTTTCATGGAACACAGCCTGCCCTTCCCGCTATCGCCCCTGACACTGTGGAAGTGACAGCCATGGAGTCGCGTCCGGTGCCGGTCGCCCCTCCACCACCTGCCCAAGCACCTCCGCCACCTCCACCACCTCCCCCTCCTCCTCCGCCCCCACCTCCACCTGGGTCCTCCTTGCCTTTTAGCCGGGCGGACAGCAGCCGCCGGAGTCGGCTGAGGAAGCTGAACTGGGAGCGCATCCCCAAAGAGAAGGTGGAGGGGAGGAAGAGCGTGTGGAACGGGGCAACCCCGGGAGAAGACGACTTCCCCATTGACCTCCATTCTCTGGATGAGCTGTTTGGTCAGAAGGACAGTAAGCCTCAGGACAGAACCAGCACCTTGAGACGCCGGTCTGCGTTGCTGCGCTGCAGATCCCCCCAGGACAGCTCAGAAGAGGTCAGATCATGAGGATGGCAGTGATATTTTTTAGCCATGTTTAAAGATGGTGAGATTTTGGGGGTTTTCCCTTAATTGTGTCCTTTCCATCTTTACAGATCTCCCTGTTGGACTCCAAACGCAGTATGAACGTTGGAATATTTCTACGCCAGTTCAAGATGTAAGCGTCTTTATTCTTAAAGGTCCCATTTCCATGCCTGTTTTAATTATAAAGCAGGTTGAGGTGCTCTATATATACTTTGAAAGTATCAAAACGCTCAATCTTCAGAGAAATGCACACAACCCGTATTCACAAACTGTGTCTTTAAATGAGCCATTAGGACTGGTTGTGATGTCACATATACTACATATAGAGGGAGAAATATAGTGAGGTTATAGTCATTCCCTGGCTGCAGTATGCGGAAAAATAATGTGTCTGCATGTAAACACGTTCTAGTAGAAACCCAAAATACAAGTATGAACCTGAAAAAAGGGCTTAATATGTCCCTTTAAGAGTTAATGAGTCAATTAGTGGATGAACAGAAAAGGAGTCTGCAAAAAGTTTTTGATAATTGATTCATTGTTTCAGTCATTTTTCAAAAAAAGCAGAAATGTAAGGATGTGCTGCAATTTATTTCTGTTTTGCATGATTGTAAATTGAAGATCTTTGGTTTGGGACGGTTGGTCGGACAAATCAAGACATTTGAAGACATTTCAAAGACCAAACAATTAATTGATTAATAAAGATAACGGACAGACTGATTGCTAATGCAAATGATGATAAATCCTCTCCCCCTAACAATTTGCTGCACAGTTCAAGTAGCCTTTTTGTCTACATTTGCTGGAGGTCACCGTCAGTCTAAACCGAAAGTAGTTTTAAGAGCAGGAAACATAAGTGTGTACAACAGTGCCCTGGGGAGCAGTACTTCACTCGAGGAGTTGAACTGGAGTGTGTGTGGCCATATATCAAAGATAGGTGGGTGTCAGAAGTGTAAAGTCTCACCAGGAGAGAGGATGTCTGGTATATTGCAGGGGACAGGTGCAGGGGAGGATGCATACTGAGCAGCAGGACAGGGGGTTTTGTAGAGGGTGGTGGGTAAGTGGCTGGGTATAGCCCGAGGAGTCAGAGTTGACACCTGCTGATGCCCTTAAAGAGTGTCTAATGTTAAAGCTACCCCCTACAGAGAGAGACCCCACTGGTGGCTTGTCGTATTCATCCAGCCCCTGGAGCCTCTTTAGCATGCAAACAAAGCTTTTCTTATTGAATGAATGAGAGCTGTTTAATAATCGTTAAAGCACACTTGCATATCAGTATTCTTATTAATGTTTCGATATTGAAAATCATGATATATGCAACATTTGCAGGTAGAAATAATGATACAAAGACATGACTAGACATCTTGCTATATTGTCATGTCTCCACGTGTTCTTGAATTGTTCACGTAGATTCAGTTTAAGAGCGGTTCTTTTCTAAACCGGATTTGTCAAGACTTGTAGGGAAAGCCATTATGTGAGAAGAGCCTCTTGTGCACACAAACATTTGTCTTGTTAGGAGTTTATGGAGCGCTCCTGTTGAATTGCGAGTGTAGTTTAAACAAAATATGGTTTTGTATGGTCAGTGTCTGAGTAGTCACTTCAATATCTTTTTATCATGTGACGGTTCTGTTTCCAGGCTATTTCAATCAGCCTTGTGTTGTCAGTAGAACTAGCTGGGGCAGATAACGCAACACACAATAAGAGAGTTAATCCATGTTTCCGCTTTGAAAGGGAGTTATAATTTATCTTAGATGTCTTTATAGGTAGACACTAACTGTTGGTGTCATAGAATTGAGATGCGAATGTTGAACTATGAATAAGGAGGGTACGCTAACAGTAGCGTGCACATAATGCAGTATGAGCATGTGTGATGGGCTTTAAGATGAGGGGGAGGAGAGAGGATAATGAAAAACTGCTGGACACGTGAGCAAGTAAGTCAGGGGTCAAACAGTCAGTCAGTTCACTTTCTGTTCTTTCACCTTGACATCTCAAGGCCTTTCCGACATTTTCTCTGGATGTCTGCCTTTTTATTTGCCCAGTGGATATGCCACTTTGTACCGCCAGTGTGGCGTCAAGCAACGCTCTCTCCCCAATGCTTTGACTGATAAGAATGGGATTGTGTGAAACATTGTGTGATCAAGGCAAAACAAAGAGCTGATACTGCTAATAACAGGAGTTTCCTCGAGGGGTGTCTGCCTGAAAAACCCATTGCATGTCAACAATGATGTCATACCAAAAACATGTCTGTTATCATTTTTTTCCACAGGCCCGCTAAGGAGATAGTTGAGGATATCAGGCGCGGTGCCGGGGACCGTTACGGAGCAGAGAAGCTCACAGAGCTCTGCAAATTGCTGCCTGACAATGACGAGGTAAAGTGCCTTTTTTTGGTATACAAATACAACAGTGACTACCTCCTCCCTTCCTCTCCCTCTTCTTCTACGCATCATCTGGCTCTGGTTAGGATGATCTAAAGTTTGCCATTACACCATGTCTTACGATGTGGGTCTGTTTCCGGAGAAGGATCGCGCCGAAAGATATTGGAATCGACTGCTAACGGCATGTTGGTTTTTTTCAATCGAGGCTGCTTCCCAGATTTGACTTAGCATCTGTTCTCTCTCAGGAGTCCCGCCTGAGGAGGTTCAATGGGGAGCGGAGCTGGCTTGGAGAACCTGATCTTTTCCTGCTGCTGTTGGTGGAAGTCCCCAGGTACACCCTTAGTCCTAGATTGGGTAAAATTACCATAATATCCCCAATACTTTCCAATTTTTTTCTTTTTTTTTTTTTAGTATTAAAAGTTACATATTTTAAAAAGTGAGAATTCATATTTAGATAGATTATAGTCGAGGTACTATATATAGGTAGAAAGTGCCACAGTGACACAGAGAGCACAGATGCAGAAGACCCAGAAACGCTGACCAATCAGAGCAGACTGGGCTTTTTCAGGAGGGGGGTCTTAAAGAAACAGGTGCTAAAACAGAGCGTTTCAGACAGAAGGTGAATACAGGTATATTCAGACAGACAGTATAGGAAAAAAAAAACATCTGTTTGGAACTTTAAAGCATGTAAACAAACCCAACACAGTTATGAACCCGAAAATGATCAAACGGGATCTATCAAAACTCCTCTTTTGCGCCTTTATTTTTATGTGACATGTCCTGCTCACATGCTTCACTTTGTGATGACGTACACTTGTTTAACTGATGCCTGATCAGGAGTGCCTTTTTGTCTCAATCATCACTCACCCCTGTCCATTCATCTTTCCATCCATCCCCCTCTTTCCTCTCCCATTTAGTTTTCGACTGCATCTGGACGCCATGATCCTGCAACAAGAGTTTGACCCTGCTGTAACCTCTCTGTGTGTGGCAGCCAGATGTCTGAGGGAGGCGGCCAGAGGTAAAGTTAACAGCAGGGGGTTGTGTACACCACCACACAAAAAGGACCTAGGTCCTTTTTATCAAATGCTCCTCTTTAGAATTAGTCTAGATCTGTAAAGTTTATACCCAGAACACAAATGTTATTAGCAAACAGAATGGCTTACCGATTGAGGAGAAAACATCAGTTCTTTTTTTTTGTATAAAAGTTTACCGGTTAGGTTGAGTGTCAGTTCAATAAAACAAAGTTGCTGACTCGTTTTACGGCCTAAATGTCAGCTGCATACACATTCATCCTCATTATTCCTTAACCTTGAGGCACAACATTGAATCTCTGTCTTCTCTCCTAGAACTGCTGAGCTGCCCTGAATTACACTCCATCCTTCGTTTGGTGCTGAAAGCAGGGAACTATATGAATGCTGTGAGTGCTTCTTCATTTTAATTCTTTTCCTCAGCTGGACAAAGCGGAATCAGTCCTTTTTTATCTGTGTACAATACACCAGTCACTAAGGTTCTGGGCGTGTGTTCAGGGGCGTCACTCTGACTGTGCACCTGGGTTTTGTATCATTGTTTGTTTAAAGTTGTGTGCGTGTATGCGCGCGTGTGTGTGTGTGTGTGTGCATGTGTGTGCATGTGTGTGCGCGTGTGTGTGCGTGTGCGTGCGTGCGTGCGTGCGTGCGTGCGTGTGTGTGTGTGTGTGTGTGTGTGTGTTATTCTGACCTTGTATGTGGCCCTCTCAGGGTGGATATGCAGGGAATGCTGCTGGTTTTCGAATTTCATCGCTGCTGAAACTGGCGGACACCAAAGCCAACAAGCCGGGCATGAATCTGCTGCATTTTGTTGCTATGGTAAGATCTGAAAAGAGAATACTATTCTTTATGTGTGTAAAGCTAGAGCTCTACAGTAAAAAAAAACGACAACAAATATTGTGGGTAAAATACATTTAGCACAGTTTTTGCAGGAAACAATCGTTTCAAAGTGTTTAGAGAACAGCAGCCTCTCAAGCCAGACTGCTCCGTCGAGCATATGATTTCAACATTAGCAAATGACGTGTTGCTTCTTTTGAAACAATAGCTGGATAATCATTTGTGTTTGTCTCCACAGGAAGCTGTGAAAAAGGACCAGAGTTTACTGTCATTTCCCAGCCAAATAGGCCATGTTGGCTCCGCCTCCAGGTCAGTCTCCTCAAAACTCAGATCCTACAGCGACTGTCTGAGGGAATATACATGCCCTGCTTAATAACATCAGTACACCCCAACAGGCTGCTAAAGCAAACATAATGTAAAGCAATTGCATTCTTGCACCCAGCTGTTAGCAATAGCTAGCTGCCTGAGAGAAAGTGGGTCATAACAACATTGGTACTCCAAGCCAATATTTAAGCTCTGCGGGAGAGTTTATAAGATAAGATAGACTTTATTGTTCCAATGGGAATTATTGCCTTGGACATCACAGTTTCTGCACAGTAAAAGAGACACTGAATACATTCATCCATCAGTTGCACCTCTACATCAGAAAAAGTGCACACATAGCAAAATATATAACAGCAATCAATGAAGAGGGACAGCTACAGTATACACACATTTCAGCCTAGTTTAGGGCTTTTAATGGGAAGGAAACAGTGGTGCCTACTTAGGGGAACCCTTACCTGTCTACCTGAGGGGAGGAGCTGATACTCACGGTGGAGAACATGAGTTGGATCTGAGATGATTATCTGCGAGGTGCTGAGGAATAACCATCCTTATTCTGCTTTTAAAAGTAAAGAATTCCCTGCATGGAGGCATTTTAAAATATTGAAATTCCTGGACCCTCACAATTTGCATTCATTTAATCTGCATATTTGGTTATCAGACCTTTCTCAAACTATGTTGCACAGCTATTTCCGTACAGTTCTTATTATAAATGTGCATGTCCTCTCCTTCTCTGCAGGTTGAGTGAGGAGTCTGTGCTGGAAGATTTATCCAAGTTAAAAAGCAGAGTGGTGGCCCTCAAGGCAAGCATCCAGACTGAGGCAGAGATTCAGAAGCAAACGCAACCTTTCCTAGAGGTATGAAACAAAGTCTGTGATATATTAAAACGTTATCTAATGTCTTGTTTTCTAAAGATGACTGTGCAAACTAAACCTGTGTACAGGTGGCCGAGGAGCGTCTGAAGGAGGCAGAGGATGAGGTGGAGGGCATGAAGATGTCTAGTCAGGCTCTAGTGGAGTTCTTCTGTGAAGATGACAGCACCTTCAAACTAGAGGAGGCTTGCAGGGTCTTCCATTCTTTTTGCCTCCGCTTCCAAAGAGCAGTCCAGGTTAGATTTACCAATTGACTGAAATATCTGTCGAAAATGTATATTGTCAAAAATAGTATAGATTTAACTCTGCACTAAGGGTCACTGACAAATTAATTCTATTAATTCAAATTAATTATTCTTTCCCCCTTTTACAGGAGAATGCAGAGCGGGAGCTGAAGGAGCAGAAACGTCTAGAGCGCCAACGTGAGATAGGAGAAAAGCGTCGCTCTCTGGCTGTTTGTACGGGCCTGGACCTAAGCCTTAGCCTCGCCAGAGAGCCTCAGAGTCAGGAGAACCAAGATGAGCTAGAGAAACTGCTGGAGAAGAACCTGAGCTGCACTTGGAGTCGACGTAGCCTGAGAAGCTCTGAATCCCGAAAACACTCCAATCACCACCAAAATGACACCAACCTCCATAACTCATCCATGCTCAAGACGTTCCCTGAGCTGGGCAGCAGCCCCACGTCAACCAGTTATCACTCCAACAGTTCCTCTGACCACGAGACCACCGCTGTGCTTTGTAGCTCCCCAGAGACTGACAGTACATGTTCCCCCGTCGACCAAGAACCTGTTCTGGGTAGAAGGAACGGGTCTCGGCACAGCCAAGCGACAAACCGGAGCATGAAAGCAGTGCAGGACTCGCACGTTGCCATATTTAGTCACTCTCAGCATGGACGTGGCTTAAGAGTCAAACAGCAGGGGCCTGAGAGCAATTCTTATGTGCTGCAAGGCCAATCGAAGCCAACAGGACTTGAAAAAGAAGCTGAGATTTCACATAAATACGTGGTTTCCATGACTACTGAATCTTTACAAAGTTCCTGCGCAAACTCTGCTGCTATACCCACAGATAAACCTGCCCTTTTTAATCAAAACCAGACTCCAGTTCATAGACATAGATTTGGCCTGCCTGTGACAGACAATTCTCGTGCTGCTCCGAGTAAATCTAATGGTTCTTGTGTTGATGAATCTGTACCTCAATCTCTTCATACAAGTGGAATATTTTCTGACACCAGGACTGGGTCGTTAAGGTACCGGAAATCTGAGAGCCAATCACAATCATCTGTAAATGCTGCAGAGAGGGTCCAGTCACAACCACAGGCGAGAGAGACGCCTACCATAACAACAAGTGCTGTGATGCCTTTGCCTGATGCAGGTTTAACAAAGCACACTGACACAGAAGTTGCGTCCGCACCTGTGGAGGAGAACTGGATGCCCTCCAGTCTACCAGGGTTTGGCCAATCGAAGCCAGAGGAGTACTCGGACTTGCCAAGTTCTGGAAGGGAGACAGCAAAACCTTACTCCCGTGTGGGTGAAACACTGGAGTGCCACACTCTGGTGAAAGGCCTTCGATCTTATGACGCCTTGTCACCCCCGACCTCTCCACTCCCGCGACCTGCACCGAGCCTCTGTTCCAAGTGGAGGAAAGAGAGGGAGGGTGACCTCCGAGCGGGTACATCACCAGGGTCTCCGACATCAAAGGAGGAGACCCGAACCATGAAGATCCCTGTGCGTAGTGGAATAGGGGCCAAAAGGGGACTTGTGTCACGTGCGGGCCCTTCGAATAGCACAAGCATTCCCAGGGTGCGCTCCAAAACTGAGCCATCAAATGGAGCCCCAACCCCCACTAACCCACCCACTACCAGCCGGCTGTCTAGTCCTCGCAGCACATCCATGCGCTCGTCTCCTATCACACGGCCTGCCGCTGTTCAGACAGAGGTTAAACGCAGTAATAGCACAAGGGAGAGGACTGTAAGTGAGCCACAAACTACAGGCAAGTCCACTTTAACCCGCAGGACCTCAAACCGATCCATACCAGAGGTCTCAGGCAGCACCCAGCCAGCCTTCGTCAGAGGAAGTCCTCTCCGTGTGTCAAAACGAGTTGCCCCACACTCTAAGACTCAGGCGCCCTCCCAGCCCCGCACCACCCACAACCCGTCCTCCGCCACAGCCAAGACCATACGCACGGCTGTCATATCCGCTGCCCGAAATAAAACAGCCAAGACAACAAGCACAAGCACCTCTCCCGCTAGCTCTAAAACCCCCACAGCTTCACGGATACCTGGTCCCAAAATGCCTGGAGCTACTGCAGCTCCGCCACAGTGGAGGTGATGGAAGTGAATGCCGTGCGTATCACGCCTTAATGGATTTCAGTCTAACATAAACTGTGGCGATTAATGAAGAGTGTGAGTCATCAGTCAGATTTCTGGTGTTAATCAGCTCTAGGTTGCCTAAATTTAACTTTTAGGAGATTTTTATGTAGGACTGAAGGCTTAGGTTCTACATATGAGAGGGAGCTGCACTGGGAGCATCAAGGACAATTCATTGCATGTGCTTCACCCAATAGCAGAATAAATCCTACCTCTTTTTACACTTCATTTGTGTCCTTTGCAGGCAATAGGACACCAAAAGACTGTCCATCTTAAAGGAACTATTCATATATAGAACAGCAGTAAAACACAACCAAGTGACATCACTCTGTGCCTTGTCCAGATTAATCGTAGTCTGTGTCAAGTGTGCTTTGAAGAAAAAAATTAATATGGGAAACTGTTTCAGTCTCTCTAGCATTGAAAAAAATCAAAGTTGTTGTGTCCAAATGTTTTGAATACTGTGACCCTCCGCTAAGTGATCATTGTGCTCTCACACTTGGCTGTCTTACAGTCCAAACTGAACTCGGTACAACATTGAGCTGTTTATCCTCTTGTTGAGAGGCCTCATTGTTCTGATGCACTTTACAAACTGAAGAAGAGGCCACAAGGAGATGATTACTGTAATTTTGTAATTTTTATTTTGTATCAAAAGATTCTATAACTTTATTAAATAGCATCGGTTGTCATGCACTGCATTATGTGGATTTATTAAAAAGAATATGAAAAAAGATGGTGGTCTGAATAATAGTTTCTGTTTCTGAGAAAGGTGCTCATTCGTTAAAATAAAAACTACCTGTGTTTGCTGCAGATATACAGTATATTCTCATCAGTTTTGTTTTGAGATGAGCACTAGCTTCAAGAGCTTTCACTTTCAAGGTCCCCACTCCTCATCAACTGCTGCCCTTGCATCTCGCTGTCCTCTGTCTTCTTGTCACCCTCCTTTTTCTCTCTCGCTCTCGTCTGAACTCCCTCTTGCTGCATCTCTTGACACAGTCACCCCTCCCCATCTATGTCAGTGGCTGTTGTCATGGAAATGCTACAGACGTCCCAGGGAATCTACTGGCAGAATAGCGGGGTGCAAGGGTTGGGGTGGAGGGTGACAGTGGGTGTAGGGTCCCAGTGGGAATTCTCTCTTTATAGGCTGCAGTGACGCCAGAACCTCTTGGGAAAGGCAATAAACCGGTGCCTCTTTGTGTTCTGGGGTGTCCGGTTGTCGGTCAGTGCTGGCCTCTTAACCTGGCTCAGTGTATAGAGATGACATCATCAACAGGTCTCCAGGGGTGCAGGGCAGAGTAGTCTCAAGTGGTCCCTCTTTTAGCTGCCTTCATGTATTCTGCATTGATCTGAAAGCACTGGCTTAGTGAGAATAATGACTAGTCTGAAGGTGAATAAGTGATATATGTGCTTTAAGACCGGTGCTGACCAAAGAGAGGAGGAGGTCCAGGAGACAGGGTTGTTTTACGGCCTTTGTATATGGTGTGTATACATACGTTACAGTGTACACTGGTATTTAATGGCGAAAATGTGGCAAGTTCAAGCGAGACGGTAAAGTCAGAGCATCAATGCACTCTAATTTTAAAAAAACTAGTAAACTACAGAAGCATCCTCCCTCAACTGCAGTGACATTGACTGGGTTTAAAAGTCAGTACGGTTTAGGGACATCCCTTTCAACAGTTGCCACTTTTGAGATCCAGATTATACAGCCTATGGTTTTTAATAAGGGGTCATGTACGCATTTTAAGTGGTAATTATTGTGATTAATAGGTCAAATTCATGTAAAAATTGTCTGATAATTGCTTTACCGAAGGAAATAAATGCTGTTTGTTGCAGGAGAAAATATGCCATCCCCATTTATAAATCTGGCAGTTGATTATTAAAGAGATTATAAAATAATTTCCCTCGGGATAAATAAAGCTTCTTGAATCTTGAATTTGTGGATGATTTGGGATATTTTCAGGGGCAATGGTAGAAAGTAACCAAGTATGTTTATTCAAGTACTCTACTTATTTCCATCTATTCTGTAGCAGTGATGGAATGTAAATAATAGGCCTAGTAGTACATTTCTTCAATCACTAACATACAAATTTGAGGTACAATTCTTTACATGAGTAGGCTTACTTTCATTGCATGCTACTTACACTCCAGTACACATCAGAAGCAAATATTGTATTTTTTACTGCACTAGATTTCTCTGATAACGACTATAGTTACTTTTCATATTATAGTTTTTCATACCCTTCATCTCCAGTGAAATCCATGTATCACTTAATGTGTTGAATTTGAATGTTTGGGATAAACTGAAGGATGAATTGTTCCTTTATGTGTTCAAAAGAATGTCTTGCTTCTTAAGTTGAATACACTTTTTGACTAGCCAGTTAACCCTAAAATAACACCCTGAAAGGGCGCAAATAATAGAGTATTTTTACGCTAATTTTACTTTAGTTTAAGCTCCCAATATCTCTTCCACTGCATGGAAAGCACTATCAGAAATACAGGATCAGAAATGATCGAACCTGTCATGTTATTCTGACACCACACATGCAGTTACAGCCAAATATAAAAGTTGAAAACCATACAGACCAAACAGGTTATAATAACAACAACAACAACAACAACAACAACAACAACAACAACAACAACAATAATAATAATAAAAACCTCTTTGTACAGAGGTTTTCAACACAGGTCACATGGAAGTTAGAAAACACACAGGAAACAGAACAGCTCACGGCTTAACAACGCCCTCTAGTGTCACGGAAACGACTGTCACCAAATAAAACTACAACTACCAGTGTGCATTGCTTCCGTACGTCCTTTTCTACGTAATGGACAGCTCCCCGGATGCGGCTGTGATTGACTATACCAGGCAAAAAGAGATCGAAAGCCAAGTGGCGGTAAGTCACAAAATACATTTATATGTCACTATTACAGTAAGCAACTACTTCTGAGACATATATTAGAACATAATATATTTTTTAAAGTCATTTGTAGGAGGTTATCGGAACAGGAACAGACCCTTTTGAGAAGTGGCTTGCAGTTAAACTTTCAACTTGTTTGCTAACTAGCTAGCTTGCTAGCCACTAAATGCGCTAGTTCCTTAGCTCGACGCTAACAACCGGGGGAACGCCTAGTATCATCAGTGAACAGTGCGAAATGATAAGCGTCTCACTTTTGATACATTTGTTCTCCTTTGTTCGAGGTCGAAAGTTAACGTAGATCTGTAATAATTGCAAACGTTGTTTATTAGTACACGGCTGGTATTGTAACTTGAGCTTACCTGTGTACGTTAAATACATCGATGGGCTAACGCTGGCGGCGGTTAGCACGTCTGCTAATTGGGTGAGAAGTTCTGTTACTTTAAAAAACTGCTGACGCAAAGTTATTGGCCAGCAGTTTTAACTTTTGTCCTTAAAATATAAATAATCCCCTCCGTATAACTGCTGTTAAAAAGCTTGGATCAGCCTCTCAGGGCATGGAGTATTGCAATTATAAGTAAACCCAGGTGCCCTTTTTCTTCTGTTGTCAGGTGCTGCAGCCCCAGTGGTCGTAGGCAGGATGCAGACCATAAAGTGTGTGGTGGTGGGTGATGGGGCAGTCGGTAAAACCTGCCTACTCATCTCTTACACCACCAATGCCTTCCCAGAAGAGTACATTCCCACAGTGTTTGACAACTACAGCGCTCAGATGAGTGTGGACGGACGCACTGTCAGCCTCAACTTGTGGGACACAGCGGGCCAAGAGGAGTATGACCGCCTGCGCACGCTCTCCTATCCTCAGACCAATGTTTTCATAATCTGCTTTTCCATTGGCAGCCCCTCCTCCCATGCAAATGTCAGGCACAAGTGGCACCCAGAGGTGTCTCACCACTGCCCCAATGTGCCCATCCTGCTGGTGGGCACCAAGAGGGACCTGAGGGGCGATGCAGAAACAGTGAAGAAGCTGAAGGAGCAGGGCCTGGCTCCTACCACCCAGCAGCAAGGCAACGCCCTGGCCAAGCAGATCGGGGCTGTTAAATACATGGAGTGTTCCGCTCTGCTGCAGGATGGTGTCAGGGAGGTGTTCGCTGAAGCTGTGAGGGCAGTGTTGTATCCAGTCACGAAAAAGAACCCCAAGAAGTGTGTGCTGTTGTAATACATGGTTACATACATGATTTGGACTGTGGAGAGGGATGATGGAGATCCACAGATGCAAAGGAAGGCTGAGGAATAAACGTCGTCAGCTGGCTGCCTCCATAACACCTACAGCAGTTTAGACTTTGTTTTCAGCTCCTCTGTTACTCCTCTCTTCCTTATTCATCTCTTGGAGGATTTCACTCCATTGCCATCATCACCAAAGTGACTATGCCGAAATTGGGGCAACAGACCGAATCTCTTCTATTTTTCTTAGATTTTAACTTTTGATATTTACACTTTTCTCCAACTTTACATCTGTTCTAGATTTATAGCTTCTCTGCTTTGCCTTATAAAATGCTGATCATGGTTGTCACAAGCCATAATAACATCCAAACCAACCAACCAAGCTACCCTGTCTGACTGGAGAGAAGAGATCTGCCGTTGTTCAGGTGGAGAAATAACTACCTCATACTCTCACCTAGGTTGCATCTCATGAGTGTCAAGCGACATAACCATCAAAATGCTTTGACTTGCCTATTTAGATGTAATAAACAAGCCAAGTAGAGGGTAAACAAGTTTTCATTTCAAGCAGCTTGAGTGCAGACATGGTGTGATGACTTCCGGACAAATGCCAGTACCCCATAACCAATATAGATCAGAGGTTAAACTCTCATGCTGCCGTTCCCCTTGTGCTCAGTCTGGCATGTTGGAGCTGTCTGGCACCCTGCCCTTCCATACCTTGCACTGCTCTCTCATTGCCACGCATGGAAGAGCCAGTAGGCCTTTGAAGAAAAGCAAGAACCATTGAAAGCAGCAAACCACTTGTCCTCGTCATTAATAGAGGAGCAGGTGCTTTAAGGCCTCTGCCAAATTAACCCACATTGGTACAGGATTTCTCGAGCTGGCATATCAGGAAGTCAGGTTGTAGTACAGCTCTCCTCTGTCTACGTCTTAACTCTTGAAGCTCACACCGAGTGCCATTAAAACATGCCTAAGAATTACTTTTTGACAGGGTGGGGTCAAAGAGACTATATTTTGTCTAATTATGTTGAATTTACTCTGTAAATGATTTTTTTCCTTAAATGTTTTTAACCTACAAGTGTGGTTATGGCCAAAGTTGAATATATTTTTTGTAATAGCCTATGTTTATTTGATCAGTAAGATGTTTGCGTGTAATAGTTAATACTCATATTTGATAAACCAGAACTCCATAATGATCCCTTTGTCATTACATTATTGCCTTACATTTAAGGTCAACAGACTATGACCACTGCCTAATTAATTCAGTATAGCATATAACACCAGAATATGTTTTAACTGGCTTGTGCGAGGCTATATACACCTCTTTTCCTATATTGTTGCGGTTAGTGAAAAATAATTTCATCTCGGAAGAAGCAGCCTGCCATAGCAGCCTTGTTAATTTTTCTACCATGTACCAGCAGTTTATCCACAATATGTAGAGAGCCTTCTATTTGGTCAGGTGCCTTATCCAAACCAAAGACCATAACAGTGGTCCTTTGTCAAACCCTTCTCATTATAGTGATTGAAGTGCCACAAGGTCCGACCATCTCTGGGTTTATTTTTGTAATTTTCCACTAACGTTCTGCCTTAGTTCCTGCCAGTAAACACACGCTTCTTGCAGGCCCCTTTGTAAGACACAGGTGCTAAACTGACATCTTGTTCGGCAAGTCGGCATTTGTGAAACGGAGCAGTCGTGGCCCACAGCTCTTAACAGATTGTGGTTTGCATCCCTGCATCGCGCGGTGAGGGCAAGGCATCACAACTTGCAAATAAGGTTAGCAAGAGCTGCGATGGTGGAACGTGCCTCGTCACAAGATTTTTATACATTTTATAAAATATTTTTTTGTTATGACCGGTTGCTCATTTGTGCTTTCAGTAATAACAGCAACCCTTTTACTATAGTAATGTTCATTTACTCACTCAAGTGGAGTGTATATATAAGTCAGCCTAGATTGTGGCCTGTGTAAAGTCTAGAATAACCTAAGCGCAGCCCAAGCGGGAGGTTTTTATGCAACAACAGTGATGCGGTTTTCAAGATCTGCCAAAGGATGTGTAAAGAATTTCCCAGATCGGTGTGTGGAGGGTTGAATGTAAGTGCACAATATGTCAAACTGTCAACTGTGGTGAGCTTGTTTTTTTGCCATGTCCTGATGTCACTCAGATAATGCTGTTGAAGTGGAACATACACCTGTGGGCTCTCTGTCTGTGTCCCGGAGCTGTATGCTGCCGTGTGCGTGGTACTACGCTTTTACACTGGGAACTTGATTTGTAGAAATCTGTTTGTAATTGTTTTATATATAACAAAAGCATATTTGTATAAATGAACTAACAGTGAGATGATTTTAAATTATGCCAAATAAAATGGTGGTTAAAACCAGTCACTAGATATTTTTTTCCTTGCTGTTTTGTATTTTGATAAAAGTCTAGTGTTACACACAATCAGTGCATGACTGCACAGCTGTACAATAACAATGGAAGAATATAGTCATGCTGAGAACTGAGTCACACATTGACACACGGCTACTTGTATTTTCAGCTCAGGAAACCACACTATGTTCCTGTAGCATATATATTATGACTTACCGGTAGTTCATTATCTTTCATGTTAATGTTATTTCAGTTACCATGTCCGAACACTAGATGGACACAGCCATCTAGCTCAGCTCTATATGATCCAGAATGAGTGCCATTCTTCAAAGCCTGTGTTTCTTCCTATACATTTGGAGTTAATGGTCTATACCCATCCAGTTTTCAGGGGCCATCATTCAACTTATCAGACAACCACAAGTTCAATCAGTTGCAGGAGCTTAAAAACGCAGCGTAGTGTGCACTGAAAAATTTCCTTGACCTTTATGGGTGGTGGCTCTGACAAATGACAGATGTGTTGAACTCCACCAAAGGCGCATTACAACATCACTGCAGCAACATTTAGAGCCCATTTCTTCTGTGGTCATCTAAATGTTTTACAGCCAAGGCAATGCTAAATGTATGTTTGCAGCCTGTAAAAGTGCTGTTACTGTCGGTGTTAGGGCTTGATTTCTCTCAGTGAACTCTGCCAAGTATGACTTGTGAAAATGTTCAGGAGGCACAAATGAGTAGTGTTATAGTTAAATAAGATGAGTAAGCATGAGTGTCTGTTGCTGTCAGCAATGTACTTAACTAAGACAGGAGGATTAATGAGACTTGGTGCGGTTAAGGCAGGGGTCTGCTACCTTTACTATAAAAAGAGACATTTTGCCCCCTCTTCCACCAAGCAAAATTTGTCGCAAAACATATTCGATGTCACAGCTTATGAAGTTTTATAGTTATATGACATATACAAAAACTATAGTTTGTTGCATTTATAAAATTATAGAATGCTAATTTCTCACATATCAAGCATACAGGTACAAGCCCTCATTGTTGACAGTGAAAGCAAATTAATCACTAACACTCACACTATTTTCCTGCAATAACTTTTGGGGAGGATTTATCCATGGATAGCATACAGACAGCACGGGTCAGAAACTCAAGATGGGCAGGAAGTGTAGAGGCCCTTGCTTTGACTGACTTCAGCACATCTACGCCCACAGGACATCACTAGTTTCTCACACTGCTCTGGTTTGATCTTTGTCCGTTCTTCTTCCAGTCTCTTCCACAGTAACTGTAGTGGGTTTCTTACACTCTGACACTTCCTCCTCCAAACTGAACTAACTTCTTGTTTAAATCTTCTCTTCTGACACAGTGGTTACTGTTCTCTATGTTTGCTCACTGTTTCTTTCACAAAATAAAGGTCTTTATTGAAGTGCCTTGGTTATTTTAAAAACATGGTAGGACAGCAGTGGTATAGCCACAGCGGATATTCTGTCAAGTTCTGAACTATAAAAAATAACAGTGTTTCTGAATAAGTCAAGTATTTATAATTTGTTCTCAAATTTTCTCAAGTGTACATCAGTCATCTGAAAACAGTTTCCTCCTTCCCTTTGGTTTAAAGTGGATAAATGAGACCGCCTCATTCTTCCTATGTGGATATTTATAATGTGCTTGATTTGATTGTTTGATTTTCCAGTTCTTCAAAACTGGCTTCAAATCATCTCAAGGGGCTGTCAAAGCAACACAACCCCATAAGCCAAAACCTTATTTATGGTGAATCATAGTCTCACTTTGCCACACCCTATCCCGCACAAAATCATCCCTGGCTTGTTTGCATTTTTTTTCAACCGATCATAATTGTTTTGGGCAGCGTTAAGCTCCGGATGCATTGACGGTGCCTCTGCAAAATAGTCTCGGGAGGAAACTGAAAACCACTTTGCTATAGATATAGTACATCTTGACTATATCTAAATATGAAATCTCACTTTTTACAATATGTAACCTTTAATGCTAAAATAAAAAAAATTGGAAAGTACTCGGGATATTATGGTCATTTTACCCAATCTAGGACTAAGGGTGTACCTGGGGACTTCCACCAACAGCAGCAGGAAAAGATCAGGCTCTCTAAGCCAGCTCCGCTGGTCCTTCCCAGATTTTCCATCTGCGCTCTTGGTGTCTCTGCACCATGATTGCAGTTGGGGGAATGACTGTAACGTCAACTGTAGTGGCATTTTCAACCTATACATTGTATTTTTGTGACATCACAACCTTACAGAAGTCCTGAGGGCTCGTTTTAAGACGCAGTTTCTGAATACAGGATGTGTTCATTTCTCTGTGGATTGAGCATTTTGATACTTTCACAGTATTTATAGAACACCTCAACCTGCTTTATAATAAGAAAAAAGACATGGAAATCTCACTTTTTACAATATGGGGCCTCCAGCACACACATCACTCACAGTCTGAGGACATTTGCTTATAATAAATTATTGTGTAACAGTAATGAAAACGTGGAAATATCATGTGGCACACAGCATTGACACTGCAGAGACACAAAGTGATGAGACTTTTGCCTCGGTGCATTCTAGGAGGCTTTCCTACACACCAACCATACAGTATATTAGTGTAATGCTGATCATGGCTTGGTACTCTCATTTGCCTTTATATAATTAGGGCCGCACTCTTCAAGAAAACATCATCCAAGATAAACAAATCAAACAGCCTGGTGCTCCATTTATCTGAACTGAATGGGCGCGTGTTTACGGTGTGCTCTGTGTGATGTGAATGTAGATGTTTTTATGCTGCATAGTCACACAATGAACCTTGTGTCTGAACATATCAGAAGGGAGATTTTCTTTGGGTTCCATCTCTGCCCGGTTGATAGAAATGTACAGCGGAGGGTAAGACAACCAGCAGATATGATTTCCGTGAGTCATCAGCGTGGAGTGAGTGGGAGTGCTGGCCTCCGCCGGGACCTTGATCTCAGCTCTGTCTATCGCTCCGCAATCTCCCTTCTGTCTTTCCTCCCTCACTGTCCGTTTGATGATGTGCTGGGTAAAGCCAAAAGGACGGGCAGCTCTCGGCACTATTCAGTCAAGGAACTGGGGAGATTCCTCTTCTTCTCCTTGTATAAAGATGAAAAAGCAGAAGGCCTTGATCTAATAGACAGCCCGCAGCTAGAGCAAGACTGAGGAAGCTGCAGCTCTGCATTCAAATCAAACTGTTCCAGTAGGAGAAGGAAAATGAGATTGCAAAAGAACACTGTTGGGAAGTGAAGGCCGTTAGCTGTGTTCGCAACAAAATAGGAGTCGGGGCGGAGGAGAAAGAGCGTGGGGCAGAGACAGTGATGGAAAGACAGGTTAGCCGCAGGTTAGCCTAGTTTAGCATAAAGCCTGGAAACAGGGAGCTCTAGCTTGGCCCCTTCTAAAAGCATCAAAGTCCTCTAACCTTTAGGCTTAAAGGTCCCATATTGTAAAAAGTGAGGTCCAGGTCTTATTTTATTTTAAAGCAGATTGAGGTGCTGTATAAATACTTTAACAGTATCAAATAACTCAATCCATAGCGAAATGCACACAGCTTGGACAGTTGGGATGTCACAACTATATTATACAGTATATAGGTAGGAAGTGCTGCTTGGGAAAACCCTGACCAATCCGAACAGACTGGGCTTTTTTTAGGAGGGTGGCTTAAAGAGACAGGTAGGAAAGAAAGGTGACCTGACCCTTTTCTACTTCCTGAGGTCACAAGAGCTGAGTGGTTTGAAGGGATAGTTTGAGATTTTGGGAAATCTTCGTTCGCTAAACTAACCAGCTGCTGGCTGTAGCTGGTTAGTTTAGCTTAGCATTGCATAAAGACTGGAAACAGGGGAAATCAAGTCCTATTTTCATAAAAATGTTTCTTTAATTTTTTTTTATTTTATATATTTTTTAATAAAATTGCTCACAGCTGTGTAGGACGAAGCAGAACCAGCCCAAAATGAAGGCGCTGAATTATTATTAGAGTATAACAGAAGAGAAGAACAGAGAGAAGAAAGAAAGTATTAATTCTGTTAGTTTGCAGCTTGAAGGTGAGAAACTGCTGCCTGCGAATCACAGTAAGTGACAGCGTTGGGAACAGAAAGTCCTCAAGTGCCCTCTTCACATTCTGGTGGCCTCTGAGAAAACAAACGCAGAATGAAACCAGTCTGATTAGATGTCCTGTGTTATGTGGCCATTAATGATGCGCAATCCCTCTAAATCCACAAGAGGCTGTTCACACGCTGTCATTCACTGATGTCTGTATCACCACAGTAGGGAGAGGCCAGATGGCACGGGATGCCAGAGCAAGTCAACTCTGACACTTTTCAGAAGCACACTTACACCACCACAGGGTTAGAGGGAGGATGTGAGAAAAGGGAAGAGATTAGTTTTTAAAAAAAAGGGATCTTTGTGGGACAAGCCGCGGTTAGATGTAAGTGAAATCTATGGGCCGATTTTGAGTTTAGCGGTTCTTCATTAAGATTGGATTGGACACATGACAGACCACGCATGGAGAGCCATTTGCCCTTCCCAATTACCAGCTATAACTTTGTTTTTACGCTCTGTCTGGGCTGTCATAACTCTAAAATGACAAGACAGCATGAAACCAAACACCGTTAAGTCTAAACCAGCCCCATTTTCCCATTCCTCTCCTCAATTCAATTTAATTCAATTCAATTTTATTCATAGTGCCAAATCATAACAGAAGTTATTTCAGGACACTTACAGACTAGGTAAAGACCACACTCTATGATAAAAAAAGACCCAACAATTCCCCCGTAGAGTACAGTGGCAACGAAAACCTTCCCTATTACAGGCAGGAACGTCAGACAGACCCAGCTCTGTGGAGGACGGCCATCTGTCTGCACCGGTTGGGGAGAAAGAAAAGGAGAGAAAAAGAGAGAAAAGACGGACAGATGGACAGAGAAAGACAAAGACAGACACAAAGACAGAGACAGACACACTTACAGTAACTATAATAATATCTATAGTAATGTGAATATGACTTATATGTTATGGCAGTTAATACAGCAGAATAGTAGAAACAAGCACAGCTAAGGTTATAGATTATAATAGTAGCAGGAAGCGTAATGCAGGACCACGGCAGCAGGCACCACTACGATCAGCAGAGACCTGCGAGACGACAAAGCACAAACAACTCCGGGGAAGAAGCTGAATTAGTAACATGCATTGATGAGACATGAATGATACAAACAGAGAGGAGAGAAGCTCAGAGTATCTGGAAAAGTATTATCCCCGGCAGACTAGGCCTATAGCAGCATCATTAAGCAGAACAAAATCAGCTTAAAAATAACAACATTGCTAAGGGCTCGTAAGCCCTAGCTGTAAAATGTATCAAAAAGCAAAGTTTCAAGTTTACTCTTAAATATGGGGACAGTGTCTGTATTCCGAATAACACTTGGGAGTTGGTTCCACAGGAGAGGAGCTTGGTAGCTGAAGGCTCTGCCTCCCATTCTACTTTTGGAGACTCTAGGAACGACAAGTAGCCCTGCATTCTCAGAGCGCAGTGATCTAGTTGGGTAATACGGTACTATGAGCTCTTTAAGATACGATGGAGCCTGACCAATAAGAGCTTTGTAGGTAAGGAGAAGGATTTTAAATTAAATTCTAGATTTTACAGGTAGCCAGTGCAAAGAAGCTAATACAGGAGAAATATGTTCTCTTCGATTTGTTTTAGTTAGTACACGAGCTGCAGCATTTTGGACCAACTCGAGACTCTTAACAGACTTATTGGAGCAGCCTGATAATAAGGAGTTGCAGTAGTCCAGCCTAGAAGTAACAAATGCAGGGACTAGTTTTTCTGCATCTTTCTAAGACACAATGTTCCTAATTTTCGCAATATTACGCAGGTGAAAATATGCATTCCTTGTCGTAAATCAAAGGACAAAACCTGATCAAAAATAACACCCAGATTCCTTACTGTGGTGCTGGAGGACAACACAACATCATCCAGATTAACAATGTCTTTAGCTATTGAGTTTCGGAGGCCTATGGGGCCAAGTACAATGACTTCAGTTTTATCTGAGTTTAACATCAGAAAATTGCAGGTCATCCAGCTTTTTATTTCCTAAATGCACATTTGAAGTTTATCTAACTGATGGGTTTCTTCTGGTTTGATCGACAAATATAATTGGGTATCATCAGCATAACAATGAAAGTTTATGGAGTGCTTCCTTATAATATTTCCTAAGGGAAGCATATATAAGGTGAATAGAATCGGTCCAAGGACAGAACCCTGTGGGACTCCGTGACTAACTTTAGTGTGAATGGAGGATTTGTCATTAACATGAACAAACTGAGATCTATCTGATAAATATGACTTAAACCAGCTCAGTGCAGTTCCTTTAATGCCAATTAGATGCTCAAGTCTCTGTAGCAGGATGTGATGGTCAATAGTGTCGAAGGCCGCACTAAGATCTAGTAAGACAAGTACAGAGACAAGTCCTTTTTTCTGAAACTATAAGAAGGTCGTTAGTAATTTTCACCAGTGCTGTCTCAGTGCTATGATTCGCTCTAAATCCTGACTGGAAATCCTCAAATATCCCATTATTATGTAAAAAGTCGCACAGCTGATTGGCGACTAATTTCTCGAGGATCTTAGAGAGAAAAGAAAGGTTAGATATAAGTCTATAGTTGGCTAGTACCTCAGGATCAAGACTGGGCTTTTTAAGAAGAGGTTTAATTACAGCTACTTTAAAAGACTGTGGTACATAACCTGCTGATAAAGACATGTTAATCATATCAAATACAGGAGTGCTAACTATAGGTAACACTTCTTTAAGTAACCTAGTTGGAATAGAGTCTAGGAGACAAGTATAGGGCTTTGATGCTGAAATAGAAGAGGTTAATTTGTTAAGGTTGACTGTAGAAAAGCAGTCCAAGAACATATCAGGTCGTATAGTTGGTTCCTGAGTTCCTGGGTTTGAAGAAAAATCTGTGCCAAGCGAGTTGATTTTGTCTCTAATAGTTATAATCTTGTCATTAAAGAAGGTGATGAAGTCGTTACTACTCAGGGTTATAGGAATACATGGCTCAATAGAGCTGTGGCTCTCTGTCAGCCTGGCTACAGTGCTGAAAAGAAATCTAGGATTGTTCTTTTTCTCCTCTATTAAAGATGAGTAATGGGCTGCTCTGGCATTACGGAGGGCCTTCCTATATGTTTTTAGACTTTCATGCCAAGCTAAGCGAGATTCCTCCAATTTAGTCCTCTCTCTGCCTTTGTTTTGCTTTCTGGTGTGCATCAGTGATCCCTCACTGGGATCTGTCAGCTAGAGAGCGGAACCTTTTCACTAACTTGCCAATTCAGGCAGCAAGCAAAAGGTCACTCAGCAATTTAAGCCGTCCCGTACTGAGCCAAAACCAACTGAATACATCTGCACACTCTCAGCCAGGTGAGCATGCAACGTGGGGGGGTGGGGGCTAGACACTGACGCTGTCCCTCTCTGGAGTTATGATGCTTCATTGGAACAACACGTATTTCAGCCATTAGCAGAGAGAGAGTTGGTGTTTCTGGGGACTGTGGCTCCGTGTGTGTCGAGGCAGAACATCCTGTGCTGCCTTGGTTACTGCAGTCCTGCAGCGATGTGCCTGCTTTGATCTCACCCGTCTCGTCTGTGAGGGGCAGATTTTACAGTTCTGCTCACATCAAAAGTAGATTGTGTGGTTAAACCAGGTGGAAAATGCTTTTGAGTGGAGAAGGAAGCTATTTTTCTTCCTATTTGGGCTTTATTTAGTTTTTTTCCTGTGGTCAGAGGCAATCTCTTTTCCTTACAGATTTCTGCTCTTTGAAATGAACATTTTTGTATCTCTCATTGGTTCAGTTTCATTTGTAAGGGCTTTGTTGTTATAGAGGATGACACTGTTACTGCACTTTCAGGTGCTATAAACTGTGAGTGAAAGAGTCCTTACAATCCAAGAGCTAATCCAATTGTCTTTGGTCCCACGTGAGGAAAAGGGGATTGGGTTCTCTGTGTGCATGTGGATGTGTGTGTGTCTGAAATGTTTGTGGATTACTGAGAGGTCAGCCTCTGCAGTTTAGTTTAGGACAAGGCACACCTCATCGCCGTGGAGACAGCATACTTGCATAAACCCCATCGCCTGCGGTGAAATGTTGAAGCTGCAATTCAACAAAATGATAAAAATGAAATATGATGTGCTAATTTAAAAAAAAAAAAAAGCCCCTCAAGTAGTAATATCTGACGTCGTCTCATTGTGTTCAGAAACAGCAGTTAGTGCTTCAGCTCCGACTATCATCAGTGTCTGCTTAAGCTGCAATTAGGTAGCCAGTGAGGACTAATTCAGATAAACGAAGAATACAATTTTCCCAGGGGTAGCTCTTCTTTCCAAGAAAGCAACAAGGTTTTTTTTTCTCTCCAATCCTTTATTCGATCTTCCCTTCACTTTATCTTTTTGTTTCTGTCACAAATGGATCCACAGAGAAATGTATACATTTACTGCTGGCTTTATTCATTGTGTTTGTCTCTTGTCCTGAAAACCCAATTAATCCAGACATGTATGGATGGGTATTTTTTGAAGCAGGAGTCATAGTTTGAAAAGTTTGAAGGATATAAACTATTGTTGGGCCAATAAACCTTGCAGAAAGCTCCGGAATTAACTTTGAAACTCAACTTTTACGTCAACATGGAGTCTTCAATTCAATGACAACTGATGAAAAATCATAATGTGATATGATCACTTTAAATTGATATTTCATTATTAGGCTTTATCACACAAGGAACATGGCCACAGCTATGTAAAATGATTGTTTTATTACAGCTTTCAAATGAAAATGTTCAAGTGCATTTGCATTTTTCCATGGATAACATTCAATGTTCATTTATTGTTATTATACAACACAGGGTTGCATAATAAGATGCACTTTGTAGTCCCTTTATGCTACATATTAAAAAAAAAGATCTGTGGAGACTCAGACTGAGGGAAGAAGCCCCTCTGTAGTCTGTATTACAGGGAGAACAGACTGGGGTGGGGATTGTCTTTTAATATTTGGGCTCTGCTCAGGCACCTCACCTCAATAACCTCACAGATGCTGCATAGATGGATACTAATGATGTCCTAGTCGGTTTTAATCACCCGCTGCAGAGTCCCCCTTTCCTGGGCCATGCACAAGCCATGTTGTAATGTTGCCTGCCAGGATGCCGTCTACTGATCCTCTGTAAAAATTGATAAGAACTTGGCATGGGAACATTGCTTTCTTAACTTTGACTTGACATGGACCTACCTGAAATTACTTTAAAACAGCTTTGACTTGTAAAAGATCTAACTAAAGTCAAACAACCAATCATGTTCAACAATCACAAACTGGCTGCAGGAATTCACTCCAATTCAGTCGCTTATACATTCTGAGGTGAGGTTTTCTGTACAGGCCGATCAGTTTCTAACACAACTGATTCACAAAACCACTTGGACTTTGTGAACTTTTCCACATGCTGTTAGTTTATACATGGACTCAATGTGCCGAGAATATTGTTAACTGTATCTGATGCACATAAGCACGTGCAGAACATTGGTAAACTTATTACGGCCATCAAGACAAAATGCCATTAACATAACACGAAACGAGGTTCAAATGCAAAAATTATTTATTATTATTATTATTACTTGTGAAATTTTATTTCAATATGCTGCTAAATTGCACGCTGCGTATTGTTGTATATTGTATATACCTACGCTTAACCACAATGTCTGTTGCACTCTGTCACACTTAGTTAATTGGTTGATTTATTTTACGTTAGCTTTATTTTATTTGATGTTAGCTTATTGTCACTCTGATCCTTTCCCATCTTTGTATTGAAGCTGTTGCACAATAATTTCCCTCGGGATGAATACAGCTTCTTGAATCTTGAATCTTGAATCTAAAGATAACAATAACGGGTGGTCTGGTCAACCACGCAATGGGCCGTCGGACCAGAAACTCTGAACTTCCTAAATAAGGACCTAAACTTGAAACAAAGCCACGGAAACAATAATGCCAGCTCATCCTTCCCAAGCTAAGTAAAATGAAATAACAAATGAAAACTACATAAAGGAAATTATGTAATGAGTCGAACCAAAACACCAGGCTGCTGCCCCCAGTCAGTGTGACGAGAGATAGAGAGAGGGAGAGAGGGAGAGAGCTCTCTTTATGGCTGAGGCTTCATTAGGCCAACATGGTGCAGCTTGGTCCAAGAGTCTTCAGCCAATCAGGGTTCAGGAAAAGCAAGGCAGCCTGAGGTACTAATGGAGTAGAGAGACAGGTTAATACAATACTAACACAAGCAGAGGGAGTGCATAACAAACTGTATCTAAACATTGCTTTTGTTGTTGTGTTTTTAGAGTGACATATACTTCTATACCTTGTTTCCACCGAACAGTCAAGTCTAGTCTAGTTTGTTACACTTGAGTACAGTTATAGGTTTCCATTGTGAAAAGCTGTGGATGGTAGCAATAAAACCATTTCTAGTTCATTTAGTTCTGCACCTAGCACACTGATCCAATACTAAAAGGTGGAGCTAGAAACACTGCAGTCTGTAAAGGGTGCAGATGTTCCATCAGCGAAGAGGAAATACAGCGAGATCTGGAGTGAGCAGTGAGAACTGAAAAGGTTTTTCAGCTCCTTTCTCGACACATACCTGTTCACGACTCTTAGCATCCGGTAACAACCCCGCCTATCTTTAAAAGTACCATCTGCAGTGGAAAGGAAAAATAGACATATGCATCATTTGACAAAATGCACATCTCTTGAAACTCAAAATGTAAAAAAATTACAAAAATGTATGTGTCTTTTTTCTGTGTTGATGTTTGTGCATGAAGCCGTGTGTAGACATGTGCATGTTTGAATGCTCTGCTTTGCTAATAGATGGTTTGCTTTTATAACATCTGACATACTGAGACTGAAAGCTTTTTCTGTGACCATGGAAACGGCAAATTAGCCCCTTCACAGGCTACGGTAATCTTCAGGCTGACACTTAGACACTTGCATCATGAAGAGCGGGACTGAAGAGAGAGGAGAGGAGAGGAGAGAAAAACACCTCACATGTTGACATGTGTGTGCTTATCCTACTTTCCCCCAGGAGTAAGCTGTACCTTATACTCTTGTTGGAACCTTTGGTTCAAATCACAGCTCCATACCCGATTGAGCTCTTCCTTCTCTCTACCGAAGTCTACCAGAGGTCGGCTGGCTCGACGAGAGATGTCTCCTCCAGATGTAGCATCTGCAGATAAGTAGTGTGCGGTTAGGCCCCCTCGATGGCTTGGGAAGCAAGCTGTGTGCAGTAATTGAAGCTGGCTCCCCCTGGGGCTCTGCACTAATCGCTAATAAAGTCTACCTCCTCCCCACCACTGCCACCAGCGCTCGGCAGAATGCCTTTGACCCCTGCTTGCCTTTTCCAGTCCCATAATGAAGGTAAGGATGATTATATACACTGAATCACACACACAGTGTTAAGATACTATGACAACAGAGGCCTCACTAAAACTAGTGCAAACACACATTCCCACAGTACATACTGTACACTGTAATTACAGTATAGAATCAACATGCATTAAATATTAGCTCATACAGAGACATGCTGTCTGTGCATGTGCATCAGTGCACACTGATGTTCATGCACACATCAGCCACACATTTCCCCTCACAGTGTTTCTGCAACGCCCTTCAGGGTTATTTTTTCCCACGTAGTTTTAATTTCACAGTTGAAGAGAGGAGACAACTCTGTCTGCTTGGCACAAAGCACATTGGTAAATGAACAAGATTGGTTCTGAATAAAACATCTAGTGAGAATCCCCAAATGCTGAGCTGAATATTAGCTTTAGAAGGAAAAAGAGGATCAAAAAAGGAATCTTTTCGTTTCATACTCTTTAAGACACAAGCATTGTTATTATTATCAATGTATACATGAGTGTAGATTTTTTCTTTTTTAACATTTCGGAAATCATATTTTGTAGATATTCTTTGGATTTTTATTGCATTACTGGGCAATTTCATGACAGTAGTGAGATGACGGGAAACTGGAGGATAGAGAGAGGGATGTTGCCATGACATTGCCAGCCTCTAAAACCCCAAGACCACGATATTATATATTATTCAAAATGTATATCATTATAATGACAATATAACACCACACAAAAACGGCACATTAAAAATTTAGAGCCTTATATAGAAACAACTACCCCCACCCCAGCCTCGCATTGCCAGAACGATCTCAACAGTGCTGGGGAACAGTCTGGCTGCACCATCATTCTGGGATCAGGGGAAAAAACACTGTGTTTTTTTTTTGTATTTATTTAAACCAGTCACAATGATCTTTGGCAGCGCTAAGCCCGGGATGTAGCATTTATGCCCTTGCAAAATAGATAGCGAATATAGCAAAATTAAGTATATATTAGATATTACAGTCTGAACAAGAGAGGTGAATCACAGAGCTGTATGAGACTTGGACTTGAGGACTTGACTGACTTGACACTCTACCTAAAGACTTGACCTGGATGTGATATGATATGCTTCATATGCCCTTTCTAATAGCATATTCTTGACATACAAACCAAAAACACATTACAAGAAAAGACTGTAAAGTATATTCTATTCTATTCTATTCTATTCTATTCTTTAAAAAAATGCAATAGTGTAATATTGTATAACATAACCAGAATGCGTGCAAAGTCACCATAAGCAACGCTTTCAAATGTAGCTGCTGGTCTCAGAATAAAGTGGAAAAAAACTTTAAATTCAGATGAAAACAGACAATGCCATCATTAGAACCAAGCTGCTTTTATGGCTAGAAAAAAAAGTCTCCACTCCGAACTATGTCCTGTGTTTTGGAAAACCAGTCATCAACAGTCACATTTAGATCTGAAACCATAGCTTATGCATAATCTAGTGCCTGGTTTATAAGAAGATTTATTACTTCGAAAGCACAGACACCTAGAAACAAGGTTTTCAAGGTGACCGATCAAATTAAAAAAAGCGAACACACCTTCAAATAACAACCAATCATTCCCATTTAAAATAGCCAGTATCCTTTGATGAGAAATTGTATTAACAATCTCTCTTCTCCTTCAGAGTAATATCAGGGAGGGTAATCATTGATCCCTTTCTGTGAAATGCACGAACAATGAGGGATTTATCATGAAGGTTCTGGTGTGATGAAGGATGTTGCAGTTCCCTGGAAGGCAAATGTCAAAGGAGAAGCCAGGATCTTGTTTTACCGCTGATATCCAGCTGGATTCACTGGCAACAGAATCTTTTTTATTAGATTTTCTCTTTGTGTATGATTGTACACTTGTGGACCAGTGTTAAAGTGCAAATGTAAGCAATTGCTCAGTGTTTATTGTTTCCATGAGTGTGTTTCAATCAACCTGCAGGGCCCATTTGTCCTGGTCTCCATCAGACTTCCCGTCACTGACTGAGATGACTGTAATTATATGCTCAGTGTTGCTTCTCTCCAATACCAAAATAGATTTATGATTCACTGGCCCACGCAGTGTCCACACATACACGCACTCACAAACACACACACACACACACACACACACACACACACACACACACACACACACACACACACACACACACACACACACACACACACACTCAACATGCAGCCGCACAAACATGCGCACACCTCCCAAGTAATCAACTCTGATGGAACACAATTAATATCCAATTCCACCAGCCTTTGTTTTTGGCTGTGGATTTAAAAAAGAAATGAGGAGCTCTGGGGGGAATTGACTCATGAAAACCAATATTTAGTGTGTTGACACTGTCTGCTTGAGGTCAGGCATAAAGGACATGAGAGCTCAGGTCCGTATTGTCTTTGTGAGGGAACTACACTGACTGGAATCTGGATGCAGGGTAAAAGGAGAAGTGTAGGAACGCTAGCACAAAATACCCTCTGTGGGGTTTTTTTAGGATGTGAGAGGGCTTTAGTATGCCGGGGGCCTCGGGTTTTGGGAGACCAAGAAGATTCCAATATTAAGCTTCCTGTCTGGCTCTCCATGACACACCAATGGATAGCTAGCCGATTCATTCTCCCTGCTAGTTTTTCGATCAATAAGCAGCAGGGGAGGGAGCGGTATCTTGGCTTCTACATTTCCCCTTTAAATCAGACTTACTATGCAGGGAAGGCAACCCCTTCATCCTTTATCTTACTGGAGAGACAAGCCCAAGGAATGCCTCAAGGCAAACTGTGTGCTGTGCACTCTCCCTGGCTGCCTCAGAGATAAACGGTGTATTTGTAGCCTGTGGTCAAGTAATGTGTGTGTCAGAATATACGGTCACTGTGGTTAGACGTCTAGATAGACTGGTTTGAGGGTGAGGGACGACGAGATCGGATGGGTTTAAATTGCGCTTATGGCTGTAGCTAGATGGTTTGACCTCAAGGGTCCACTGACGGTTGGACAGCTGTTAATGCTTAACTTAATTTTCCTCTAATGAGAGCACTGTCAAGCTTCCTGAAGAAAATTAATTAAAAAGAAATGTATCACATTGAAAATCTGTCTCATTCATGTTTAGCCACGATTGAGTAGCACATGTTAGCATGCTAATATATGTAACTAAAATGGTGAACATGGTACACATTACACAGCATGCTAAAATTAGCATTTAGCCCAAAACACTGCTGTGCTCAAAGGGATACTTTGGATATTTAAGTGTGGGGTTGTATAAGATACTTTTCCATTGTCAGTGTATTACCTACAGTAGATTGCAGTCTCCAGATGGATAAGACAGGAGGACCATCATGGAAGCTAAGCAATGTACTGCTGTGCATGGGGGGCAGCAGCAAAACATATTTAAGCCACCAAAAAAATCAATATCAGGTTAAGTGTACTATAATATTACTGTACTGCAATATTTTCACAGCTTTTCCTTGCCGCCAGACAGCCATTTCTTTTTGCACTCCTTGTGTGAAAGTATTCTAAATAGAGCGTACACTTAAACTTCTTTTTTAAGGTTATTAATTTAGGTGACCGAAGTGTGTTTTACTGTGTGCCCCCATCAACAGTAACTGCTTGACATCTGAGATGCAGACATTTTAATGAAGCATACCGTAAAACAAAACCCAAACTCAGACAAAACAGAAACGCTGCAACACAGACCTTTTTTTCTTGTAGCTTGCAGGCATTACATTTTGGTTGGAATTTATGGTGTTTCAGCAGTCCAAAGGGAAATATTATGGGCAACACATAAATCGTTGTTTTTTTTTCAGGAAAAAAGCACACTCTATTCGCCAATCTATTCAGCAAGACTGACTTAACAAGACTTTGTCTGGCTTCAAAGCCAATGCTTTAACTCTCCTTCAATACATCTGTCTACCTTAACACCCACTCTTTACTTTATCGCCCTCCTCCTTCCTCTCCCTTTTGCCAGAAAGATGGATGGCCACAAATCAGGATGGGGGCGGCTGCCTCGGACAGCCTGATGGGGAGCGTGAATGAGCCATCACTCTTGTAATGAGGTATTGGGACACAAACTAGGGTGAGTGGGTAGTGAGGAGGAGGAAGGGAGGGATGGGGATGGGGCGATCAGCCCATCAGAGGTCAGAACAGAGAGGTGGGACAGGAAAATGGCGAGCATAAACACTGTGGTATTAGTGGGAGACAGAAATAGCTGCAACAGGGGGCTTGGTAACGGATCAAGGTCAGGTTATGCAAGTGTGCATCTGTGTGTGTTTATCACAAGGGGGTGGGGGCAACAGTTAGTTGGGACCCCCCTCCCCAGGTGAGCAGTTAAGGGCAAACCCATTTGGTGTTATTGTGTGGATATGTCAGAGTGTTCAGTACCTGCTGCGAAGAGAAGGGTAATGAGTGCAATTCCAGTATGGAGATGTTTGTTTAGGGGGCACCAGGAAGTATCTAATTAATGCCCTGGTGAGGCCTGACCTTCTGTTCAAAGTCTGTGCTGCCCGGGCCGCCATAAGTGAGGCTTGAATTATTGATAAGACTGAGAGGAGAAGTAGGAGAAAACTAGGGGAACCAACAGGAGTTATCTTTTGCATGTGCAAGTGTGTGTGAGTATGTATGTGTGCAAGCAAATGAGCTCGCAGGAAGTTTAACAATCTATAAAGGGCGAGTTAAAGGGGACTCACCCTGAGGGCGGGCGTTTCTCTGGCCTACAGGGAGAGCAGCATCCTCAATAGCATGTATTCTTGAGAGAGGGTTAAAGGTGATAGGAGAGAAGAGGATGGAAGTGGAGGAGAGCAACAGGAGCTTGATCTGTTGTGATGAAACATGCACCAAGCAGGAAACATGGGAAGATACCAACAGAGAGGGGAAAAAAAATGAGTAAAAGAAAGATAATGTGTCCAAACATTTAGGACTGTGCCTGCATGGAAATCAGCACAGGGATCCTCAGTGCAACAGAGAAAGGAAAAGGGGAAGGTTGTGCTGCGACTCCTAAATCAGACTGGTGCTTTTCCCAAATGCACCGCTGTTATTTTGCCACAGCTGGGATTCGCTCACAGGCAACAGATGGAGGTAATAAAGCCTGCAGCACGGTGGACGCTGCTGTCCCACTGGGCCGTCTGCGAGCAGGCACACTCCATCCTAACCCTGACACACATAAGGCCCGCAGAGGACTGAGTAGGGTACGAATGGCTGGCAGGCAAGCTGACCAGCGGGGCAAGCATTCAATCTGGGAGAAACAGGTCGTGTTTAGGGCTCACGCTTTGAGAATGATTCGTGAATTGACTCCAGAAGTAAAACAAGGCATGGAGCCTAAATATAAACAGGGACTGGAAACGTGGCGTAGAGTGGGTTTTAAGTTGCAAACATATTAACAAATCAATACACAGCACATTAGCGATGTTGACATGAAAAGGAATAGTTTGATATTTTGGGAAACACAGTCAGTTCAGTCTTTATTAAACAAACAAGAAAAAACCTGTTATCAATGACATTTTAAGGTCCTATATTATGGTAATTTTCCAATTCATATTTATATCTTGTGTTTCTATTAGAACATGTTTACAAACTTTGATACTTTTTTTGAATAAAACTTTCAAAAATACATTATTTTTCCCCATACTGTCTGTCTAAAGATACTTACCCTCTGTCTTTAGCGCCTGTCTCTTCACGCCCCCCTCCTGAAAAAGCCCTTGTCTGCATTTCCAGGTCTTCCACATTTGCACTCTGCGCATTTCTGCAACTTCATTGCAGCCGGGGAACGGCACTTTAGCAGCATTTTCTACCATAGTAAAGTTGTGATATCAAAACTGTAAAGAAGTCCTGACAGCTCATTTAAAGACAGTTTCTGAATACAGGCTGTGTGCATTTATCTGTGGATTGAGGGTTTTGATACTTTGTCATTATTATCATAAATCTCAAGCACTATTTATGCATCATATTGTCTTAAAAAGTCAGCTGCAACAATAGTTTGACAGTAATACACAAACTATCATTGCATAAGTTACCTTGAAATCGCACAGATTGCATGAAATCTCTTCAGACTACAAACCTGAACACTTTTGAATAAATTTGAAAGACTAATTAGCCTTTGGCGATTAGCTCCTACTCTTGCATTTATTGTCTTCTCCATTAATCCCAATCTACCCAAACACCTACGCTCTTTCTCGGCTAAGTCATTAACGGCAAACCTCCCGTGGGATCTGAAGCTACCTGCATCGAACAAAAACAAATACTAGCTTGTTTCATGCATGAGCCGCTGGAGCCCCTGGGACTAGTATGAAGTCAGGAGACGGCTGCTCCCGCTAATGTATTTTTAATCACTTGTGTACACTTTTCATTCTCCCATCCAGACCGGAGACAGATGTAGTTGGTCCTCGTGTCACCTTCTTATTATCTAACATCAAGTATTTTTGGACATGTTTTGGTCAGGAAATAAGCCGTGCTGGCTTTTTTTTTTTTTGTTTACCTTTTTCCATGTTCTGTATAAACCATTTAAGCAAAAACAGGGACGTGGAGGAATGCATGTTGCTGCCAAAACTGCTCCCTTGGAGTCATCAAGCTTGGCCACAGGGAAGACAGAAAGGGAAGGACGGTTGTCAGCTGTTCCTCCAAATGCACTATCTATACTCAATAAAGAAACATTAACCTGACTTGAAAGGAGAAACTAAAAGGGAGATCAGACACACACACACACACACACACACACACACACACACATATCACAGCGTGGCCAGGATGCTGTCTTTCTTTTAACTTAATAAACAGCGCGCTTTTGTTTACATATAGAAGCTTTTTCTCCGTCCAAAGCTATTCTTTTCTATCTCAGGCAACCTCTGGCCTTCTTTTCCTTGGCAAGGCAAAGGCAATTTCTGTATATATTCACATCCCTGACTATGTAAACACTCACAAACACAAGGCACTGACATCCTGTTTTCGACTCACCTTCTTTCTCCTTGTGGGGGCTCACAAGCACAAATGTTCTCTGATCTCTAATTCAAGGTTCACCCCGCAGCTCGTGCTAAAAGAATCAAAGAGACGTACAGTAGAGGTGCTAGGAGCGAAGCAGAGAAGCACATAAAGGAAATAACATGATGACAGAGATAACAGAGATGTCGGAGTGGATTTGAGCTTTTGCAGAAACGGCAGCAGCAGCAACAGCGCGAGCCAGATGTGACAGTCTGCATTTTGTCTTTCCCTGACAGAGTGAGAGTGATGGCTGCTTTGATCCAGCACAGGATCTGACATATTCTCAGTTCCTATCTAAGCACTCAACACAACCCCACTGGCACGCACAAGCCTCGAAACACGCTGGCGTTCATAAGCAAAGATAGAACGGCGAAGTGCTTGAAACAAAGTCCCACAAAGCCACCTTTCATAGGTTGGATGTGATGTGATGTGATGTGATGTGATGTGATTACAAATCGTTCCATTAGCTCTCATCTTCTCCTGGGACGGAAGATTTTTTTGACACGAGGCAAAGCCGCATCAGGAAAAAAGAGTTTGCGTCCATCTGTATGGGAAATTTACCGCAGCATGTTCCCATCGCAGTGTTTTGCTTACAGCCCACCTGCGGTAGAGTAAATGTTATCATGGTAGAAAATGGGCTGGCATGCATGTCCGTACGGAGATGCGCTCCCAAGCGTAAATCCACAGTCAAACAGTGAAAAGGCCCTCTGAGTCTCTGTAAACAGTGGATAGGTACTTCGGCCTTTGGTTAGATTTGGGAGCTGCTTTCACCTTAGGCAATATAAACTCTTCCACCCTGTAAGCAAAACAATAATCAGTCCTCTATTTACAGTGAGGCTTTGTTTGCAGAGTGACACGGTGACATCACAACGGACACTCTAATCCTCAAGCTATAATATGGAGTTAACAAGGGTTGAACATGGGCTTTGGAGGGATTTTCCCAGACCCTCTACTGCATATCCCCATATAATATCGTTCACATCTATGCATACATATAGGCATTCTTGTAAGTGTCCTCTGGCCTGCAGATTAACTACAACACACGCTAGCAATGGTCAAAAAAGAAAAAGTACATTTACTCCACTTGCTGTGCATAGGTACAATTTAATAAAGGTACATGACTATTATGCTGCTTTATTTATAATTATAAAATACATTAAAATACATAGTTATAGATTCAATTATGCAACAGAAGTGCATCTGGGAGCCGGCGGTGGAGGAACATGGAGACTTTTACATTTCTGTTTATTGCTATTGTTTATCTTGTTTGTATACTGTTTTTATTAAATTTGTTTTAATCAGCCTACATGGTGCATTTTATTAATTTAATACATTATTCAATCTGGGACGGGAGTCCCCCCCAACCCTGTCCCCGTTAATAAAAAGAACAGTCCTAGGCTGCTTTATATAAGTAAGCCACCTGACATATCCATCCAGTGACGTCATTGGAGGCAAGAAAGAACTACAGGGAATTAAATCATTAATAGTCTTAGATACAGCAGCGGAGAAAACAGTTTCACCACAGTGTTTATTAAATAGTTGTTTAGGTGCGTCCAATCATATCGCATGACCTTCTTCAGCAGGTAAGGGTTTGTCCGACATGGATGTCAAGTCAGATGAAGATCATGTGAGGATTGAAAGAAACAGAACCACTTCTAAATTCAATGTGTAACAGGTACTTTTACTCAGTACACTTTGCTGCTAATCTGTACTTATTCTTTCTCAAATATGAATGCAGAACATCGTTATATTGCTACTTTTACTACTCTGAAAGCTTCCTCTATCGCTGGTATCTGTGTTGTCATTAAATTAATCTGTGGGTTGATGTTGCTGCACCATTAATCTGATTAGTATGATCTTGATTTTTTTCCCCCACAGGACCTGAGGGTACAGCCTGCTCATGTACAGTAGATGCACTTAATCATAATAACAGCATTTTCACTCTAACAGCAGCAGAGTGTCTCCTTCTATATCCAAACATAAGAGTTAAAGTTTTTTTGACACTAAAAGCCCCTCGTTTGAGAACAAATCAGTGCTTCAATTCATTTTCCTGTGTGGACTGTGATACTGAGACATCCAACCTGTGGGCATCTTAAGTGCCTCTTATCATCAGCATCTGCATTATAAAGAACCAAATTGGGCTGATGATGCTTGCACAGCTGATCCCTCACCCCTGGGGCTTGAACCAAAGGAAATGTTGCAATCCTGAGCCATGGATTTAGTCTGGATAGTGTTTATCCGCCAGTCTGTTTGGATTACTGAATAGCACAGAGGATATTGTTCAGATGTGGTTCCGTGTTGTGTAGAACAGAGCTCAGAATGAGATGTGTCTGCATGATCAGCCCATGTCAACCAGTCAACCACACAGAAGTCCAGATGTAATCCACCGCCACAAGCAGCAGTGAGGAGATAGTTTCATCGTGGAAAATGCGTTTACTTGGGAGAAGTGGTATAGGGGGAGATTCAAACAAGACCATGCCGTTGTGCAGTATGAAAGTAGTTTAATTTGGAATAGCTAGAGGATACAGGAAGGATAGGGTGCGGGTCATGTTCGGTTGGATGACTAGGGTGGAGGACAAAAAAAAGGGGGGGGGGTCAATTGCCGGGGGATGAACAGGGTCAAACAGAGTCGTGGTGTGGCTGGAATGTCTGGGAACCCAGGGGTCGAGACTCAGGGTGGGGGCATGCCTCGATGAGCTTTCGGCTTCATTAGTTCACCCCCCGGGGGTTCAAGTCCAGGACCTTCTTGTGGTGCGTCAACGGCACTAAGTGCTGAGCCACAGTGACGTCCTACTGAGAGGGAAGAGAGGAGAAGAACAGGGTTCGGGGCAGCATTGTGAGAACTGAAACAAACAGGAGAGAGAGGGTTACACACACTTCCATAGCTCTGCACAGGTGATTGAATTATCAGGAGAGAGAAGCGTGGTCCCGCTCCTGAACATTCATAATAACTTCATTTAAACTGAGAAGTCACAGACAAGAGCGACTTTGCAAACTCAAAGTTTTAAAGCATAATTAGATTAAAAGTTTAATTTTATAATTGTATCCACAACGTTACTTTGACATGGGAAAACCAGTTGCTTGTAGATATAATCAGACTTCATCCCCAAATGATGAGAAAGAAAAAATTTGGACCCATTTGCAAACGTCCAATCAGCGTTGGTTTTGAGGCGGGTTTAAGTGTGACGTAACGCATGCAAATCCAACCTGATCTAGACACATTTTCAGACAGCAGTAGCCCTAATTCTGTTAGCCGCTCGCTAACGCTTTTTTCTCTTGGATCCTTCCGTTGGAATATGGACTGGGCACCTTTTATCCATACATTTGCGTTACACAAACGGTAAATATCCTTAACCGACATGTTGTTTACTTTCTGAGTGAATCAGTCCATCTGGCGGAGTCAGGTTAACAATTCTACACATTTGGTCAATTTTTTTTAATTCAAATTAAGAGTGGATATTTAAAATTTCAAGAATTGAATTCAAGCAGTGTCCTGACAGTACTAAGCCAAACAACAAACTTTTTTTCTAATCTTAACCAAGTTGTTTTGTTGCCTAAAGTTAACCATCATATTAGGTAAGATATCAAAGAATTGTCATGCACATGTTTTTGTAAGCTGTACAAATCCATTGATGAGAATTTGTTGCACCAGAAGAGGAAGTGGCCTGTTACCCTTCTGTCCTGTTCCCAAAGCGAACAACATTGCTCTCTGTAACCCCCATCTTATTTTCCCCAGAATGTATTCAGCCCGTCAGACGTGGAAGCACACATGTCTTTTCCTGTTTTTGACTTTCTCTGTCTCCGCTCTTTCCTGTTGTGCATGTCTGCTCAACGGCAGTGTGTTTGTCTAAAACGTTTGCATGTGAGATGTTACATTTGCGGGTGTTTGCAGGTGTCGTATGGGGCAAGAAACAGGTGGGATTGCTATTGATTTTCTCCATGAGCTGGTGCATGGGCATAAAAGATTTAGGGAGAGAGCAAAAAGGCAGAAGGCCCAGATGTGTTCATTGCAGCTCATTGGAGCAGAAGCTCCCAGAGTTCATCAGTTTCTCTGAGGCTGCTGCTCTAACCTCCAACCCCATCCAACCAGGCAGAAGCCATCCTCTTTAATTCCCTCCATCTCATGAAGACTTTTGTTGTTAGTTGAATCTCAGGCCAGTTTCGCTCTGCAGTGGCAAAATTCTGAATCCAGGGGATATGAACCGGCCGCGACAACGGTGCTGGTTTTGTGTTTCGCCCGTATTTAAAAGTAATCATTTTAAACTCTCATTCATCCCTTCATCCATGACACTCTTAAACAAGTAGCCACAGACACATCATCCCTCAGAATGAGAAGTAGTTAGTATTAGTAGTTTTATTCTAGATTGCATTTAACTTGTAGTATTTATTATCCATCACTCATATTTTTTGGATTTAAAGGCTTTTTAGGATTTTTTTCCTTTCTTTTTATAGATTTTAATTTGAATGTTCTATGCAGCATTACTTATTGTATCTTTTTCTTTGATATGCCTTATAAGTCTATGTTTACTCTGGAGTACATGCAATATCCAACTTTGTGCAATATGCAACCATATGCAATATGCAACTACCTCATGTATTATCATTGTATAGTTGGTCTTGTAACTGTGTATGTTCTTTATGTGCAGCTGTACTTGCCACTTTTAGCCAATGAAAAATTTCCTTCGGGACAATAACCTTTATCGTATCTTATAGTTACTTGTGAGTCTGTGTATGTGTGTGTGTGTGTGTGCGTCATCATGGCATTGTTGGTGTGTGGTCCTGGAGACACCTGGGAACTACAACAGAGGTGGAGCATTTTTCAAGGTGTTTATACGTCTGTCTGATTTTGTCACTGTGATATCAGTGTAAACTGAAAATAAAATTGTATCGTATTGTAAATGAAGCCACTATTATAACTTGTGTTCTCAAATCATCTATTTAAAGCCACTTTTATGATTAAAGTGGAATTTAGAAAAGATATTTTGCAACTCTTTAGACACTGAATATAAGGTGCCAAAATATGTGAGATAACACACTCTCTAGGATTGTAAATTTGTTTGGTGGAAACTTAGACAGCTGCTTCATCAAGATGCTTTACTAGTGTTGGCAGCTTGTGTTTTTGGGTCAGTGGATTTGCCAGTGCAGTATGCAAAACTTGTGAATTTCCCCTATTTTTGCTGCCAATGTGTTAATTCCTGGCAAACATGGTCCTGATAAAACGTCTCCTTTTAAAAAGACTTGTCATCAAGGTCTCTAAGCAACCCTCTACTACAGGGCACAAAGAGCTAGTTAGAAGCCACTGTAGTAGCAACAGCAATGTGAAGGCGTGTGTCTGTGTGTGTACAGTACGTGAGTAGATTCAGCATTGCTGGCAGTGCAGCGCTGTGATGAATCACTGTAATTTGCACATCTTGCAGAGGCGGCGATACCACAGACTATTAAAGACAGCAGCCTTGCATTGATTACCATAGCAGGTAATTGCTTGGTGAAGATAAAAATCAGTGCTAATCCTCGGATGTTGTCGGGTTTGAAAAAAGAAAAACTTTTGATCTTCCCAGCGGGTATGTAAAAGCCTGGCAACGCCAAAACAGATAAGCCGGAGTGGACTAAATCAATTCCTGCAGTGGGTTAATTGCTTTTCTATGCATGTCTGGCACATTTTAAGAGTGAAGGGGGATTGTTTTTATATTGATTCACTGCACAGGGAAGATTTTAATTTCCCCAAACCTCTCTGACAGTACCAGCAGTCTGAGGTTAGAAAATCCAATTATCTGGGCTCGCCCCAAAACTGCACTAAAACCACAGGAGAGTCATGATATTGAAATGACTGACATGATTCAATGGGCCTTCTAAAAATTTGAATGACTTGAGATAAGTATTAACAGATCAAGGTCGCATTCGCTGTGATAATAAACAGATTCAGGAAGGCTTTTGTCCTCTGTAAAATACTGTGTTTTGGGAAATATGTGACGCATGCTGCGACTCACTGCACAGGCACTGAAACACATCTGGTTTTGCAGTGGTGTTGCATGTACCAAAACAGAATTTATTTTGAAGCATTTTTGAGTAATGTTGGGACTGGAAGGAGGGACAAAATGAATAGTGACTAAAAATGAAAGCATGCATGATAAAAATCGCTCTGTTTCTTTTTTTTAGGAAAGTGTTGACGGACACTATTTTCCTACAATGCCGTGTAAAATAGATATTATAGAGAGGAGCTGCTCACAGCTGGAGAAGGTGAAATAACATTGGACAGGGGTGTGATGGCTCACCAGCTCAATAACTCATGCATCTGCATAACAAATACTGAATGTGTAAGTATCTTTCCTGCTCAGGTTGCACTTAGGTTTGTTGGGGCATCTGTCAACAGTAGTACAACAATTATACATGTATTATAGTATGTAACTGACAAAGGACTGATGACTATAAAGAAATCATGAATAAATAATGCTAAGCAGTTTTATTTATGTAATAATGACTAGATTAGGGAGCAAAAATTTGTAGTCCGGCCCCGGTTACCTCAGTGACATCAGCTATAAATTCCTGAAGAGTCGTTGAAAAACTCTATGAGTGTGGCTGTGGCATCGCTAACTTTGCCATGCCTTATGTCGCCTAAGCCGGGAGGCTAATCCAAAAATGGACAAACATGCCTACAGTCTCTGCTAGTCACCTATGATGGCACGCACATGTCACTCAAAGGAGCCACGCCCTTAATTATGCAGAATTTTAAAGTTGCAGTCCGCAAGATTTTATTCAATTTAATTTTCTTCTAAAGTTGCTATCTTTGAGTGTGTTAAAACAATAGTGATTGATATTATGATCCACTAATGAAAGTGATTGTACAGCTCTACAATTTGCGTGTCTGTGGCGACATTCCCTCGCTAGATGTAAATACGTGGCCATGTTAGTGAAGCTGCTGACAGTGGTTGGTCTGCCGGTCCAGATCGTCGTGGACGGTTATGCTGCATTCATTTTAATCGGAAATTGGGAACTTCTAACTTCTGAGTCAGGCTTATAGTAAGGGAAGTGTAACAAGAATGTATGTGTGTATGGATTTTAGAGGGTAATATAGGGGACTGACTGGATGTAGAGAGGTGAATGTGTGTCAATCAAGTTTACAAAAGAGCAAAAAAAAAAGTCAAAACACAAGGCGACCGTGAACTGTGCATGGAGTACATCTTTAAGCCTTAATATAACTTAAGTGGGGAAAACCGCTCAGCCCCGTACAGTTGTCATAAATAGACAAATACGAGCTAGAAACTATTTTCACATGGGGGTCTATAGGGATTGACTCAGTTTTGGAGCCATCTTCAAGGTGCCATTCAAGAAACTGAGGGTTTGGCTTTACTGTGTTGACTTCAGTTTTCAGCTCCAGAAGTTGCTACTTGATAATAACCAAAAAGATAATTAAATAAATAATAAAAAAAACAAAAAAAAACAAATGACACCCTGGAGTCACCCTGCAGTCTGGGACTTGGGGCATTTGCCTGCTTCGCAAAGATGTGTGCAAAAAACAACATTTGTTTTTTACACTTGTTACGATAATGTAATAATGTAATGAACCCTCTAATGAGTATTGTGTTCATTATCTCAATCAAATTCAGGATTTGTGTGTTAAAGTGTGTGCTTGGATGCGTGCTAAAACAACTGAAAAGCTAAATCTCAAATGCATTCCCATTTAGAGGTTTACAACAATACAAATACTCTAAATGTAGGTTTGAGAATAGGAGGTGGGTAAGAGGCAGGAATTAGCATTTTGCTCTTTCAGCCCTCCTTTAATCCATTAATTCTGCCTTCCATTAATTGTTGCAACAGACTGATTAAATCTCAATAACTCCAACGTGTTCCGTTAGTGGTGTGTTTTAATTGAATTCTTTCTGCACGTTGTAATAGCCAAGGCTGCAGGGGAGACCACTCTTTCTGTTCACCTTGATGTGCTGGAAACAGAGACAGCCACAGGCCATAATAGAGACTTCACAAAACTCTGGGAGAAGAATACAGCAGTGTGATGATCACTTCAAAGCCGTCAGAGGGCCTATACATAATGGATGCACAAGAGCAGTCCGCAATGAAGTGCATTGTGCTTCCCTCCCAATTAATTTAGAGGTAATTATTCCTTAGGCACCTTAATAAGATGAGAGGCCACCTTAGAGAGGCTGCTGTTCTCCCACTGCTGGAATTAGAAAAGACATTCACAAGCAAAACTGTGATCACTTGCCAGTCACTGTGGCACGCTCTGCAGTCCTGTCAATTGTGCTTTTTTTGGCCTATACACTTTAACCATGCTCAGACATATTTAGCACAACTCCAAGAGGAAAAAGTACAATGACTAAAGAGGTGTTTCAGCAACTTAGCTCAGTGAGACCTATCTTAGATATTCCTAGTGACACCACTATGAAGTAGCTAACTAGTCTATTTGCATATTCTGCAGACAAAGACACACATTACCATGGATACATTAGGATAGTTTGAAGTTTGTGGTCATCTGTCGAGTCCAGTATTCACTCTCCTTGTAGCTCTGGTTTTGGTCTCCCCCAGCTCCTGAGAGAATTATTTGGTTTGTGAGCAGCTAATGCTAAATTATATTCACCAGCTTGCTGCTATCTTTATCTGTCTGCTATTTGGTTTTGGCCAAGACCAGTAGAAAGAGGCTAAGTCACCAATCATAGATGGCAGTGCTTTGGGGGTATGACACATCCGCAGTAAACTCTGGTCTGCAATTGCCATGATGCTTAATAGGTCATGCACTATCATAGAAAGAGAACAGCGCTTGTGTCATACCCATAGACTGTATAAAAATTGGATGTAGCCTCTTCGTCTGGGTCCGTTCCCCAAGTCCAGGTCGAGATGTCGGAGTTAGCATGATAATCGTGACAACTAGCCTCCGAGGAGTGAGGGCCTAATCATTCATAAGCTTTAACCTCCCATAAATTAAAAACTAGCCTGGTACAAAAATATTCCCCCTGATAATAATATTTTATTATAAAGTTCAACAAAGCACTAAGTTGATTTTGTGTGAGTGACAGGTTTAGTCTTTCCAGGACATGTTTTGAACTGTGAACTTTTTCAGTTTTTCAGCATCACTAATGCATAAGGCCCATTTGAATGCAAAGAGGAAGGAAGCCAACTATGTTCCTGGTGTATTCGGGAACAGTGCAGGATTCTCTGTTGTTGCTGCAGTGTGCTTGTTTGTGGAGTTTGTGGGGACTCACAGATAAGATGCACACACACACACACACACACACACACACACACACACACACACACACACACACACACACACACACACACACACACACACGGAAACACACACACACACAAACACATACACAGTACGAATGAACTGATGATGATGTACAGCCTCAGTGTGTTGAGGAGCCTCCTCAGCAGTACACAATGCCAGGAGAGTGCAGGGACTGCTGAGGCTGACGCAGCGAGAGTGTCGGGCCAAGGAAACTACTATCTGCTCTCAGTGCACCACAGAAACAGTGCCGCTCTGCAGCTTTTGGAGCTCAGCATCCAAAGATTCCCTGGCCCCATTGTTATTGGCAATGTTGCTTGTTGTTTATGTTGTCTCTCTGCTGCCGGAGTCCCCCTGCATGTTAAACATTTGCAATTCTGAGATTTTATTTGATCTTCTCCTCGTCCCCCTCAGAGGCAAATAACATCTACATTTTTCTGCGCCGTGCTAAATAAATCAAAAAGCACATTTGGTCTTGCAACACTTCCTGGTAAAATAATGGTTCAATAAATAATACTACCAAACAAAATTCAGCCCCCCCCCCCCCCCCCCCCCCAACCCCTGTCCCTCAAGTGCAAGTCACAGAGCTTCAAAGCCTCTGACATTTCAATGGGAATTCTTTTAATATAGTTGTAATAATGTTAGCTTTGCACACTGAGGATTTCCAGACAATAAGGCCACTATCCACTGAGACTACAGTTGCTCGCTTTTTCAGTTGTTTGTCTTCAAAATATTTGGGCCAAATGTTCAAGGCCACATGAAAAAGGCTTATATTCTGATTTTAGCAAATGTTATGTATCCAATAACAATAGAAATGTACAGTATTTTCATATTATATATATATATATATATGTACAGTATATATATAATTTCCCCTCGGGATGAATACTGTTTAATTGATTGATTGATTTATTGATTGATTGATTGATATATACAGTGTATATATATATATGTATATATATGTATATATATACATATATATATATATATATATATATATATATATATATATATATATATATATATATGTATATATATGTATATATATATATATATATATATATATATATATATACTGTATACATTTGGTGTTTATAAGGAAGCTTTCTCTCTGAATGTCAAGACTCTTAACCCCTGCTAGTACTCCATGCTATATAGGTGATTTAAGCACTATTAATAACTTTAAATTGGTCCAGCTCAAGTGTCAGATCTCATCCTAAGTGAGTTAACAGTCATTATTTTTTATTATGACAAAATACACTTTGGAGAGTATGGGAATATTGTGTTTCTTTCTTTCTTTCACTTTCTACATATGCCTTTGTACATCTGCATCATTATCATCAGCAGAATTCATGCTGCTCACAACAACATCAGTGAGGCATCCTTCTGTCTCCAACTGTCTGTATATTTTTAATACTGCTTCATATTCACCTCAAAATGCATCAATAGGAGCTCCAGTAGCTGGATGCCTCGCCTTATTTGTGGGCAAACGGTGAAGGGATAACTCTATAACTCACCCCAATTCCACTGAATTACCATCCTATACTTCATAAAACACAGAGAGACAGGACCAGTCAGAGGACAGCACAAACCAGACGGCTCTGGCGCTGTAGATTAAACTCACGTCAAGCTGCATTCTGCGCCCCACTCTTCCCCACACTGACAGCAGATGGCCTGCAGGGCAACGTGTCAGCAGGGCACCCATCGCTATGAATAAAAAAAGTGACTATCTCCAGAAGGCAGAGAATAGTATGGAACACAGTGCTGTGATTTGCAGCAAGAAAACTTTGGTCGGCTGTCAAACTGACGTGGCTAAATTTGAATTAACTCAAACGATGTGATGTGAAGACATTACATCTTGACCGCATGGGTATACCATTATTACAAGTTCTATTAAATATACTCCCGCATGAGGCTTACCCTGTTTTATATTTGTGTCTATATTTGGGATATTATAATTCCCATGTAGAGCAAGCAGGGCTGTTCCAATCATGCAGCAGTCTATGCAAAACAGCAACAAGCCAATGTGCCTCGCATTCAGACATGCCATGTCATATTTTCCACAGAGAAACGACGCGGGCCAAGCACTTGGCTCCCAGATTAGACTTTCAGGCCATCTGCCGCGCAATCCCACATATTCACTCTTTTATGTGATGCTTGGTTATCAAGTCTTTTAACGTTTCCATTTATTTCATGCTACTGCTCATCTCCACACGCCTGCTTCCCTGTCATTATACAGTACTACCCATGATGCTGCTGTATATCATCTTACATATCATTAATCACGTTCAGGGGTTGACAAGGACCACGGAGACAGCAGAAATGCAGAAACAAAACCTCTTCGTGCTCACTTATCAGGTGGAAAATTCATGTAGAGGGTCTTTAAAGCATGTAAAGTGACCCTACTGAAATACTGGAAGTGTGTCTGTGTGTGCAGTGGAGAAGCTCTAAAAGCTTTCACTATGACTCTTTGGAAACATGTGAGTTTAAATGAGAGAGAGAGAGAGAGAGAGAGAGAGAGAGAGAGAGAGAGAGAGAGAGAGAGAGAGAGAGAGAGAGAGAGAGAGAGAGAGAGAATGGAATAGGAGTGAATGCAGAGAGAAAAGGGTGCAGAATTAGGAGATTAAAGTAGCTGCAGGATTAGGCCCCAGGTTTTAATGATGGGAATGGAAAAGCTGTGAACAAGAGTCTGACACATTCTCTCTGGCCCTCCTCTCCTCCTCACCACCTTTCTCCAGAGCATGTGTCTCCTGCTGATTGCCTGGACAGCCTCCGGGGAGAGCCAGCGTTGCTCTACGTTAAATAAAATACGTTTGTTTAGAGAACATTTATGTGCAAGCACACATTTCCTAAAGCAACACGGTCGTTCTGGTTAACAATTTATGTGCAGACTGGATTGCAGATTTTGCATGTGCAACTTGCGTTTTCATGCACTTGCACATGTAGACATTTGTGTTCACACACGCACACACACACACACACACACACACACACACACACATGCACACACATGCACACTCAGACATTTCATATTTGCATTCACATGCATAACTCAAACACTGGCTTAAGGTTATTGTTTGGTTAAAGTGCTTACATGATTTACAGCGATCAGACATCCACAATAACTGAGTAAACATCTGGAAGGATGTGTAGTTGCTTCATGGAATAATCTTTTTTTTTGCCGCGTAATGAAAATGGGATTGTGGGTGTGTTCTATTTTTTATGAATTTACAGAACACCTTGACATGATGTATGTCAAATGCAGGACCACCAGACTAAAAAACATTTTTTCCCATTGCCATCAAACTCCTAAACAGCCAATAGGAGTATAATCATCATCATAATAGACCACATTCAGTCCTATAGCTGCACAGTTTGCAAATGCAGCTGTCTATGTTTACATTTTACATTTGCATTTTTTACTTAATTGTGTAATAAGTTACCTTTTTAAACATTGCTTTGTTTTTGTATATGGTGAAAACAAATCCTTGTATATATTTTATTTAGATTTGTTATATTGTGTGTCTGTGGACAGTAAATTAAGAATTCCATTGTATAGGGAAACTTGTTTCTTTACTGTGCACATCACAATAAACACTTCAGTCAATCTTGAATCTGAACACTTTGAACTGAATTGAATATTGTATGTGGCTTGATAGCCATAAATTCCCAAAGATTTTACTTTTTTAAATAAAAAAAGAAAGGTTACGCATCACTGCTTTACCTCTGAGGAGCATTCACACAATCAAATCAGACTATGCATACTGATATGCAACGTGTAATTCAGGTGTGTGGATCTAACAAAAAGAAAAAAGAAGAAGAATGGATGTAACTGTGGATGGATTTTTGATCATTTATAATCTTTACTTCCAATATATTCAACTTATAACAGTTTGGTATTGAATCACCACTAAGAATAATAAGAACAAAGCAGTTGGTTACGCTATGTGGCCACTTCTAATAATGAGAAAACTGCAGGCTGCAATTTTTATACCAGTATGAACCTGCGGGTGTGTTAGACAGCTTGACTGCCTGATCTGCACTCCCCTTTCAGGCATAATAATTAGGCCTCAGTTCTCTTATCTCTCCTAAAGCCACATTCCATTAGCACATACGTACTCCCTGCATACAAAGTTTATCTTTGAGTGTGAAACTCATCCTGACCGCTGAAATACCAAAAAATCCCAAAGTCCCTCGCTGCAGCACTGTATTTTACAACGATCATTTTCAGCTGAGCTTTAATTGTCAGGAGGGCTGACAGTACTGAAGATAACTCATGCCCCGAAGAAAATGAGATGCTAATGTATTGCTGGCCATTCGAAATAAATCTGTGAGGTGCTCTTTCATGCAGATGCAAGGAGCCTGGTGTGTCAGCGAAAAAGGTAAAAACGGATACATTTATGGAAAGAAGATGGAAGACTGTGTCCAGGATGTTTGTAGCGGCAGGTTTCCTTTGACAAAGGCGGGGTTGCACTGTCAGTCCTCGGGGGAAGAAGTACTCTGATCTTTTTTTCAAAGCCAGTCTTACCTTTCTGGCATTTTTGCACTTTTCTTTTGTAATCTTGAAATGCTCCTAATAAGCATAAGGCACACTAAAATGGAAAAGACATCCAACAGTTGTTAAAACGCATCAATATTCAATTCTCACATATATTTGATATAAGTCTGACCAATCATTTTATTTGGTCCGATTAAAATGATTTGCTGAGCTCATGCTGTGTTCCAGTGCCATGGGAAGTCTGACTTTGCGGACCTCCAACTAGGAAAAGTGCACTGGAACGTCTGTCAAAGTGAAACCTCCTACTAGCGAATTTGGGGTAGGTCGATCTCCCTCGAATACAATAGTAGGCATTACAATGCATTTTGCCTAGTCGGAGGTCCAAAAAGTCAGACTTTCCATGGCACTGGAACAGCATTTCTGTCTCACTGCACGCATCAGGGGAGGAGGGAGCTCAGAGGTCAGGCAGGGGGTAGAGGGTGGGACTTTGAGGGAAGTGCTGTGAGACATGCAAGAAAGGTAAGAATTGCTACAAGTAAAAGTAGAAACACTCCATTTAAATTTTTACTTCAGTAAAAGTTCAAATGTATTAATAATAATAATAATAATAATACATTTTGTTTGTATTGCACTTTACATTCAACAATCTCAAAGTGATACAGAGCAGAATAGAATCAACATAAAAATAAAAGCTAAAATGATTATACTTTAGCTTTAGTTTTAGTTTAGTTTAGTTTATTTTGATCACATATTTGGTACAGTTATATATTAAATCAGATGCAATTTTAATGGGTGACATTAAAAAAAAAGAACATTTAGTCAAAGTCTCAGCTTTGGATCCAGTACTGTCGTTCATAAGGGAAGAGCATTTAGATTTCATCGTCTGTGCCCTGGGTGCCAAAAACTATAGGATGTGACTTTAAAGACAGACCCCATGGTTAGCTCCACCTCTGTCCAGTGATAATCACCACTGCTACAATTCATAGGTTTGATCTGTCATGCTTAAATATTCTGTCAAATAATGCTTTCTATCAGTCCTGTTCCCAGTAGACTGTTTTACCTCTTCGTTTCAAAGCAGAAGTATTCCCTTTGTTGAACTGCGGAGCCTATCAACTTCAGAGATCCAATCCTCGGTGCATCCATAATAACTCAAAAGGCCAGCTTCAGAGGGCTATGTCGAAAAAAAGACAAAGGGTAAAAGAGAATTGAGAAGTGAACAGATTCTTACGGAGAGAGGCCCAAATGCAAATCAGTGACTGTTTTGGACAGGGATGTCTGTTTTGTCTAACAGGACTTGAACACAGCAGACTGTGCTGCTTCTGCCACAGTAAACAGGAATTTTAAGTTGAGAAGACTTGTTGTTTCAGTTCCCTGCATGCATCCTGACTCAGGCGCGCTCTGAAGACACTCCTCCAAACCCGGGAGCTCGGCCAGCGTGCTGTCTCTGTCCAAGCCAATGCTGAAAGATGAGAAATGCAAGAAAAGGAGCTGATGAGGCAATACCCCTAATGAGCTGCAAAGTAGAATCTTTTTTATGGATTTCTCAGCAACCGGCAGCCAGTTGGATACGGCCTGAGCGTTGATGATGGTGTGAAATGTTTCAGCACAGACTGACTGTCGATATCGTGTAGTTTGTGAGAGGAATAGCCTGCTGTTTGGAGACTCTTCACGACTGTGACCAACCCTAATCTGTTGTTAATCCTCTTCTCAGAGCAAGAGGATATCTCTGTTGCTCCGTAGTGTGCCTGATAAAACCATTCTATTTGTCCGATGTTTAACAAGATAAAACTTCCCTCTCAGCCAACACTTAGGGATTAATGCCTTGACCTCAATATTAACCCGGGACGACGCAGAGCTGAGCTGTATCTGGCTGGAGGCACGGTGCTGATAGAAAGCTCTGGGCTAAGACAACATCATTAGGAGGACATGTAAGCAGAGATGCTTTGGAAGGTTACCAGGGTCATTATTATCAAAGGCAGAGTGGCAGGTCGGACTTCGGTTCTGCTCAAATGAGACGGATAGAAAAAATAAAATAACCAAAATGAGATAACAAAACATCCCAAAGGCTGTATTTAATGAGTCAGCACTCTATTGATCTATGTATGTGGTTGAGGGTCTATGTAATATTTGTTACTCTCTGGGGAACTTAATAAGAAGCCAGAATGACACATGGGTGTTTGTGTAAATCACAAGGAAACATCAGTTTGATTTTTTGTTTCAGTCTCACGCTTCAGTTATTATTTCTGTCTGAAAACCGAATGCTGATGGAAAAAAGGTTCAGAACAACTGTTGATAAATTGAAGGAAAGTAACTAGGAAAGAGTCACTGTAGAGAGTGAGAGTGTGTAATTTTTGCACATATGATGTTATTGGAAAAGTATGAAGGAACTACAGTTGACAATGCTAACTGAATAAACTTTCTTGGGGACAGGTGAATGTGAAGATTGATAAAACTATCATCTATATCCAAAGTAGCTTATGACTCTAGAGCCAGGAGACAATTAGCCTAGCCTAGCATAAGGGCACAATCACAAATGCAGGCGAGTGGCTGGGCGATATTTGTGCTGAATGTGGGCAGGGCAGGATGGAGCATTCAGGATGTGGAAATCAGTCTGCTGGTTAGAAGTCTGTTTGAGTTGTTGGTTTTTGCAAAATATGATGTTAGTGGTACATTTTCCATTTGCTGATGTTCAATGCATGTCTCCCGTCTCACTGTCAGCCAGGCAGAATGTCTCTTGTGTGACAGTTCATTATTTTCATGGCCAATATCCTACAGTACTGGTTAGATGCAGCAACAATCAATATCTCAACTGCCTTGACTTACCATGGAAACTACAGCCAATAACAGCCAAGTGGGGTCAACCACACATAATAATAATATAATAAGTCATTTTATTTATATATCGCGTTTCAGTCACCCAAAGACACTTACATACTTGACATTGTTATTGACTGAAACTATGACTTCACCAAAGTTGAACTCCACATGATGCGAATTTGCTTGCTAGCAAATGTTTTATGCGTCACTTTTCTCTCATGGAATTGATGTGCACAGGAGGTGAATATTTGTCAAAGTGTCAAAGACTGGACACTTTGGGTAATAGCTAGCCTCTCCAAAGTTCAAAAATATACCAGCACCTCTAAAGCAGTATAGAGTCAGTATAGAGTCAGTATAGAGTCAGTCAAATCATCTCCTCTACAGATGCCGTGTTCGCCATTGTCGATGCCGGTAATTTGCGACACAGCACTCCCCCCTAGAGGATGTGTTGTGTAACATCCATAACAACGCTGAAACCGGACAGAGGTATGAAGGGTAGCACCGGAGACAACGTTTGGAACTCCGTCTGGATCCGGAGGTATGAATCCAGCTATAGACTGTTTACTGAACTGTACTCGAGCGATATTTCTCCTTTTTCTCTGATGGACTGAATAAGTTGCTAAATTGGTCGCTAGTAGCTTTGTACAAATAAAATTGCTGAGAAGGTCTGAAAAGTCATAAAATCTAGCAAGAAAGTACTCTCCTGGCTTGGGAAAGGGGCCCACAGCAGCACCTGCTGCTTGTTGAGGACACTAACTGCAGAGTGATTCGTGCATCAGAGTCCAAAACACCAGAAACATCTCCAGTAACACCAGAAACAGTCGCTAGATTGCTCTCTAGGATGGATGAGGATTTGGGAAGTCGCCAGATTTTGTGACAAATTCGCTGGTGTTTGTATTATAGCCATAGGATTATAGCCTACATAGCGTCTCCCCGTCTCTTCTTCTCCGTTGTTGGTGTGTTTGTGTGAAAGTTACAGCGCCACATCCAGGCTTGGTACGTGTATTACAGCGTTTCCAGTCAGTTTCACTGGTTTCGTGTGGATCTGCATCCACACGAAACCAGTGAAACTGACAGAGAAAAAAAAGGTTGTTTTCGTCTCTAATGTCGTCGTCACCCCCCTGTCTCCCCCTCCCTCCTCTACTGCCAGTAGCTCTTCACAGGACGCTGATTGGCCAGCTCACTTTTGCTGTGAACACAAACACACGACTTTGAGCCTGACAAGATGGATTTGAGCATGACATGCAAGCTTACGATTATCGAGTGATGTTGTGTGATCTTGTGTTATTGCGAGAATTCAGCTGCTGTGTGTAAATATTTCGGGCTTGTGTGTAACAGCAGAGCGTTAAATTGAATATCCATGTTGAGGGATTGATGAAGTGCTTCTTTCTAGCTGTTTCCAGTTTTATCGTGGGCTAAGTTGACCTCCTCCTGGGTTTAGCTCCGTACCTAACACACAGACACAGGTGCCATGGCCTCTCTTTTCTTCTAACTCTTAGTAAGCGAATGAGCATGATATGATGCATATTTATTAAGATGTTGAATTAGTTCACAAACTGGAAAGATAAAGCAATGTTTTTAATTTATTGTGACTTATATAACCCATAACTAGTACTAGGTACACACATACACGCACCTGGCAATTCATTAGTGAAGCTGGAAGAACATTTTATGCGGAGCAGGTAGAGGACAAATGGCACTGTGCAGTGATTCATGTAGTCATTATGGACATTATTATTCAACATGCTGGTCGTCTGTATTTACCCACTTCGTTTCCTGGTATACTACACTGTCTCTCTGAATTCTTTCCATTGCTGGCGTGAAGATAATGTAATCACAAAATGAAGCAAACTGCAGAGCTTCTGAATCTCAGGCCGAGAGGAGAAGGGCTTTGAAGTTGTACTGTTAATATTGATGAGGTGAGATATTTCAGATGATAAGCAACAGAGATTTCACATCTTTCTTTTATTTTGCATCAGCAAGGTCAAATGCCTAAAATTTCACACTTACATTATCCAGTTGCTTGATCAGCGGATGCAATACAGAAAGCAAGGCAGAAATTAATTAAAAGACATTACATAAGTAAGCCATTGATTGAGTGAAAATAAAATGATTTAAATGATTTCTAATATCTCCAAATAGCTGTGTGGAACAAAGATGCCACTTACAATCTCTATAGGGATGCTGTTTTCTATGATTGGAAAAGACAAATCTCAGTGTTTCAATGTGCAGACAAGCTCCGCCTAAGCACTACATTTAAACAAGCAATTTAGTTCTGTTGACATGCAAGAGCGACTACATTAGAGGTTTAAGTAAACTTGCTGACTCAGAGCAACGCAACAACGTATCCTCATACAACGGTTTGTGTGATATCTTACAGAAAGTTATGCACAATTTTTCATGCATTATCCTACAGATGTCCAGCTACACAAGCGATCGACTCCTGCAGTGCAGAACCTGTTTTGGCATCAAAACTACTTGGTTAGATTTAGAAAAAACATTGTGGCTTGGGTCAAAATAACTACAATTATTTGTCTTTGTCCATTCTCCTGTATTTATTTCATTTGTCTAATGTTTTTGTACACTGCATTCAGAGCAGAAGGCAAAGAAAGAATTTCATTATTCAGGGAAATTTGGTTTATCCGTGCATATGCAAAAAAAAATGCTTTGACTTTGACATAACGTTAGTTAAGTGATGTATGTGTAAGGAACGTAACAAAATGAGTTAAAATAAGTTGACTTGCTTTTACATGGGACACTGTGTTTGTTGACCCAGCCATCAACCTCTATGTGGACTTTGCTGCTCTTTATACTAAATTGCCTGACTTCTTCCTTAGAGGCAGCCCTGCAAGCCCTTGCTCACAGTTACCTGGCTTATACACAAATTAAATGGAGCATTACTTTTCCTAGGAATAAGTACAAACATTGAATGAAAGCTGTCTGAATCTGTCATCCATCGCTCACAACATTGTTATAAAATCCTCGTCAAGTTTCTTCACCATTGTGCCCACAGCAAAGCACTCTACGCATTGTACTTCTTGAGCAAGTCATTTTGCCAGTGCCTCTTGCGATCTGGAAACTCTCTGGGCAGACGGATCTTTTTAAAGTCCTCAATGCACTTCTTCAGATCCTCCTCCAGCATCTTCTTCTCCTCCTCTTCCTCATCCAACCCCAACGGGGGGCCACCATTCTCCCTGACAGTCGGCCGTGGCAGCGTTTTTAGGTTTAGGGTGGTCGGACGCTGGGGGCTCTCAGCAGGAGGCGGTGTTGAGGGAGGAGGACTAAAGGTAGAAAAAGGTTTTGATGATGGCAGAGGTGGAGGCAGGGCCGGAGGGGACAGAAATGGGAGGTCAGGGCTGTCTGCAGCAGGAGGAGGTGGAGGAGGAGGAAGAGGAGGCGTTAGAGGAGGAGGAGAGTCCAAGGGTGGCAGGTTTCGTATGTGCAGCGTCGTGATGCTGCTGGTTTCTGGAAGGCTTTGGGTTCGGCCAGTGCTGCTGGGCTCCACTGCGGCTAATTCGGGGTAAGAGGTCACGACTTCAGTGAGAACTGGGGGGCCATCTGCCTTTGAAATCACTGATGAACCACCTGCAGCAAGAACAAAGAATTACACAGGTTACAAAGGAATAGTTTGTCATTTTAGGAAATATGCTTCTATCATTTTTCTTGATGATAGTAAATAAGCATATCCTAAATGTTAAATTATTCCTTTTAAAATCGGTGAATGAGAGGATAACTATATTCATAGTCAGGTTTCTGGTCTGTTTGAATTAAGGTCTGAACTCACAGTGAAACTTCACACAGAAATGTGATTACATTTTTTCTGCCTTATCCAAGCGTTTCAGTAGTGTGTGGCTGGCACAGACAAAAAGCACCTGAGCTTTGAGCTTTGCAGTTTTTGTCTCCAAGAGCACAAAAGTAAACACATGCTGGCACAAGAGCGTGTAGGAACATTATGGAAACAGAAATTAGCCGACAAAGGAGCTCAGCAGGAGAGGAAAGGGAATGAGAGATAAGGGGAGTGGAGGGTAGTTTCATTTAATTTCAGAATTCCCTTCTACCTCTGCTTGTATGTAAATTATCAAAGAAGGAATATCCGGGACTGAACGGATGGCGTGAAACCTCCTGACTGAAGCTTGTCAAGCCCCTTTTCACGGTATGTTGATTTCTCATCTCACCTCTGTGTGAGGACAATGGAGGTTGCTGTGGTGCGACTTCTCAGAATAGTTGGAGTGGCACATGCACATTCTGCACCTCTCGGTATCTGAAGACCAATCAGCCATTTGAAATTGTCATTTCTTGGATTTTCACTGTCTACGTGATGGTACACAGCCTCAAATCGACTGAGTAAACACAGCAAACCAAGCCTATGTCTACACTGAAGAGGATATGTTCCAAAATGCATTTTCTGTCTTTTTTTGGCCTTCTGTTTCGCACTAATCCTGGGGGTTTAGACCACGGCGAACACACCACAAGGGTGGATTGGAAATACATCCTAAATCTTACTGTAACATAATGGATTGTAATGCATTCCCATGGTCTCTTGTCATGTGATCCATCTTGGAGAATTTTGACTTCCTCTGGTCTTCATGCCTGCTCTTTAAACAATAAACAGAATTTCAAAAAAGGCTCTGGAGGGGGAAAGTACAAAGCTTCATGGCTACAAATGCTGAACATAAGAGATCTGAGCTCTTGCGGTTGTATTTCAGTTTGAGCGCTGAACTTTAAGAAAACAATCAGAAAATGCTCTGAGGACACAAAAAAAACCCTCCAATACATAAACATTTTAAAATTTATTCACCCTACTTTGGAAAGGGACTTACACCAATGGCAGCGCTGCCTGTGTACTGCTCATGCACTGCATCACACACGTTCAGTCCCACTGTGGAGTGGCCACATGCAGTGTGCTGCTACGGTAAATGGAAATACACACAAACTGCAAATCTCTCTCACAGCCTCTCATACATGCCCATGCAGAGATATGCAGGAACAATACGACACAGACCCAAACACAGACACACGCACACATGTGTACAGACATACGAAGACACACAAGGCCCTGCGCTTTTTCTCTCAACAGGGCTCATCGTCACGGTAACCCGCCTTATATAACAGGAAAATCTGTTTGTGTCAAACAGAAGCGGCACAGAATATTCTCTCACTGCCTTGGCTTTCTGAATACCTGAATACGAGTGTGTGTGAGTGTTGTCTTGTGTGCAAGCATGCTCAAGTGTGTGTGGGTGTGTTGTGTGTGTGTGTGTGTGTGTGTGTGTGTGTGTGTGTGTGTGTGTGTGTGTGTGTGTGTGTGTGTGTGTGTGTGTGTGTATGTGTGTGTGTGTGTGTGTGTGTGTGTGTGTGTGTGTGTGTGTGTGTGTGTGTGTGTGTGTGTGTGTGGTTATATTCTTGGTGTGTACTGGCATTTGAAAGAAGGGCAGATAAAGAACGAGAGAAAGAAAGAAGATGTATGGAAAGGAGGGGTTGGCAGAAACATGTTCAACATTGTGTGTGTTTGTGTGTTCGGTGCATTCAATGTCTCTCATAATGAATACATGTGTTTGAGGGCTGCATGAACGTAGGAGTATGGGGCTTAGCAGTGTCGAAGGAATAATCCACTGGGGGATGGGCTCCATGATTTTCCTTCACCACTAAGCCTTATGGAGGAGAACAGCGAAAGAGAGCACTCAACCCTTTTCCCCAGGCCACTTCTCCAGGGATATATGCAAAAGCCAAAGCACTTTCTCACACATCATCTCCTCCCTCTCCCTCTCTCTCAGACTCTCCCATCTGTTCAGTGTGACACATCCCTCCGTTGCTATCATTACTGCTATTAGCAACTCTAATGTGTCACTGTTGTCAGGGTTTAGCACCTGTCTTTCACAAAATGTCTCCTCCACGATGTGAAATGTTGTTTTTTCACTCCACCTGAATCTTTTACTCGAATCATAGCAAACCGTGTACGCTCACAGCCCGACTGAATGAAGCCACAAGGAGGTACTGATAATTAAAAACTCCATTATCTGTGGAAGATATCCTCCAAACTGTAAACATACAGGAGTTGCTTTCATACTGAGGTAATTTTTGCAAAGAAATCTGTGGTAAATTTGAGTAAATTTAAGTTTTATTTATATTTGTGCAGTGACAGCACCCCTTTGCTATCTTAACTGGAATGCTAAAATATATGTATGGAAGGGTGCCAAAATATGTTTTTAATGTAAAACAATAGGGACATTTCTTTCAACTTCAATTGAAATCATCAATTTTGGATACATTTCTGTAAAATATGCTCATAAAAATAAACAAAGAAGAGCAAATAAAGAGCCTCTCTGCACTGCGATCCCCCCTATTTCATGAAATGGTTCGGGAAACGGCTAGCCTAGACCAGTCCAAAGGTAACAACACCCCCAAAACTCACAAATAAACACAACAAAACACAGTAAATAATAATACAAAATGACAATAAAAATTGGGCCCTTTAAAGGGTTATATGTGCCGCGCTATTACTTGGTCAAGAAGACCATTTATTTCCATTGAGCCTCTGCTGGTCGCCTGGCACTAGGCTAGCTGTTTCACCCTGTTTCCAGTTGTTGTAGAAAGCTCATTTGAGTGTCATTTTCTCATCTAACTCTCTAAAAGAAATAATAAATGTAGTTTAAAAATGAATGTATCAGTACTTTTTAAAATTCACTGTGGTCACTGACAGGTGTTGTGACCCAGGGACGGGGAGACTGGCAAACAAGAAGACAACATAATCTCCATGGTAACGCCACAACGGGCAGGAGCCGCAGAGCTGCACAAATGCATAGTAATGTCTCTCAGACTGAGAGAGCCTTTTATCCAGAGTGTGAAGTTGTACATATGGCTCCGTCCTGCTGTTCTAAAGAGAGCTCACGCAACATAGCTTTGGCAATTACAGCATGTTTTATATCTAATGACCAAGTATTCAACTCAGATATCCAACAGCTGCTTTGTGAAATGATCAGTATGGCGCCCTAATGACAGAGTGAGCCTTTCCACCTCCTGTCTTCTCATTCATTGTCTTTTCTCTCTGATTGCCATCAGAGCCAATACGAACGGGGGTGTAATGAGACATGGTAACACTCTATTCTTCTGGCTAACTTCACTTGCTGTGTAGCATAAGTGCAGTCGCCAATATCAAAATCACTGGTGTGTACTCACAACTCTCTGAGCAATTACAAATCTGTCAATCTACATAATGTAGAGGAAATGCGTGAAGTACACAGCTGGAGACTGGGGAGCTAAGAAAAGCAATGGAGAGAAACGGAAGAGAAAGAGAAGGTAGAAACCAAGTCATCATAAATAACCAGCAAAAAAGATTTTTTGATTATTTGGAGTATGGTCTTTTTTATGATTGTTATTTTTGCAGACTTGCACAACGTTTGATCCAAATGCCCTGCTGATTTGCCTGTTCCACGTGCATTCTCTCAATACTCCCCCCTCCTGCTTTAAACACCCTGAGCTGCTGCCTGGCCACTGCAGCCCGTAACCAGCCTCTCTAAGCACCCTAAAGCCCATCCTGGCACCCCTCGGCCCCCCTGCAGCCCCCCTGCCACCTGCTTGTCCCCTCCTGCTGGGTTTCAGCCAGGGTCCAACTCTGTCCAGGACTGCAGCACCAAGGACAAGCCTGCCTGTCCAGATTACTGATAATTAGAGGGGCAGATTAGAGCCCAAGTCTCCAGATGGCCAAGGTGAATCCCGTCCTAACAAGACACATTTACAACTCACTGCTTGAAGCAAGATACATTCATCTGCTCATAGTCCACTTAGATGGACTGTATACCTGTTTAAATGTTATTATAAGTAGAATTATTTGTTATATCCATGATAGCTATAACTTATAACTTTTCATTACAAAATAACTTTTAAATCTTTTTTATTTTTATTTTATTATTTTACCTCTGTCAGTAGCAAATAAAGAAACTTCAGCATCAGCTATAACAGATTATGAGACAAAGGCCCCCTGAGCACAAATGTAAAAGCACCAAGTTCTGAGGTTCAATTTATTTATACATAAAAATGATAAAGAAGAAGGAAACGCTGATTATAAAAACATAGGAAATATTTTCCCATAAAACAAAACAACATATATATATATATATATATTCCCTTATCAAAATGTTAAAAACCAAGGGGGTAAAATAACAACCTTAAAACAACAGCATAAAAATAAACCAGGCTTAAAATAATAATAATAAAAAAATCCTTACAAAGAACCCAAATTTATGATCACTTTGGAATTTTATGTTGAGTTGCTGTACCGTGCAATTGCTGAGGAATGAAGAACACAAAATGTACACAATACAAAACAACTCAAAGACAATATACAGTATATATTTACGCGGATACCTAAAAGACAAAGTCTACGCTATGAGACCTGCAATAGTTGCTGAATTGAGAGCAGCCATTGAACATGAATGCACACAAATACCAAGGGAATTATTTTGTGATGTGTTCGATTCCATTACTTCACGTTGTCATCAGTGTCTGGACCAGAACGGACTTCAGTTTGAGAACAGGCGGAGACAAAACAATAAAATGATGTTTGTAAATTCTGCTGCTTGAAAATTAAATGATTTTTAATAAACACCTACTTGGCAATTACTTAAAGTGTGTATACGTTTTTGGGACACCCTGTATTTATATTGCATCAGGACTTCTATAGGAATATTAAGCCAAACAAAAGTAAGTTTAGGAGCTCCCCAACCTGTTGGGCTCCTGTGCCAGTACTAAAACAAACTACGTCTTTCAAATGGCAGTTGTGGCTGACTCTATAGGAAGTTTAACTGTCTTCCATCTGTTTCCTCAGTCAGTTATTGCCACAACTTCCTCCTCACCCAATCTGGTATGTCTTTTTTTTTTTATCTCCTCTTAGCCTCTTTTCCTTTCAAACTACTCTCCTTCACTTATTTACGGTCTCTATGGCACTATGAGGAACTTTGCCACTTGATTTCTCCTTTTCAGTTTTACAACTTGCTTCTGACATTCTGACGCACTTTAACTAATTTCATGCTCCCCCATTCCCATCCTACTGTAACATCCCTTACACTTTCCTCTGCCAAGTATTCTTTCTGTGTCTTGGATCTTAAACGAGAAAAGAAGAGATTGTGAAGTCAAAGATAATAATAAAGAGACAACATGGCGAGTGAGAGAGAGAGAGCGAGAGAGAGAGAGAGAGAGAGAGAGAGAGAGAGAGAGAAAGAGAGAGATAGAAAGAGAGAGAGAGTTACAGTTACAGAGATACAGTACTGTACATCACTGGTGACCTAATCTTCTCCTTTTCAGCTGCTAGATTGTGTCTCTTGTCAACCCCCTCCCCTTACGTATGGCTACCCCCTGACCTTGCATGATGGAATTTGTGGGCCAATATGTTTTTGCGAGAGCTTCTCTCTGCAGGAGAGGTGGTGGAGGAGGAGGAGAAGCGTGTGTACCCATGCTGGAGGATAGAGCAGTGCAGTGACGGTACACATCTGACTCCATGCCTCATGCTCACTATAAATAACCCAACACACAATGAGATAAAGATGCCCAGAGCCAGCAATACTGTACTCTGCATGTGGGCTCTTACATGGTGGCGTGGGCGAACCGTGTTGTCGTCAAGGACGAACACAAACACAGCAGGGCTCAAGCTCACGTAAGTACAATATGTGTGGTGAACAAAAAGCATGCAAAGCTCTTACGTTCCCACATAACATGCACATGCACACACACACACACACACACACACACACACACACACACACACACACACACACACACACACACACACACACATATTAATGTGACATGTGTCCAAAGCAGTGGTAGGCCTTAGGCTTGCTCTCTTTAGTTCTCCATTACGTGCTCCTACTCCTAGGTAATTAGCAGCAGTGATGCTTTCTACACAAGAATGGACTTCTCCTGTTTATTGCTGTCAGGAGAGTATGAGGGGGGCAAATGGCTTGTTTTCCTGCTAATGCCTTTTTCACTGTATCACAAAGAAGAGTGAAAAGAAGGCGGCCAATTAGATCTAAAACCTCACAGCTCCGAGTCATTAGCCTCGCACGGGAGGCATCTTCTCCAAAGCAACTTCCCTCCCTCTGTGCATGTGTGCATCTGTGTTTAGAAAGGCCAACTGCCTGCTCAGCATATTTGTGAGACAGGGGGAATGCACCTAGTTCATCGCCCCTGCCTGGTCCCCAATACCATCCCGGCACGGATCCACCAAAAACGCAAACGGCCAAATGCTCACCCGGCGTGTCTGCCAAACATCCACACAAGCACAGACACCAGGACAAAAAGAAAATAGAGCCAAAATATACTGGCACGCAGATCCAATAGTAGACATGGTATCAAAGATAGGGAGATATAAACAAGCGCAAAGCCACAGATGGTTGCAACTGAGTGCTCTGAATGAACAGAAACAGCAGCCACATCTGATAAAACGCTCAGTCAAAGATGTTGAGAAAATGACTCATTGTGGGGCTTTGTGTTGTCACAACTTAAGCAGTATGTCTATTCATAAAAGAGGATGCAGCATGGGAATCCGGGCTGGCCGTAGTCAACTTAAAGGCTCAGCTCATGATTCACATAAATATGAGAATTTTTTCTGTTGGGATATATCTATTTCCCCTCTTTCTTTTGATGTAATCGTACTATGAATCAATATGAACTCTGACCACTGAGTAATTCTGTGGATCTCTGTCTGTCTGGTGTAACTGAATCTCTCTGTGAGTGTTGACGGAGCAGACGGGGCCACAGAGGAACACATTACAGCACGGCCCAGTGATGGCTTTGTTTGTCAGGATGGTCCAGCACCTCTTCGAATAACAGGACATTTCATGCTGCTCAGGGAGAGAGATAAGACCGGAACACCAAATCTTTCCCGGTTAAATACTCTCCCATTCTCATCTAGCTTCTAGCAGGTTTTCAGTCGAACTGTCTCTCTCTGCTTCCTTGCCCCCATTTCCAATCCCTTTACTACTTTGACGTACATCCGTTGCTGTTCTCTGCCCTCTTCCTTTCTTTTTCCAAATAGGGGAAGTGATGACCCAGCTGGCTACGAGACAAGGGGATCATTCTTAAGAGAGGAAAGCAGTCTGAGCCAAGGCGTTTTTGCCTCGTAGAGCCGCCTACAGTGACAATAGCACCACAGGAACACGGCATGGGTCAAATCACTGCCTCGAGGTAGAGAGAACAGTCTTGTTCTCTCAGGGCGCATCTGTTTTTGCCGTGTATTTCCATGGCAAGAGTTTAATAATGAATTGCACAAGCTCACTGAGAATTTGCATTAACTGTGGTAGGAACACAAGAATAGAAATAAAAAAAATATTTCATTAAGTTGATTGTGTGCTGCTGTGTGGTGACTGAGCAAGTAATGCAATCTGCTATTTGGATTTTTTTTCCAAAAGACAGAGAAGCAAAATTTTGTGGTAAAATATCTTTATTGTAACACTCTGGGTAGAACAGACACACCACTGCGGTGACACAACTAGAACCTGCTTCTTGTTTGGCGCAGGAGACTCTTTTTAACCAGAAGTTTCACAACAGAGCTTTAAAAAGGGAAGGACAGAAAAATCCAAGTGACATTTCATCACTGCTGCTGTTCAATGTCGGAGTAGCAACACTTCTCACACATCCACTGTTGAATGTTGAGTCTCTGGGCGACTCACGGAGGAAAAGAGTGAGAGGTTTAGAACGCAGATGCCTGAAATTTCACACATGAGGCATGTCTCTCCACGCTTGTGCTAATGACTGACCTTGGCGCTCCTGAGTTGCATCGGACTGCTGGAGGACAGCGACTAAGGAATGAAGGGCAGTTTGAGACTGTTTGTTTGGGCTGAAGAGACACTGCAGGCAACATATTGTCCCTGAGGACCTGTCATGCATTCCAGACCAAAACAAAAAAATCATCTGTGTTTCCGGGAAGGCAGCCACATGCATTTTTCAACAGTTTTTGTGAAGCTCATCAGCTATGCTTTTATCTAGGCCAGACTGAGATCAGGTGTGCAGGTCCCATACTAAGCTAATTAGCATGTGATAATCTCTTGGTCATAAAACTGTCTCACCTACATAAACACAACCCTGGTTGTTGTTCAAGTGTATATTATGCCCGCTTCTCTTTCAATAGGTGGCTAAAAATGTGTGATTTTTTTATTGGCAACAGATAAAAAGTCATCTGGTGAAGCTAGGTATTCAACAGCCCTGGATTTTAGGCCCGATCTGCTTCACAATTTTTACTGTATCTAGTAATTAGGTCAATTACTGTCAACAAAATAAGGGTCTTGTAAGCAGCTTTAAAAGAAGCTGCCATCTTTTAAAGCAGCATGTCCTCATTTCTATCTTGGCTCAGTTTTTTGGTCAACTGCTCAATAAAAGAGAGAGAGAAAAAAAGAGGAAGACAGTATGAAGAGAAAGTGTGGAAAAGCAGATGGGAGGATGAGGGAGATGCCTGAGGGTAGAGTGTTGAACATTTATTATGAGTAGAGTTTATGTCCAAGGACAATTCTGTCGTACCACTTTCCTCAACGTTTGCACTGAATTGCATTTAATACTGAGAAAACATTTAGTCATTCATGGAAAGTACCACCCGGCATAGAAAGAAAACATCTTTTATTTGACAATTCAATTTTTGCTTTTTGCTGAACACTTTTAATTTCAGTGTTGTCTACACCTGCAGCAACACACTGCGGCAGGTCTAACATATTGACTCAGTTGTCAACAGCACTTTATCACACTGAAACACAACATTGCGGTTTCTAGACATTTCAGAATACATTTATTCTTCTAGCTCAGGAGAAATCCTGCAATATACTGCCTCAATGGCTGTTTCTCGACCCTAAAATCACTTTATATTCAACCTCTTGTTCTGAATCTTGTATCGTGGGATATTTGTCCTAACTTTGTCTGCATTTTCACGTCATCAGCTGGATCTTAAGTGCCTTCAGTTTGTGTTTTAGTCTGAGGTATATGATGTGCAGACCTGTCCTGAGGCTGTATCTGGAAACGACCCTTTCTTAACTCGATCCGCCCTCCCAATGCCCTTGCTACAGTAGTGTGAAAACGTTGGACCTAATCCTGCCCTTTCTCGAAAGGTATTTGCTTTCAGTAAGTGAGAGCTATCATCAAATATGCAACAGCTTAAACTTATACCGAACTGAGTATTAAGAATAACATTATTGTTTACAGAACACTCAAAACGTTAGCCGCTAAGGTGACCATCACAATTTTTGGGGGATGGCGGCATGTAGTCATGGTGCAAGCCTGCCAAGAAACACTTCACCTAAAAAAATGCTCTTAAATATGCCATTGAGCGAAGAAAATGTCAACGAAGCACAATGAACGAAATAGAGCGTTGGGCTGCGAGTGATGTAACATCTTCCATCTCCTCGGCCCTCCCAAGCGTGGGTGATTAAAATAGCGAAAGCTCCATTGCACAATCAATACACTTACACACCTCACACACACACAAACACACACACACCCCTCATCTGGCAACCATTTTTTGCCTTTCTGTCTATGAGATCTCATCGCTTACAACACAGTTGGTATCAATCAGTTTTGATAAGTAAACTCCACACACCTATGCTCTACTGTTCCCCTTCAAAATAAAACTTTCAATGCATTTGTTTCTCCCTCTATCCATGTGAGAGTAGCATCATAACCCTCATTCATTCACAACAACAACAGCTGAACAGATAAAACTACTGTATGGCACGTTCCCGTTCCCAAACACATGGTAGTAGACACATTTAAAGGAAATTAGATTTTTGTGTTACACTTCTTTCTTGTGCTTGGGCTGCTCGCGTCCCTCAAGGCTGATAAGATGTCCAATTATTTGGTAATTTTAGTTCAGAGGAGCAGAAGAGAGTCCGATCTGCTCGAGTAAGCTCAAAGTATAGCGCTGTACATCACGGCCACTGTTTGAAGCCCTTTCCCTTGTGCCCTTATGACTGCTTTGATAGTCATGTAGACACACTGGGGCGCAAAGTTAGCTCTTGGATACAGTATTGTGCTTCACCAAGGCAGATGCAATATATAGCAATATATAGAGTACAAAAGGGAAATAGTACATAGAAGGTATCAGTCTCTGCAGGGTAGGCTGTGGGGTTGCTGTTGAGGACCCAGGGGACTACAGCTAGATGGTGTGGTGGTTTAAGCAAGGACAAAAGCTGGCCCTGAGGTTGAGGGGAACGGATCTGGGGTTTGAGTGGGGGGAGGGCTGCAGATTTGAAGAGTCTGAGCAGCAGCTGGGTACTGTTCATAGGATAAAAGCTGGAGGTTGCAGAGAGAGATGGAGGGGCACAACATCTAAGGTACATCTACTGGTGCAGGAGCCATCAGAGAGAGGACAGGATGGCTGGAGGCTGGAGAGGGGGTGGGGGTGGGGGGCACTTGGAGACAGGGTGGGGGGCCAGGGGAACAAAGTCTCACTCACGGTAGAACACATATTCAGTGTAGCTGGTCCAGATCTTGTCGTCCGTCTGCTCATGGGCAAAGGCGCAGGTTCCGGTGGAATTACAGGCCACCATGTGGAAGCCCGCATCAGCCAGCTTGTCAAAAGCCTGCTCCAGAAAGGTGAACTTGAGATAGTAGCGGGATGTGTAGCGCTCAGGGGGGCGGTCGGGGTCACGGCTCTCGTTTAACGTCTCCCCAAACACCTCTTTGGCCAGAGAGGTCTTCCCACACACCATGATCCGTGCCACCCGGCGAAATTTAGCATCGGTTTGGCTGTCACGGCCCAGGGTGTATGAGCCCCGGTAGCCAATGGTGATGAACCCGGAGCGTTTGCCATCCATGACACCGGGCACCAGGCTGGCACAGGCAGCAGCAGCAGCACCCAGGGAGCCGAGGTTACGGGCCGTGTCGATCCCAGGCGAGGAGTCCTCTGGGTCGCTCTGACATCCCTCATCACCAAGGGAGTTCTGCTTGCTGATTTTGGGAGCCAGCAGCTTGACAAGCTCCGGCAGGTTGAAGAACTCAGCCTCCCTCTGCAGACGCCCGCGCTCAGGGAAGTGGTCTGGTAGGACCAGCTGCTGGTCCCGCATGTAGTCCAGGATGTAACGGAACAGGAAGCCATCACGGTCCACAAAGAAGCGACCCTTGGTGTCCCTGGCCAGTCCTTTAGCTGACTTTCGACTGAACATCTCCCACAGCAGAGAGTCTGGCACACTTGTGAGGGTAGAAAAGCGAGTTATGTACACCTGGCCGCCAACATTGAGCTCTATAATCTCTGGGAAGGGTACCTCTTCCCCAGACATGCCACTATCTGGTAAAGCCATGGTTTACCAGATAGGTGTGCAGCTTTTTTTTTTATTTTATTTTTTTTAAACTTTCTCAGCTGTGGTGAAAGTTCAAATGACAGCAGTTGAAAAAGGCTTTTCAGTGGAACCTTTACACAGTGGTTGGTGAGGCCTGTTGCCTGTCAGAGATTGCAGATCCCGCTGCGGTGTATCGCCTCTGGTAACGGGGGCTGGCTGAGCTGCAGCGCACAATCCGTATGCGCGCAATAAAAGCTGGGCGCCACTCTCACATCACAGCCGGCAGGAACAGAAACATCGTCTCATAAACACACCCTCTATTCTAACTACAGCGTTCTCCCATAATAACTAAAACATAGCGCAGAGTATTTCAGACAGCGTTGAATGGAGCCGCTATATGCCCGCGTCCTTTACGCGCACATCGATGTGATATCCTGAGATTGAAATTCTGCTTTTGAAACCAGTTCTCTGAGCAGGAAATCCACGATTTGCATATGTTTGCACAACTGTCCATAACGACTTCTCTCACTCTAATGTTGGTCGGTTGTCCTGGCGCAAACAGGATCAGGTGGCCCAACTTCAATTAAACAATCCATAGTTGGAGAGCTCCGTGGGCACGCCGCAGATGAAGAGCCACGAGATGAAGAGGATGGTGCCGAAGTAGTGAGAGAAGAGGAAGACGAATAAAAAGATTTCCGAGGTTCCCATCACACGAGGTTCAAATATGCGCGAGGCGGTCAGCTAATCAGTCCCTCCGCTCCTCTCTCGTGTCAGACGGTAACTCTGCTGCAACGTAACGGAGGCACGGCGTTATTCACCAGCGTAACCACGCCCACAGGCGGTGACGAGCATCTCTGCTGTGTGATCCAGGTCAAAATATAATATCCTATGACGTTAAATAGGGTGAGGGCATGGGTAGTAAAGCCTGACACTTTACCTAAAAGTTTAATAGATATTGTTGAAACATAAAAGGCCACATACTCAATTTAAATGTGACTCATTTTGGGGGGGATTTGCCCGTATAATTTATTTATTCATCCATTCCGCGAATATGCCTACCATAAAATGGAAGATAATTGTAAAAAAAACAACAACAATAAAAAAAACTGTGGTTACAACATCCATTCACGCAGTTCTCAATGTGCTCACTTGTAATTTGGGCTAAATAAACAGTGGTAAGAATAAAATCAGTATACTGCCCCAGTCTTATGTTTGCTGTCATTTAAACCCAGCCACTAACTTAGAACATTTAATTTTGATGCATTTATTTTTGGCAGCACTCTCAGTAATCAGTGCAGTCAGTGTCTCTTACAAGGATGGGATAACAGTGACATCTAGTGAGTGCTCAAGAGGAAAGGTTTTTCTCTTCCATAGCATTAATAACCTTTGGTTCTGATCCGAAATACAGTGTGTTGGTATTCTACATTAGTTATTATTCTGGTCAAATGCCCCCTCAAAATATGATTTGCCTATTGCTGCTTGCATGTCTGACCTTCACTGAGCTCAATGATGTATGAGCAGTCCTACCTTATTTAACATCTTTAAGTACTGAGTTTGCAGAGTTGACCTTAAATTGACCTGTGTATGGCTAAAACTAAAGAAATCCAAAACAATCACAACTTAAAGTCAAAATATAAGTTTTACATTAGCTTTCAACTGTATCACACAGTCTTCATGAGCGGAGGATTTAGCCTCAGACACATCTTATAGTCAGAGTATAGAGACTCAACAGGCTGCCTGCCATTTATGCTCGATATGTGTCTCTTTTTCTCTCTACGTCCCTCGTCATGCGCAGTCCCACCACGCAGTTCTTTTTCTGGCCAATTTTGCCCGTCTCTAGACATCCTGGCCCTGATTCCCCTGAAGGCGCTGAAGTCTCCAGCTGGCATGCAGCAATTACAGCCTCATCGCCGCCAATCTGGCTCGGACCAATCTGGTTATGTGAGCCGCTGAAGTATCTGGAGGTAATGTGGCAGTGGTGTCTGCCAGCAGGGATGAGTCGATGACACATTGCTCCATTTTGCTGTTCCCTTCACTGGAATATGCAAGAGCAACCCAAAACAAAATATCCCAAATAATATGCTCTGATTGCAAAACAGTAGCTAAATATGTGGGATTAGTGTCAACTATCAAGCCATGGCAGTGAATGAAAGTTACTCAAATATTTGTGTATGAATCACCAGCTTTTCACTCGCCACTCTAAAATCCCTGAGTATCAGCACGTGACACTGGATGTCTACTGGCAGGTTCATCATTGTAATCACATCCAGACAATAGCTCATTGATCCTCGGAGAAATGGGGAAAATGACTGCATCAGATAAATGAGTTTGACCTTCTGCAACGGCTGGATTATCGTTGTACGTCTGTCAATTCTTATCACAGTGATGGCCTTCACAGGCTGTTAGGTGCGTGCGTGTGTGCGTGTGCGCGCGCGCGTGTGTGTGTGCGCCGATCCACAATAGACAGAGCGGAGGCTTGGGAGAGATAGTGGTTCAGCATGCTCAGACAGGAAATGGGAAAATGTACTGCCACCGCTGTTACTTACTCATGTGTATTCAGAGGAAAACAGCCCCACATACTTATACTGAGTTCTTGGCCGACGCAGTGAGAAAGAAGAGTTACTAAGTGATTTTATGGCTGCTTGTCTGCATATCGATCTCTGAGATCTCAGCGCTTTGTTGACAGCTGCACCAGTGAGTGATTTATGAGTTTTTCTGCGGGAACAACACAAAATGAACCGGCTGTTGCATTTATCAGGTATTTGCGTTGAGCTCATCTGCGAGGCCTCATTTCACCTAGCACCCGGCATCGTACATCTTTCAAGACAGGTGACGTGGAAGAGAAACAAGGCACGACAACACATCTCACACGCAACACGTCCCGTTTCAGTGCGTAAAGAGTCGATTTCCCCCCGGGAGTCTCAGTGTGGAGGAAAAAGGTGCAAATGTCTATTTAATGAGACTGAGTCAGAGTAGACAGCAGTCACTCCGACAGATGAATAACAAATAAAGTGTTGACATTCGCCCAGGAAGGCCACTTCGCCTCAGCAGCCCCCACGCACCCGTATTAATATTGCACACTTAATCTTTACGCTTTCCTCCGCTTTGCTCCTGTCCTCAGTCTCAGTTTGTTTCATCCTTCTTCTTCAAGGCCACTCCCAAATCAATCATACCCTCCCTTTAAAATATATATAAAACGAATATGACTTTGACAAATGTGGTTCCACTCTCATCATCTGTCTAACTGAGCTTTCCCTTCTTGGCTAAATTCTGGAGTTAGTTGTCTGAATTTGAAGGAGCCCAAGTACATTACTGAAGCTGATCACATCACAAAAGCCCACATTTATTTAAATGGAAAACATTGTGATCCCAATCGAATCTGTCAGGGGTCAAAATAGGGGTCTGTTTAAATAAATGTGTGGTTTGAAGTATGCATGGGGGGTATGGGTTACTCTTTTCATAAATGCTATTTTCCAATTCCTCTGCAGTTACGTGAAGTGTATTATAAGTTGTGCCAGAGGAAGCGTAATTGAGTGACATTTTGAATTCACTTTTATAAAACCGATGAATGGCCGTCGAAACCACTGTTACTGAGGCTTACTGGCATATTTCCACCACTGCTAAATGGTTGGCTAATATTTTACAACCACAACAAATGCAGAGGCTGTACTCAAAGCGGATGAACTGATCGCTATAACTAAAAACACAGACACTCATAAGAGGTTTTACGAAAATATACAGACTTGGACAAGGAGATAAACATCAAGGACAAAAAGTGTAAAAAGATAATTGTTTATTTTGGTTCTTCCCCACCAGTAGTTTATCCACAATCAGACTGAAAGAAAATATAGACTAAGGTACACGAAATGCAGGGATTTTTTAATATATACCACAATTAATTTCATGGAGACAGCATATGTGCATACTTTAAAGACTAATGCCAATATGATGACCACTGACTTCGAGGGAATAATCCCATGTTTGGGATAGGGTTGGATTATTTAGGACTGTAGAACGAGGGTCTGGGAAACTTGTTAGTGAGTACAAACAAAACACAAAACCAAATCACTTCCATAGAACAAAACAATAAATGGTTCACCCACCACTTTCAAAGACAATTCAGTTTGGATGAAGTAATGGATCGTGCCCACTTGCTAGAGATAACACTCAAAACAATCTTTACCTTTACCAACTCACAAAGCTCTGTAATTGTTTATTATCTAGGGTTGATATACATATATATATACACACATATATAGATATAAGTATATATCTATATATATGTAATTAAAATACAAAAAAAAAGTTATTAAAGTGCTTCCTACTGACTCAAACACACAATCTCCGAGTGAATGGTATTGATACAGCATGTTTGAGAGTTAAAAATCACTTATTTTCTGATTAGCAGTGTTCAGTGCTTAAAAAGACCAACAGATGTAAGGCATGATTGCAATGAAATGGTTAGCTGAGAGCACATCTGTGTCATAGGTGACATCACACATACGTAACTTACAGTGGCAGTCATATGTAATCAATTAAGGGGTTGAATGTAATGCCAACCATGTGTCAAGTTCATATACTAATACACCTGTGAAGTATTGCCACCATCGCAGTAGATAATAAAGTAGACTTCTGTGTCAGAAATGTGTTGTGTGCACTAAAGGGATATTCTACTAATATACCAACTGCCTCATTTCTCCTCCTTGTTAGACACTGCTGAACAGACCAGATTCAACTTTTAAGACATATTTAACAGAATACAGACTATTTTTTACATGATTCATTTAATGGAACCCCAAGTGTTCAGGCTTGGGAGGGAAATCCAAAATGATGGAAGTTCAACTTTTAGTATGAATGAAATATATTTTTACGGTGTGCGCTGTGTTTTAACATCAATCAAAACCATTTCTGAACACATTAATGGTCCTGCCCGTTAAAGACCAGATGCCATTTGGAACAAATGTCAGGATAAAAGCTGGATAATAAGGAAAAGAAATACTACTTATGTGGAGGCTGGCAAACTTCTCCGGTACCCATTCCACATCATCTTTAGAACTGGCATTACGTTCACAAAGCACCACTTTCTGTTTTATAGGACACAGTCATCATCTTGCAGCATTCTAGCTGAGTGGGTATAAAAATATAGACATTTGAGACCCTGAATATATGTTCATATGTGATTTTCTGCAACAAAACAAAATTTACAGCTGTCTTTTTTAGACTTCATCCCCATCTAAAATGTGTTCTTGCATTACTCCTGGGGAAGGAGGATCACACCCATCACAACACAGAACACAGAACAGCAATTATATTGTTGTCCTCTTCATCAACAGTACATCCGTCATTTCTTTGTTAATACACTAAAATTACCTCTGGGTGTGTGACACAGATTTACTCGGGAAAGAGGAGTGTTTGTGTGCGCGATGACATTACATTAACATGTCTTTGTGGTGCCTGGCTATGTGTTGGCTTTTCTCCGAAGGCCTCCTAAAGCCCTTGGTGCAGTAGTCGCAGCGGTGGGGGTAGTCCTTGGTGTGAATGGAGATGACGTGGCGTTTGAAGCCAGAAGCGTCCGTACTGCTATACTCACAATACTGGCACTGATAAACCTTTCTACCACTGTGTGTCTTCATGTGCTTCTTCAGCTCAGCGGGCTGCCGGAAGCCTCGCCGGCAGCGCTTGCACTTAAAGGGGAGATCCTTAGTATGCAAGGACAGAATATGGCGACTCAAAGTGAAGGTGTCGGGAGCGTTGAAGTTACAATGCCGGCACTGGTGCACCTTGTTGCCCTTGTGTGTCTCCGCATGTTTCTTTAATTCCGAGGGCCTGTGAAAGCCTTTCTCACACACGTCACACTGATGCGGGAAGTCCTTGGTGTGAACAGAGATAATGTGTCGTTTCAGGTCACTGGAATTGGTGCTCTTGTGCTCACAGTGTGGGCACTGGTGGGTCTTGTGGCCTTGCACCATCTCTATGTGACGCTGGAGTTCCCGTGCGTCAGCATAGGCCTGGGGACAGTGGCTGCATTTGAAAGGCAGATCTGCGCCATGCTTGCTCTTGATGTGAGTCTTTAGGTTGGACTGATCTGCACAGCGGAACTCGCAGTGCGGGCAGTGATAGGGTTTCTCGCCCGTGTGGGTCCGCATGTGTTTCTTCAGCTCCGACGGGTGGCGGAAGCCTTTGGCGCACTCGACACACACATGTGCAAAGTTCTTACTGTGCACAGCCAGCAAGTGACGGTTGAGCAGACCCTGTTCAGCTGTCTCATATTCGCAATACTTGCAGTGATGCAGTTTGGGCTCCCGGTCCTTGACAATGAGCTTGTCAGAGCCCAAAGGGCTGGACTCGTGGTAGCGACGCGTGTATTCACTGTATTCTGGAGAGCGCTCGTTGTTGTGACTCAGTAGCTTGTGACTCTCCAAGTGGTTGTGGAAACTCAACTTCTTGTTGGTGGTAAAGTCGCAGTCTGTACACTGGTACTTCTTTTTAAGCAGGTGGTCCGGGTGGTTCTTCATGTGGCATTTGAGGAAGCCTCTTGAGCGAAACTTCTTTCCACATATGTGGCAGGGGTAGACAGTCAGAGGCAAGCCGTCTGGTCCAATAATAACAGCTGAAAGAGATGGTTGAAAAATAAAGAAATCAACTTGAAATATGGTTTACCTCTTAAGAGTTAAATGCTTATTAGCAAATCATACAAATCTCATCTTCACAGAATGGTATGCTGTTCATACCAGTCTGACATTGTCGTGTGTCTCCTTTCTTCTTTTTCTTAGTTTTGGGTTTCAGGACACGGTTGGCACCAAGCCCCTCTCGGATTTGCAGAAATGGTGTAGCTGCTCCATTTTTCACCTGATCAATGGTATTACCTGTAAAGACAGTTTAGATTTCATTATCAACAAGAAAGAAGACACTTTTCATTGTGAGACATGTGACAAAAATATGGAACTATCATGTTATAAACATGTTATATATCCAAGCTGTTACATTTGCTGTACAAACTGCCCAGATGTAACAAAAACAAAACATTTTGTTGTTGAATAAGTCATCTAAAATAATGCTGCAGCATACAACAGCCTGCTTTTTACTGATCTCCTCTCAACAAATACTGAGGACACCATCTATGTATTTACAGCAGCACAACCTGTCTGACAAAATGGACTAAAAGTTGTTTCACAAAGGAACATACTAATGTCATCATCATCGTCCTCATCACTGTCATCATCGTCATCCTCTTCTTCTTTCTGATGGTTTTTGACTGCCATGTAGACCATCTTGTCGCGGCCAACTCCCAGTCTGCCTGTCGATGCAGCTTCCAGATCAGGATGGCCATTCTGGTAATCATCCTCCGTTATTACCTCTGTTCCACCTGAAAAGAAGAAAAAAAGACAATTTAATCAAAGCCATGATCTGCATTTAGTTCAACAGGGAAAAATCTACTAACTTGTATTTCTGAAAAGATTTCATTGATCTTAAAAGCCACTTGCCTAAATCGTCATCTGCTTCCGCTTTGAAAATGTAGACTTTGATGACCTCAGCACCGTCCTCCTCTTTAGATTCCTTGTCTTCCATTACCTCAGTGCTGATCTCCAGGGGAGTGTCTCCAATGTCCAACTTCTCTCCCACCTCATCCACTACAGCAACACAAATAAGCATAGTTATCAAACATTAGTAATAATAAAAGATAACATTACATAAGAACCATGTTTATAAATATAAGTAATTATATGGCAAGCTGTCTTACAGGAGATCATGAGGTAATCTTCAGAGCTGCTTCTTGCATCATCATCCTCGTCTGTCTGCAGGGGAACACCCTCAGCTGGCAGCTGTTGGTGGATTATGGTCTCCGAGTTGGCCTCTGTCACCATCAAGCCTTCTGACACAAGCTGGTGGTCCAGAGTGTTGTCCTGGTGCTCAGACAGTAGCTCTGCCACGAACACCTGGTCTGGCATGTCATCGTGGTGGTGGTTTGAGTCCTGGATGAGGTCTGAGGTTAGGACATGATGGTGATGATGGTGGTCCAGATCTTCCTCAATTGCAACCTCTGTGCCCAGAATATTCTCAGGCATGATCACACTGTGTTCTGAGGACACCATGTCTTCAGTGGTAATTTCATGGGCTTCCACACCTTGAGACTGCAGACTCTCCACATCTACCTCCAGGCCTTCAACAACTTCTGCTTCCAAACCCTCCACTTCAACCTCCTCCTCAAGGCCCTCGACAACATGAGCTTCCAGTTCCTCAACATCTACCTCAGTTTCCAGGCCCTCCACCACGTGCGCCTCCAGACCCTCCACTTCCACCTCACCCTCTAGGCCCTCGACAACCTCAGCCTCCAGCTCTACTACATGGGTCTGTAACCCTTGAACCACTTCTGCCTCCAGGCCCTCTACATCTGCATGTAGGCTCTCCACCACTTCTGTCTCCAGTTCTTCAACCACCTCTGTCTCGAGGCCGTGAACCACATGAGTCTCTAGGCCTTCCACCTCAAGCTCATGTTCCAGAAGGATGCCCTCGTCCGTCATCACATCAGAAAGAAGCATACCCTCGGGCACAGACACCACAATGTGCTCTCCATCAATGTGAGCCAGGCCCCCCATTCCTGCAACTGTAAACACAAGATACAGAAAGGGATGCATGACAAGACTTTTAATCAACAAAATGACAATTAAAGCTACAACCCACCGGTTTTTACACATTGTAGCTACAGTCACGTTTGTGAAGAGTATCACTTTCTTGTTGCTGGTATGCTGTGAGATTGTCAGACTGAACATGTAATGTTACTGTAGTGCTGTGGTATGACAAAAAATGTGTATAACAGTATGTTTTTTTTTCCACGATTAGGCCTTATTATAGGTTTCTAGTGGCTTATTATACTGTCATGGGTACATGTAATATAAAAATGTGTTGTTCAGCAGTGTAATGTTGTAAGTGTACAATAATTAGTGTTACAAATGATTGTGAGCCATGATGTTGTGCCCTGTTAAAAAGAGCTAGTTGTGGGTTATTAGTTGTTGTGTAAAAGTTATTTTTGTTAGTAAAAAGGGTATGCAGTTAATAGGGGACCCCTTTCAGTACACACACAGATTGCCACAACCATAACACTCTGTGAAAAATAATATTAGAAAAAAACAGCAATTGTGGAACATTCATATCATATGGGAAATTAAATCCAGCATACATGATCATCTGGTCAGTACTATGTTACTATGTCACAGACAGATGTGACACAGTAAACCCATTTAGTAACTGTATGTACCTATGTATGTGTGTAACAGTAATTCCATGTCTCTAAGAAACTCAAGGTTTCATCTTTAAGACCTTCGGGCTTACGCTTTACTTTCACTTTTGAGGTAATGTGTCTTGGATTACATGTTGCCTGCAGAAATTATTGGTTTTCACACCGTGTCCTACTTGACCACCTACCAAAGTCTTGCATGATCATAGCATGGGGCATCTTCAGCTCCTGAGTGTGTAACTCCAACACCCCTCCTCCTTGATCCATGTCTTTACTCGGAAAAAAGACTGAAATTACAGTGCACACTTTGTTAGCTGTTTCCTTGCACTTAGTTTAGTGTGCATTACTAAAAATGAAAGTGAAAGCACCAACCAACAATGCCACTCTGGCTAGTTGTTAATACATACCTTCACATTTGATGACAAAAACCCTTAGAATAAAACCAATGGGATATTTGATGTTGTTCCTTCCATCAAGGAAATCAATCCCTCTGATGAAGAAAAACAAACAAATGGTACTCATAATCAAACATGGTGATAATATAAGAGACAACATGTAATAATGGCTTATGAATGGATAAGTTTAGTCTAAATGCTGTAAAGACATTACCAGACATTTCATTGTACATGGGCTCAGGTTTATAATAAGGGCACTGGTGCCACCACACATGATGGTCCCTGTAAGAGTAACTTTAAAAACACACGAAGGGAGGAAAACTGTCTGCTGCCACTGAGGAGGAGGAGGGCGGATATGTTGTTGACCACTGGCTCCATCCATTGTTTATCAAGAGTACTACAAGCAGCATCAACCTGGGGACATATAGCTATCACCTGGAGCTGGTTGAGTATGATGGCTGCAACCAAGCTGAGACAAAGGGCTGTCCCGCTCAGTGTGCTGGAGGACTCAGAGCACACAGGCAGCGGCTCTGAATTGCTTTTGAAAGATGAGTTCTGCTTGTTTTTGCGAGAGGAAATGCATTGCCGTCACATGATAAGCCAAATACGTAATGTCTGCAAATGATCTGTAGTGACGTTACGGGTCCCTGGTGTCAATTTGGGATAAAACTAACACGATGTCGTCTGAAAAAACACTGTAATCTGGACTGTGGCACAAAACTACACATGCTTAGAGTTTATGGCCGCCAATGAAAGTACTGCAGACGTTATGCAACTCATACTCGGGCGGCTACCGCCCTCCACCCACCAGAGCTAACAGTTAACTAGCCAGCGAGCTAGGGCTGTTCCTGCGAGCGCCATTTTGTTTTAGCACAAAGGCTAATTCAAGGAAACAACACGATCTTATTTGACCGCCCAAGTCTCAACTAAACATACAGTCACAGTGCGAATAAAGTTACTAGCACAAGCAACGAACCGGCATGTCTTATACGATGATTGTTCGACTGTGTCGCTATCATCTAAGCGACGACGGCCGTCCGCAGATTAGCTAGCGTGCTAAGCTAAGTGAAGCCGCTGGTGCCGCATTATCTTCCATGTTGTTTTCCAAAAGGCTGAAAGAGGCCCGCTACGGCCGACTGGGCCCTCGCGTCTTATTCCACATGCCTTTCTAACAGATTCAAAATAATTTTACCTGATAGCGTCGTCTTCTGACTCTATCGGTGTTTCTCCCCCTTCTCAGTTTAGTCTGTTATTGTTTTGGTTTATTTTTGACGGTAAGCTAAGTGCGGCCTGCAGTTTTGGATCCCCGGGCACCCTTTGCTAGGCCTCGGCCAATCAGCTTGCTTCCTGACAAGCAGAGGGAGGGAGGGCGGGGGGCAGACAATGCGTGGCCTCGTTTACCGCTGATCCCTTACTATTTGCGTCATGCATAAGAGAGCAGAGTTACATTTACACAGACGATCTCCTGATGGGAACATATGTACCCCTGGTTATGAGACACAACATTTAAACGTTATAACATCAATGCATGAAAAAATATGTGTGGTTGCAAACTGGGCTCAGACATTGTATGCGCAAAATGAGGCCTGTGGGCCATTTTGTCAAAAGGGGTGGGTAGCGTCGAGCATTCGCTTGTGAGGCGTTTTTGGACCCAGGAAATATCCGGGAGATGCTGACGGTACTGCTGCTGCTTGTGCTGCGGATAGATTGCAGTGTGACAAATTAACCGTGGCATGCATGAGTTGTATAATAAAAAAAGGCAGAAATGCTGCAGTTGTAGTGTAAGGGTTGACTTTATTATTCATATTTATTACAGCTCTTAATTGTCAGAGGCACTCTGCATGAGGGTGCATAGCTGTCTAAGGCACAGGGCCTTCGTGCATAAACATTTTCTTCAATATAGTGGTATCCAAAAGCACACTCACACCACCTTTAGATATGCCGTAAAAATGCCTGCAAAATGCAGTAACATGATAGTACCTTCATTGATTCAAGATTTGCCTGGAATTAGAAAGAGTGTTGCAGCTGAAATGCACCTTGGCACAAACCATATTTTTTTCCATTTCTGTATTATTTATAAGGGCAGTGTGGTTTATAGGATTTGCATTGCTGTGTAAGCAAAGAGCATAACAAAAATACAACACAAATCTTAAGATAATCTCACAATGAACCAATTAAACATTCATAAATTCACACAGATCATTGTGGGACACATGGAAGATTTGTCATATTGCAGTTACACGATAAGGAAAAAAAACAAAACCAAGCATGCAACACTCAGCACCTTCATCTAGTAGGAATTTACACAGAAAAAGAGTGAACTACCAATATCTTCATTTCAATGTTCTTCATATCAATAACATCAACAGAACAGTAATACGACCCTTAATATTCCAGCAGTTTCCTCACAATTACCATAGAAAAATAAGTAAAATTGACACAAAAAAATCCTCTGGAAGCTCGGAGTCGGTCCATATCACGAGTGGAGGGTGCATGTGTGCCTTCTTGTCTGCCCACACATCTTCTCTGTGTGGGTTGACAATGTGTCATGCGAGGGAAAGAGATGAGTCTTGACTACGAATCCAGTGCAGCCCAGCACTCCAGTCTGAAATGGGGGTGGACCGAAAGGGTTTACGACACATTTGTGGACACAGTGGCTCTGTTCTTTGTACTATGAGACGTAATGGGGAGATTTCAGGTGAGGGTTGCAGCAGTGAATATCCTTCATCACCGGCCAGGATCAGTAACAGCCATCTTTCCAGGCTTCATCTGACATTTTAGTCATGCCCAAAGACCTGTCAATAAAATAGAAAATTAAGTCTTATCATGAATGAATAAAAATGCTGTTATTAAAAGGATATATTAATCAGCTTCTCAAAAGTCCTGACTAGATTTCCATTTACGCCCTCACCTCCTGGGGGGCTGTGAAAGTTTACTCCTGGTAGATGCCTGTCCTCGGCCCAAGGCAGCCCTCCCTGCCCCAGTGGAGGCTCTCCCGGGTATGTAGGCTACTCCATTGGCAGAGCCTGGAGACTGGACCCTGCGGCCCCCTCCTGCAGGGGGTGCTTGGACAACAGGCAGACCTCTGGAAGGCTGACGACCAGCTGCCATTGTTCCCACAGGAGTGACAGCTTTAACTGGAGTCCGCAGCGAGAGAGGTGACTGGCCACTGCTACGCAGCCGACTACAAGCCATACCTTGAGTAGAAGAAAGGCACAGTGGTGGAGAATCAATGAATGGGAACTCAAATATTGTTAATAAACACACAAGATAAATATGCTGTAGTTGAAATCCAAACCTGACTTGTGTCATGAAGGAGTTGTAGGAAACCTAGAAGGAGCAGTACTAGATTACCAACGATACGTTTGGAGTAAAGTAGTGGAGTAATCATGTAGGAGGTGAGTGAATTGAGGGTTACCTGTACATTACTTGAGTTTTGTCAGGAAAGATGAGTGGTCAGGGAAGGAGTAGGGATCTTATAAGTAGCCTTGCCCCATATACTGTATAGTATGAGTTTGTTATAGATGATGATTTGACTTGTTAGGGTTAGACTGCCAAGGTTTGATCGATACATCCATTTTGATGCATCAGACCGCTATTGGATTTTTTTGTGGGTTAACAGTTTGTCAATGTCATTCAAAGACAAACAAGTTGCACTTTTTCAATATTTTTTTTTACATTTAAGGATTTATTTACAAGTGATGTATTGTTTGTATACAGTATATATGTATGTAGTTATTATTTAATATTAATATGCTACCAGTTTGTGGATTTATTTTTGCTTCTTGCTGGATATTTGTTTGTTGAAAAGCAATCTGTTGGAATACATTACAGTTTTTTTGTTGACAGTAGCCTTTAGAGAACTTTTATTCAGATTTGTACCTGTAAATAAACAATGTGTTATTCACCAAAAATCGTTGCATGTGTCCTTCAGCTCTACTAAACATGTTGAATACATTTCCATACTCATAAAACATTTGAAAAGCCAATGTTTTGAACATTTTGAAAGTGACATTGCATCTCTTCATTTGTCGCAGTCTTCTTCCTGCCATCTGTCAGAGGAAGAATGTGAAACCCTTAACAATATGTATCCTGTCATCCAATGTGAGCACCCTTGTGCAAGAGATCAATAAAATGGGGAGCTACTCATAAAAAACGGATCCATAGCGCTAGTAGCGGTCAACTATTTCACAGGGTGCCTTTAAGAAGAATCTCTTGGAATATCGATCAAACCTTACCGGTGGACATGCAGAGGTTCAAGGAGGCCAGGTGATAGGATAAAAGTGACACAACAAAGGGCTATATGCAAGGAAAACTTGTACTAGAGGAGTGGTGCAGACTGGGTGAAGAGGGTAGGGTTACCTGTGGGGGGGGAGTGAGTCAGATGGGACATGCGGTTGCCAGAGCTCTGGAGGTTAGCCTCCATGCTGCGGCTGTTTCTGACTGCCTCCAGGGAACGTAGGCTGGTGCGGGGGGCCAGATTAGGCATGCTGTGCCTCAACTCTTCTGGAACCACACATAGATAACACATTTAGCGACAACAGTATGTGTATCATCACAACTTTGGTACAATGGGAATCTCTGTGATGGTCACTTGGATCTTCTTGATGTAGGGTATAAATGTTATTAATGGTTATAACTTACCCTCACTCTTGGCAAATTTAAGAAGCTCTGGGCTGGGGCCCTGGAGAGAACGTCTCGGTGTTCTTGTGCGTGGGGCCCCTAGTCGGCTGCTGTATTCCTGACCATGGTTAGAGGTGGAGGGAGACAGGCACCGGGGTGAGCCTAAGGGTGAGGGCGTGAAGCGATGTCGTCGCTGAGGCATGGAGCAGAACTCATCTTCCTCGTCCTCCAGGCTATAACTGTCAAATTCCTGATCGCTGTAGGTTCCACCACGGCGCAGGGACTGCAGAGAGGCTGTGGAGCTGCGCCGTGAGGCAGATGCTGAGCTTGAAGCATAATCCTGCCTCAGACCTGACACCAAAAATATAAAATTAATAAAGGGAGATATGCAAATGCACTTACATGATAGAGATTCATAGAAAAGCTTCAAAAGAGAGTCAGCATGCATATACGTATTTACACTGAGGCTGAGGAAATGTTTGCAATAAGGCTAAGTGCGCTAGCACTAGTCTCTTTCTTTCTTATCTGTGATAAACAATGACAGTCCATGTGATATCCACACAACATCTTTACTCACTCTCTTCCTGTAGGCGAGCCATGATCTGAACATCAGTGAGATCCTGCAGCTTATAGCCCATAGAGATGGAGTCATCTGATGTGCTGAGCTCACTGTCGATGGAGGACTGCGAGCTTAGGGCTGAGTGCATGGTTGTGACACCTGTAAAAAACACAGGGAGATACGGGTTACAAGCTGCATCTCACACATAAATGGTTATCAATGAGTAACCTACAGTGTATGACGGTTAGCGTGCTACCGCTTTGGAGAACCAGACTGGAGTCCCGACGCGGAAGCAAAGCAATGTATTGTTGTGGAAGGGTGCAGCACTCTAAATTTATTTTTGCCACCCAAAAAAACAATTTCAGTACAAATGTACTCTACATTTAGAATATGCATGTATAATATTATAGTAATAATGTTTTCAGCTTTCTCTTTCTTTTCTGTCTGGTTCTCCAATATAGCGGTGTGCAGACTGTCATCTACTGTTATGGCTAATAACCTCATACAACCCCACTTCACAATAGTCAAACTATCCCTTTAAATTTTCAAATAAAAGCCAGTACTGACATAATGGCCATGTGGTATGTTAAACAAATTAAGGCCATGGGGAATATATTGTGGGACCTGTATTTAATTAGCGCTAGGGTTCTCCAGGTAGGAGACAACAATTGTGCTGCACCTTTGATGATTATTCAAAACACTTTTCAGACTACATATTTAAATTTGTCATTTTGCAAAGTATACATTTCAAGTGGATACTCCCTTTGAATAAACACTGACAGGGTTTGCCTCTATTGTGCATAACAATGGTGCTACGTTAAAACCTGCACAGCCACAGGACAATCATATCACAGGATGATAACTAGTTTTCGGACCAAAATTGCCTAACAAAAAGGATGTCAGCCCCCGCAAAACAATACATGTATTAGGAGGCCTAAGTAAGGTACTGTCTCCTTTCATACCATAAAATGAGTATGACAAATGTTAGAACATCGTCTGTGTAGTCACTAATCTGTCAGACTCTTCTCAGTAGATGTTGGACTGATTAATAAGGTTCATATAACTGTATTATCGCCTCAAGGTAATCAAGCAGAGTGCATCACAGTGTTGATGAAAAACGTTGGTAAAATTGTTTGTGAAATATTGAAGAAAAAGCAGCTCAATCAGCTGGAGGTGTGTGAGGTATAACTCACCCCACCTCAGCTAACACACACAGAGCGCTGCCTGTATTAGGTTAAACTTAGATTTAAGTGTAATATTCACCAGACTGACCTGGCCAATATTCAAGAATTTCAGGTGTAAATGTAGACAAATCTTTGTTTGACACTATTGTTTAAATTAACAGGCCTCTCCACCCCGACTTCACTTGTTCAGCAACACGAGTTGGCATTCAGACTAGACCAGGCAGTATCGTGAAAACACCAGTACTTCAATTAATTTTGAATGGCAGTAGTGTGTTTAGTAGGTTGAGACAGAGGCTGCATTTACACAGCTTTCAGCAACTCCAGCGAATCGCCCCAGCGTTGTGCAGTGGTGAGAGTGTCACTTAAATGGCCCGTTTGTGTGACATCTTGTTCTTTAACCCCCTAATCTAGAATTTACAATTTGTTTTTTCTGTCAGTAGGTTGTTATGAAGGCAGCTTCACTGAGAAAGAGAAAGAAAAGAGAAGGCGGGAAAGAGCTTTGTGGTGGAGCTTGTTGCAGGAAACAATCAGCTGTTACACAAACGGGTAGTTAAATGCTTGTGTTTTGTTTTGTTACCCTCAGTGTTTTTTTTATTTTTTCCTATCGCCCGGTTACACGATTGGCCAACACAGCGCAACGTCAGGTTGCACTTTTCCAAAAGTTCAGTCCTTCTCAACATTTTGTTGCAGCTCACTGTGTTTTTTCTGGTAGCCCCTACCGCTACAGCCTAAATGTACAACTGCCATTTAAAATGAATGGGGGGACTTGCATTTTAATGCCCGCTTAGTCTAGAAAGGACTGTCTGCTGAGAGTGCCCAGGAAAGCTGCATGCTGGTTCCCCTGCAAGGTGAGTCTGTCTGAAACAGGCCTAACTCTCAGACTGAGTCAGATGGGAATTGACAACAAACATCTAGGAGCATATGGTTATGTAAAAAGTCCGGGATTAGACAGGGTCACCACCCACAAGCCAAGCATTTATAAGTTCATGCAAATATTTGTTATTTACAGGGTATTCATAACAACCAAAGTTAGTGTAATAATCACCTTTAATAGATCTATGTTTTTTATCCCATGAATTACAAAGTACTGTACATATACATGACATAATCACTGACCATCTTCCAAAATATAGTCTGCCAGGTGGACACTGTTTTCCATTCATTTCAGTACAACAACTCAAGCAAAGCTAACATGCTTGATATTAGCGCTGGGCGGTATGGCAAACATTTTACCACAGTATTTTTTAAGATTCTGGCGGTTGCATGTATGCATATATATTTTGAGTTTTTTGCATGACCGGGCTTTATTTTAAGTTTATAGTGGCTTATTCTGCTGTCAGAAGTACATAAAATATAAAAACAAGACGTTGACGAGAGTATAACATTAGAGCAGCGTTGGATGTTACTTGTGAGGAAGAACAGCATGGTCGATACAGTAACATCAAACCTAAAATCTAAATTTATAATATGGTAATCATAACATCTATAGTCTGTTTTATTGCTCAGGACCTAAGACCTTACAGTATAGTTAAAAGTTATGACTTTCGTAACGTGATACATGTGTTAGAGTTTGTCTTTTAATACAGTAGGCTTTCCCCCCTGTCTTTTATACCTGTGCCTATTGTGAAAATAGTAAACACAATACCATGTTATTCTGAAATGATACATTTGTCTTCCAGGAACAAAAAATACTTGGAATTCCCTGGTCTTTTCCTGGTCAGCTTATTTTAATTTGTTATGGAAAATGAACATCTTCATTAAACACATGATGAGAACTGTATCAGATCCCATCGAATCAAACTGAATAGTTATATATTAAAATGTATCATTCCCCAAATCCTATTGTAGCCCATGTATCTAGATATTGGTATTGGATGATCTTAAAAAATAGAGATGCACACCCCTAAAGTGTATGTATATTTAACCCGGAAGTGTTATTGAGACCAAAGGTCTCTTTTTCTGTTCCTGAGTTTAACCGTTATCAAGATCTTCATCTTTGAGTCCAAGAGGACATTTGCGCCAACGTTGAAGGAAATCCCTCCAGGGGTTCCTGAGATATCAAGTTCACAAGAATCGGTCTGACAACCCCAAAACATAATGCTTCCTGCCACGGTTGTCGCCGGCACAGAGGCATAAAAATGAAACCTTACATAATGTTCACTGTGATGGACATACTTTGTTATTTAGTACAGTAATAAAATGAATGGCAAACAATGGCTGTCTAGTAAAAGAAGAAAGTCAATCTAGAAAACATGTTGGAAAATGGTTAAAGGGAATGTGCAGTATATGCAACACACAGTAAAATAGGTAGACATGCAAAAATGCCAGAATAGTCTTTAAAAAAAAATACCATTCAGATCCCAGAAGGGACACGTTGTTGATGCATTAGTGCACACACACAACAACTGACCTACATCCTTACAATAACCGGCGTCAATCCCACTGTAGTGTGTCGAGCAGAAAATGAGGAGCACAGTGTGTTAATGTCATGCCATACCTGAGCTGCCACAGGTTAGTAGGGATTTGTTAGTTGATTTGTGGTACCCAGGAGAGATCAGGCCTGAGCCTGCCGAGCCTGCCGAGCCTGCCTCTGCTGATGGGCTACTGTACATGTTCCTCCATCGAGACGCTGCAGAGAACAGGAGAGGGGAGATTAGATATTGTCCGAGAAGAATGTAGCCACTTTAAAGAGACAACATGTAAGACGTGAAAAATATCACATATAATAAAAGTATGGTTGGGCTCAATGTAAACTATATAAAGGGCCCTCCTGTTAAGTGGTAAGCGGCAGTGCCTGGGTGCACAGACTGTGTGAGTCTTCCAACCTGTACCTGCTATTTTGGTTCTTTTAGGTGCAGCAGTGCAAAGTGCAAAAAGGTGAATTTAGATGGACAGGTGTGGTGATTAATAAATGCAATCTCATTGAGACCTCATATCTGCAGCCAGAGGCAGATGGTGTATTAATCTGAAGGAGAAGCTTTTCATATGGATAATGTAACTGTCATCGTCACTTCTTGCTCATTTTCAGGTTAATACTTTTGGTTTATCAGCTTTGCTGCTTTACCACAGTAACACAATATGAAGACAGTTTGGTGTTTAGTGTAAAAGCAGGTGTAGGTGTAAATAATTTCACAGAAGAGCTTTGAGAACAAATCATCATCTATGACTTACATACATACTCTAGGGTTATGTTTAGACAACTTTTAAAAACTTGTTTCAGTCACCTCTACTGCTAACCCTATAATCTCTCGCCAACAGGCAGTTTCATTGCTGGTGCTGTCGTTTAAAAAGGAGAGCTGACCCAGGGGGGGTAATTCAACCCAGCCCATGACTACATGTAGTCATTCAGCCCTGGTGTGAATAGCTCTGTTGTTCAGGTTCTGCAGAGTGTAGGAAGTAGGAGCCACGAGCAGGATAAATAATATATGGGTCCTGTTGAATCAGACACAAACTTCAACGTACACACCATGAACCCATCCACTGTGAGCTCTCAGGCTTTGTCACTCGACTAACACACACACACACACACACACACACACAGATCTGTGCACATGCACAATGAATGTGAGCAGTAAATAAGAAAGCAGGCCATTCACAGAGGGAGGTAAGACTGTGCTGAATTAGGTGCCTTAATCTTGATTCAGGCCAACCACCTCTAAGGCAGCAACATGTGACCCACCCTCATAAAAAATGTGTTTTCTCATTTTGAAGCTGTTGTTGCTTAGCATTTGTGATGGACTGAGGATTGCTAATCTTAAACAGGGAATGGATAAAAATGCAGATTACAAAATATTACGGTTCAGACATTTCGAAGTGTTAAATGCAAAAAAAACGTCAATATGTTTACATACTCTGGTCCAAACGGCTAATCAGGGTCCGACATGCTATTTCTGTCTCTGGGCTGCGATGGTCAAGAGCCTGCCGACACCACTTCAATGGAGACCCTGGGCCTTGATCTGCTACTTGCTTTTTTGGAGACACATATAACCTGTAGAGAAGAGACAGACAAGAAGAAAACAACCAAGGGTTACCAAGGAGAATGGGAGAAATGACAAGAAGTAAAAGGGATTGGGAGAGCAACACAGAGAAGAGAAAATTGAGGTAGCTCAGGGCCTTTTATTAAACATGCTTGTGCCAGTAACTACAGAGCAAAGATTTGACTAACTAGAGATTAGTGTGAACTACTGGACCGTGAAGTATGCACTTAATAGTATTGAGCAAACCATGCACGCAGTAAGAATGTTTTGCACAATGTACAACATAGGCGTAACTGACTACAGGCAGAATTAACCCAACCAACGAATAGGACACTGAAGCAGCAAAGATCCCACATGACATCAAACAACCAAGGCGTTTTGTTTAAAGTGAATAATGTAATCAGATCAAACAGCAACGTGAGCTAATACTTTAAGTAAGTAATGCATCTTTAAATATCCTTATAACTGCCTCAACCTGCTTCTCAAACAGGACTGTTGAGACAAATCTATATTTGCCTCATCTACATATCCCGCTGATCCTGTAATGACAGACCACATCAGCCCCTTTGAGCTTACTGCAACCCTAAAATCATCTAGACATTACCCAGCGGAGGTGTATGTGAGAACACCGTGTAATGTTCGATTGAGCCTCAAGTGTGACAATTCACAGCGAGCAAGTGGGGATGTTGATGACGTTTCTATCAAGAAAACAGACATCCTAGGGTGAAGAAGAAAGGTGATTTACACCAAGATGGCAGTGCACATCTAACTGGAGAGATGACGAGATTCAGGAATTTCTGGGGGGCTTGTTGTGTCAGCACCAGCTCAGTCTGCAGGGACTTGGCCCGACCTGCCGGTTGCTAGTTCAAGTCCCACATATGGACTAAGCATGGTAGTTGACTGGAAGCTTGAGAGGTGTAGGGTCACATCCCGGGCACAGCTGAGGTGCCACTGAGCAAGGCACCGAACCCCAAACTCGGAGGGCACTTCCACCGGCAGCACCACTCTGACATCTATCCATTTGAGGCATATGTATAGATCCGGTTTGCATGTGTTGGCCTGTGTCTAATACGTGAAATGCAAAAATTTCCCCTTCGGGATTCTTCATCTTCTTCTTCTCCTTCCTCTTTTTTATGACCAAAGTACGAACGGCAACATCGCTGCCGTGTAATTAAGCATCATGTCCTGCCTGCTGGATGCTCTACCTAGCACCACGCCCTGTCTAAACATGCAGACTATTTCCAGTAAATGATAAAGCGCCTGATGCGGACAAACACCTGTTGTGTGCTATATATGTGAAAGGGCAACTTGGGACAATGTCCACACCTGAGAAAACAGCTTTAGATTACATCCACAGTCATACAATTTTTAATTTAGTGTTATATTATCAGGATACAGCTTAACTTCCACTGCCAGAAAAACGACCAGCAAGACTCCTCTGAAATGCGTCCGGTGTTGCCCAAGTGAGAGCAAACAGTCCACCACAAGCTTTGAACTGGTGGTCACATGGGCTGATCCTTTGAGTTGGGTACACAAAAGGCCCGAGAAGGACTGGTTCTGGACCAATCAACTACAAATCATCTTCCCATTGGGCAAACACAAAAGGACCCATTTCCCAGTGGAATCAGCAACAATACATAGAGCAATATTCAGGTCACATCCTGTCATCCTGGGGCTGGTGGTGGGTGCGGGCTTCTTCTTTTACATACAATCTGTGTGTTCGATGTAGAATAATGACGCATGTTCTGCTTGTGTTTGATGCAGAATTTTAGTCACAGGTCGGTTGCTGCCATTCATGCAAGACACAGGTCTGAAAATGTAGGTTTATTAGCATAACTGCCAAACCAAAAAAATAGGCCAAACTAGAATTGGTGTAGCATACCCCTACAATCATTTAAAAGTAAATCTGAGATAAGGAGAGAATCATTTGAGGAAGAAGTAAATTACAGTATATCTATACTGTTCTATGTTCTTCCTTTCATTATAAAACCAAGCAGTGTCATATCTGTGTTCGACTACAGCCAGGAGCAGCATGACAGAGGCACGTTGAATAACTTCCTTTAAGGCAATGAAAGTGCAAATTCAGGTTAATTCTGCTCAACTGCGTCAGTGTGGGGAACATAAATTAGGAGTTATTGGGCTTAGGCCGTGTGTGGAGTCTAATAGGCTGGAGACACCATATTGCTTGTGAAAAGAAACAAAAAACTTAAACTATCTCAGGTTATCTACCAATATGCTTTAAAGCAATATGGACATTCACATGGCAATTTTGAGTTGACCTAGAGGGGTTGAAATGAGGGTTCTAAATGAACTTTTTTGATCACCAGCCAATCTGAATTTCCACTAGCCAATTTTTTCTGGTGAAAATAAGATCAATTTTGAGTGCCACTGAATGCATTTGATCATTTTATCATCATTGTTGGCATGAAAAACACCTATCAAGTACAATACATACAACTAAATACACAAACATTTCATTTAAAGCTTAGGATCTCGCTCCTTCTATAATTATATCTATCTATCTATCTATAGTATAATGCATACAAGTTCCTTAGGCTCTCCTGAAGACTTCGGGCATGCTCATGGTCCTATACTGCCTCGACTTTAAAATTACTAGTTCCCACCACAAATTTGTTCGTTTTGTTTTTTTCTTTCACTTGCATACAATCCTGACAAAACACGACAACGTATTTGCGATCAAACACAAGCTATTAACGACCCGTCCGCCATTTGGCATTAAATTTTCTTTTCTTTGTTTCTCTGTCGATATCCTCATCCCCTGTCTCTTTCCTCTACTCGGCCCCAGAAGTCTGTCCCAACGACCGCCTTATTTAGTTTAATCTGAACTTTTGACTTTACTAACGTTAGCCAATTCCCTCCTCTTTAGTCATTTAGTTTAATCTGAACTTTTGACTTTACTAACGTTAGCTAACTCCGTCCTCTTTCAGTCTATTCTCCTGCTTCGGCTCCGTTCTTGTTCCTTGTGTTTCTGTTGGACGCTCGTTTCCATGGTTTCTCACCCTGGTTTCACTGCAAACTGCGCACAGCCAATGGGCGTATGAAACATCATCAGGTAGCATTACGGCACAGCGTTCATGGAAAATGTAGGAAGTACTGCCACAGGGAACAGAGCCTTGTATCATGCATGTAATGCCTCACATTGTACATCACCGGCCAAACTGGCTATTAAGGTATTATTTACACATTTATTAATTTAGAACCCTGGTTGAATCATTGCCTGTCAAGTTTAATCAGATCTGGAAACTATTCTTTAGTGGGGATTCTGTGCCACTGGCTATATATTTTTTTCTCTTGTGCAGATATTATCCTATGAACCAAATACCCACAACGCAACATCCTGCAGTTGCTCTCAGCTCCCGTGATTCTGTCCGTGTTGCAGTCTGGTCACACAGGGGGGCCCTCAGATCACATGCTGTGCAATCCCACCCAAAGCAGTTTAGCCATGCAGCAGCATCCAGCACAGAGCAGATCAGATTATGTCGCCGTTAGGATTACTCAATGTTTTGGCTATGATAACCTCACAAAGCACATATGGTATGGCTAATGATGTCAAACTGAAAATAAGTCCTGAATGGTCTAGCTGATAAGCTGCTAAAGTAGCCACCGGGACGGGAACAATATGGTAGTTGTTTAAGGCAATGCAACATGCACAGCCTAAACAAATATGTCTAGGCAGAACTCTTGCATGAAATTAACATGAATTATTAGTTATTAATCCTCCTATCACTGGTCCTTTTGGGTAATTAGATTCTGCTAATTAAAATGTAACTCTTATCTAAAAACAAACAGGGTGTTAGAAGCTTTAACCTGAACTAATGCAGACATATTTTAGTTGATCTTTAGTACATGGTGTAACCAGGCTTAGTGATTGTAATTCATGCTGGTTTTAGTTTGTTTTTTTCTTCGTTCAGCAAAACCTGTCAAACAGGTTGCAGATCTGTCCCGCCTGTTGTTTACCCTGGTCAGGGAGCTCAGAGTCAAGTTTTGAAGACAATTGACTGTCTCTCACTCTTGTATTCATGTCAACTCCTTCTGAACTTTTTCACTGTGGCTGGCTGTTTTGTCTTTTACCGCTTCCTTGTCACTACGGTGTCTCTCCATCACTTACACCTCATAATTTCCTTCTAATTACAGTAAATATTCTGAGTAAAATGTTTGCCATATGTATTCAAAGCTTTGAAAGTAAAAGACTCTCCATGAATTTGGGGTTAAGGGGGTGTGGATGAGGGGGGATGCAGTTGCTGTCTTGGCTAAGAATAAAATCCAATTTTAAATCAAAATAACCTAATTCTTCAGTATGATGCAAAGTCATTTCCTGCAGGAAAGTAACACAGTTTAGAATCAGAGGTTAGAATGGAAAAAGCACAAGTGACTCATCTGGCTGTAGGGGCTCCTCTACCTATACACATGCGAATGAAACAACTTTAAATGCAGCATCACTGTGGCCTGTATTGGCAGAAATCAACTTCCTCTAAAGGTAACTCATATGCGCTGCTACATACTATGGAAATAACTTGTTATCTCTCTCACATTTGCAAATGTTTTGATACAGCAGAGCTATCTGACCAGTAATATATCTTGAATAACCCAAACAAGTTGGATAAGGGGAGGGTATGAAAGCATCACTAGAGAGCAGAGACAAGCAGTGCAGATAATGAAACATACCAACTGTCCTCGTCCTCTACGTCTGCACACTCATCCTCCAAATCTAGGACATCCACATCATCCAGTGCAGTTTGGTCCACCCCTGAGTAGTTCTCTGCAAGTGTCTCTGACTCAAAACTTTCCTGAGAGGGGCTCTCTGGTGTCTGGGACTGTCCCGCTCCGTTGCTGCATGTCAAGGTGAGGAAGCCCCCACATGGACCCTGATCCTCCTCTCCTACGTCCTCCTCTTCCTCCAGCCTGTTGGCCACAGACAGAGGGGACATCTCTTCGCCACTGCTGCTGTCCTGAGCTGGGGACAGTTCAAAGTCTGTGCTGCCCAGCTCGCCGCTGTGCTCCAGTCTGAGGTGGGAGTTGGTCACCTCTTTGCAAGTCAGTCTCTCATTGATATTGACAGCAGCTGTGAGGTTGCTGTTGCTGCTGGCTCCTCTGTGGATGATAGTCTTGCTCCCTCTGTTGCGCAGGGTCTCATTCTGGACCTCCAGCCGACGAACAAGCTCCTGTAACTTTCGGACCTCCTCTAGCTCCACCCCTGCCAGGTCCTGACCCCTCTCCTCTTCTTCCTCCTCCTCGCAGCCGTGCTTGGAGCTCTCCATGAGGCCAGTGGGACCATTGTCAGCCTGGGGGACCACGCTGGCACTGTCCGGGACCACCATGCTCCTTCTCTATTGAGAAGAAAAGCAACATTTACAGAAATTACACGATGACAAAACAGAGCAGCTCTACACATCAATGCATTAGTCACAGCTTGATAGTACTCCAGGCAAGGCAGGATGCTGCTAAACCTGACTCCCAAGGAGGTCAGGTTCTAAAACTCCCCTTTTTATTGTTGATGTTTTTTCCTGTTTTTTTTTCTTTTCTTCAAAATAATCTGTTTGAATCACACGTTTTTACAGTTTACATTTTGTCGGATTATTCACAATATAATGGTGATGAACACTTGTTCGAGATGAATTTTCCCTAGCGCCCCAACAGCCTCTAGACACCATTACTGAATGGGCGCTATTTTGCCAACAGCCCCCCCCCCCAACAACACATGGTAACTAATAACTACACCATAATAAATGTAGAAACCCCAGTTCGAGATTATTCAGACACATGCAAAGCTTTTGGTCGTAGTCACACGAAGTAGCTCTGGTATCCACGCGTCGCTTGTTATTAACTAGCTCGAGTTCAGCTAACAATCACTACTATTTACATGATCACCCTCGTCGTAACGTTGCCAACTCTGCAACTGCAATTACCGCAGCACAACGATAGCTACAACAGGATGGCGTACACCACTACATCTACATTTAAGATATGAAACCACAGCTGCTATATTTTAATATTTCTAGTCATATGTGTACATTTGAGCCTTCTAGTTAATGTTAGATAGTATGCTAACAGCAAAAACAATCGTACCGGTGAGTGAGCCGTGTTGTCCCCAGTTGATGACTGAGCCTCCCCCGCCACTCAGAGCTCAAACTCCTCCGTGGGCACCAGCGAGTACATGAATGAAGCAGCTAATTACGACCACCTGAATGGTCCTCGGCTATATTGTGATTGTCAAGACAGCGGAATAAATGTACAACTAGCTAGTCCATGTTTTCTTTTTTTGCTGGAGCATCACCGTGGTAGTGTTCCTGGCGTATCGCTCACCGCTAACTAGCTTGTTGGACTTCAGTTAGCAGAACAGACCTGCAGCAGAGCGCCCCTCCTCCTGTGGGGTTTCTCTGTTATTTGGCGCCCCCAATGGGAGAGGTGTGGTACTGCAGAAACATCTCTTCGTAATTAGCATTGTAGCCATTGGGTGTCGCTGTTTACATAATTTTGCTACATGGGTAGTTTACCTGCAATAATGACTAATGACAGTGAGAGATGGCCATCATTCTTAGACAGATAGATAGATAGATCGATCGATCGATCGATAGCTAGATAGATAGATAGATAGATAGATAGATAGATAGATAGATAGATACACCTATGATTGAAGTTGTATTTGAGTAGAGACAGAAAGTGTCTCAAGATATTGGCAAGTCAAAGTAGATCCTCTACTACTTATGTTGACTAAGAAAACGTTTTTGTGTTTGAGTGAACCCTCAACAGAGTTCAACACTTTATAAGACCTCCCTTCCTGACTATCTACATCTGTTCTATCTATTTAAAGGCAATATATATATATATATATATATATAATATTTAAATAAAATAGTGAAGCTGCTACAGAAAAGTAAAAACTAAAAGTTGTAGTATGAATGGATGAAATGGTAGTTTGAGTGTCTCCTGGCCTCCTGACCCACTCATTTATTCTGAAAAATGCAACAAAGTGTACAGGGGGTTAAGAGGGGGGCAATTGTAGGGGTGCTGACCACCTCAGATGAGGGTGTTAACATTTTTAAAATTGATGACACAGAGAAGTCCCATCTGATCGACTCTACCTCAGCATTGGACTTGCAAGGCTAGGGCTGATTTAAAACAGTAGCAGTTTCAACACATGAAATGCAACAGTGAGAAAACAGTAGCATTAATGTGTTTCATCATGGTACAGTCATATCATTTAGTTTACTACAGTAAAAAAAAAAACATGTTTAAGTGTGCCGTACCTCTGCAAGGAAGTCATGATGCTACTAAAAGTACCTGTATAACTTGTTTTGCAAGAGACAATAATCATGTGTACGTATGCAAAGATTGAACACAGCAGGCAATAAAAATACAGGTGGGACAGTTAATGAGTTCATAAGTATCTCCATGACGATACATGAGCATGAATCACATAGCCTATAAAAGTTTGTGGTTTTCAGTATATGGCTGGAGAATTATATTAAGGGACATTATATATGATATCAAGTTTTTGTACCTGTACCTCTTATCTCTTTAGTTTTGCCCTCATGTGATTTTTCTCTTCTTGTGCTGCAATGTCTAGTCTGTTGTCATAGTGCAGACATGCCTGATCCTGAAAGATCTGTGAAAAAGAGAAAAACAAGCATACCATCAGTTTTTTTCCTGCAGATTCCTAAAAGTTATTCCCTTGAAAAGTAAGATTTTATTTATGATTTCAGGCTCCCTTACAACAGAAAGGAAATTGTAAATCATTGTAAGTCTTAATAGTTTAAGGGTAAAAGTCAAATTGGATGGTATAAAAATAAGTATATCTTTGCTCTCAAGTCCCTGCATGTTGTTCTATGAGCATGTTTCACCAGGCTTCTTGTAGAAAAACACACCCTGAACTATCTAAAGCAATCGTGTAGCCGCTGATCCGTGTGATGCATTTCTCCTTTCTCAGTATAGGCTTTCCAAAGCATGATCATACTGCAAAGACACAAGATCCAAGTGGACCTTTTTCTATACGTAATATGCATTCAAAACAGTATTTTAGTGAAACCCCTGCGTATGGAAACGAAGACTCACTGTTTCAACTTAAAACCATATCACATGTTGGTTATGTGGAATGTGCAACGCCTGCAGTGGATACACTCCCTTTCCTTCAGCAGGCTCAGACCTGTTGTAACTCCAGAGGAGGTTCTGACAGTGAAAAGGATTCAGTCAACTGTTCAGAACTGAAGTCAGATACAGTGGGTACGGAAAGTATTCAGACCCCCTTAAATTTTTTACTCTTTGTTAAATTGCAGCCATGTGCTAAAATCATTTAAGTTCATTTTTTTCCTCATTAATGTACACACAGCACCCCATATTGACAGAAAAACACAGAATTGTAGACATTTTTACAGATTTATTAAAAAAGAAAAACTGAAATATCACATGGACATAAGTATTCAGACCCTTTGCTCAGTATTGAGTGGAAGCACCCTTTTGAGCTAATACAGCCGTGAGTCTTCTTGGGAATGATGCAACTAGTTTTTCACACCTGGATTTGGGGATCCTCGGCCATTCCTCCTTGCAGATCCTCTCCAGTTCTGTCAGGTTGGATGGTGAACGTTGGTGGACAGCCATTTTGAGGTCTCTCCAGAGATGCTCAATTGGGTTCAAGTCAGGGCTCTGGCTGGGCCATTCAAGAACAGTCACAGAGTTGTTCCGAAGCCACTCCTTCGTCATTTTAGCTGTGTGCTTAGGGTCATTGTCTTGTTGGAAGGTGAACCGTCGGCCCAGTCTGAGGTCCATAGCACTCTGGAAAAGGTTTTCGTCCAGGATATCTCTGTACTTGGCCGCATTCATCTTTCCTTCAATTGCAACCAGTCGTCCTGTCCCTGCAGCTGCAAAACACCCCCACAGCATGATGCTCCCACCACCACACTTGACTGTAGGGATGGTGTTGGGCAGGTGATGAGCGGTGCCTGGTTTTCTCCACACATACCGCTTAGAATTAAGGCCAAAAAGTTCTATCTTTGTCTCATCAGACCAGAGAATCTTATTTATCATAGTCTGGGAGTCCTTCATGTGTTTTTTGGCAAATTCTATGCGGGCTTTCATGTGTCTTACTCTGAGGAGAGGCTTCCGTCGGGCCACTCTGCCATAAAGCCCTGACTGGTGGAGGGCTGCAGTGATGGTTGACTTTCTTGAACTTTCTCCCATCTCCTCACTGCATCTCTGGAGTTCAGCCACTGTGATCTTTGGGTTCTTCTTTACCTCTCTCACCAAGGCTCTTCTCCCCCGATTGCTCAGTTTGGTTGGACGGCCAGCTCTTGGAAGAGTTCTTGCCATCCCATACGTCTTCCATTTAAGGATTATGGAGGCCACTGTGCTCTTGGGAACTTTAAGTGCAGCAGAAATTTTTTTGTATCCATGGCCAGATCTGTGCCTTGCCACAATTCTGTCTCTGAGCTCTTCAGGCAGTTCCTTCGACCTCATGATTCTCATCTGCTCTGACATGCACTGTGAGCTGTAAGGTCTTATATAGACAGGTGTGTGGCTTCCTTAATCAAGTCCAATCATTAGAATTAAACACAGCTGGACTCCAATGAAGGTGTAGAACCATCTCATGGATGATCAGAAGAAATGGACAGTACCTGAGGTAAATATACAAGTGTCACAGCAAAGGGTCTGAATACTTATGTCCATGTGATATTTCAGTTTTTCTTTTTTAATAAATCTGTAAAAATGTCTACAATTCTGTGTTTTTCTGTCAATATGGGGTGCTGTGTGTACATTAAAAGGAAAAAAAATGAACTTAAATGATTTTAGCACATGGCTGCAATTTAACAAAGAGTAAAAAATTTAAGGGGGTCTGAATACTTTCCGTACCCACTGTATATGTAGGCTATGTGCAGCCATGGAAATATAAATATATGCAAGCCCACAAACAAGGATCACTGTTTTTTTAATTATTCAAATGAAACTTGGACATTGCAATAGGCTTTGGAGGAAATTGGGTATACTTATGCTATGCTCATTTTCAGGTTCATACTTGTATTTTGGGTTTTGTTCAACATTTAAATAGGGGCCCAACATGACACAATGTCTATTACACATTTATTTGTGAAGAGAAAAACTCAATACATCTTATTAAGCTGCATTTTAAATTAGTCTTCAGGTTAACCAGCTTTCAGATTAAATATATCATACATATATGCCATACACTACTTTGAATAAATTGTGTGTAATCTGTCTTTTCTCATGATTTTCAGTTTTATGTTGGTATGGTTTCATATTTCTGGTAAAATACATTGTGTTGAGCTGCACAACGGACTGGCACAGCTTGAATGCCAGACTATCCAGCGTACTGAAACTTCCAGTAACTTCCCTGTGATGATTTAAGAAGCAACATTACTTCAAGCCTCAGATCTGGGCCAGTAAAATGAGAAATATATTGCAATAACTGGGCTTGAAATGCACCTAAGCTTTAAATGGAACCCTTTTACTTTTGTTTGCCATTTAAAGTTGACAATTACTTAGACCATGACACTCTCACTCACACACACACACACACACACACACAAACACTTTGATACATCAATTTTATTATAGATATATATATAAAAAAACAATTCGTATGCAATACTTTCAGAACATTTCCTGAATGGGAACAATTACAGGCATGCTTATGGTATTGTTAATGAAATATATTTGATAAATTTCCATTAATAAATCTTTCTCCCTTTAAAAAAAACAAACCCAAAACAAAACCAGGCCCTAGACCCTGTCAAACTATCATCTTCCTCAATTCAGCCCTTTGTAAATGATGGTAAAAGCACAATAATACATTTATTGCATACATTTACATGAGATTACAAATACATCTTCCTCCATAACATCAGCCCAGACACAATTTATAATCAAACATAGCTGCACAAACAGGCACATATGCTGGGCAGGTTTTCTAATCAGAGGGAGAGCAGGTAACCGGGAAAGGCTGACCGGGAGGAATCACTGAAGGCATGTTTCACTTTTTTCCCCCTTTCATGGCCTTCTTCTCTGCTTCAATTTCTGTGTGATCACATGAGAGAGAGACAGAGACAAAGATGAGATGCTGAGTCTTAACATCAAAGATTCCTCAATTAGAACTAGAAAACAAACTGTGTTTAAACATCATGTAGCAATCAATGTAAAACCTTAACTCTGATGCACGCACCACAGAACAATTATATTTCAAAGCAGCCGTGTCAATGTTCTAGATGGTGAGTAAGATTATAAGCTGTGTACTGACTAGAGTTCGAATAATTAAAGAGGTACTAATTTAGCAGTGTACTTCCAAGAGACAAAAAAAAAAAACTGTCAAAATCAAAAGCTACAGAGGCAGAGATATATTTTTAAGATTAGTATGGGGGCAAGCTCCAAAAACCTGATCCTTAAGTTCCCATAATGCAACTCAACATAATATTTTGTTACATAAATGCCTGCCTGACAAATGCTCAGGTCTTTTAGAGTGCACACTCTAAGTTTGTGTCACAGGCTTGGTAAATATTTAGTCTTCAAGTCCGATTAAGACTCCTCGTGACATGTTAAATTAACTTCCTGTGTGTTTAAAAAAAAAAAAAAAAAAAAAAATCTATAGAGTGCCCTTTTAATGTAATATCCAAATACGATTTTAGCAGAGATGTACAACATGAAGCCATGAAATTAAAATGTGTCAGGATGTGGGACTGGAGTGAAACTCAACTTTGAAATGATTTCCATTCATAATTGCGATTTAGAAAAACATTTAGTTTACAGGACAATAAGGGTAATTGCTAAAACTGAATTGATTTTCAATAGCACAGTTTCCTAGGAGAGATATGTTATGTTGCAGCCTGTTAAAGACATGATGAAAAAGCAGACATGCATCAGCAGTGCCACCTGCTTCAGTGCCTCCCCACCGACACCCCAGTCAGGGCTGTAGTCAGATTGAGAGAGCGCAAAGGTCAGTCCGCAGGGAGCCTCTCAACGCAAACGATGAGCATTTTACCCATAGACTGTATTTTACTTATATACTGTACTTGCATACAGTCTACTATTTTGCTGAACTTTCATTTACACACTCTTTTCCTGCTGCTTAAAGCCAGTTTGGCATTAAGCGGAACAAGGACAAGCTCTCAGGTAGTTGGGTGTGTACCTGCAGTTAATCAGTAAAGCAATGTTTGCAGTTGCAGTTTAAAATGATAAACTGTAAGGAACTGAACTTTGCCAAACAAGGAGGTGGAGGAATCTCAAGGACAGATGATGGTAGATTTTTTTAGAGCACACTTCATTTTTCTTAAACACCTACCCGCAGTCGTTGGTTGATGGTTACTTTCTTTTGTGATAGACTTCCTTAGGACTTTCTTGTTAAACCCCTTCAACTCGTCATTGAGTGGCTCTTTGGCCTGTTTCTAATTGAGAAAAGAGGGGACGAGAGTGAGCGAAAATGCTTCAAATCAAAACAGATTTTAAATATCAACGGGATATTAAAACATGTTAAAGTGAAAGTAAGAAACAGCATGAACACATGATCTAATTATCATTTAATAACTCAAAATCTGCAATACAATCCCATACAGGTAGACAAATCAAGCCCCACCTAAATAAAAAAAATAAAAGATACAGTATGGGCAGAAATCGAGTTTTGCAAGCTAGCCAGTCACAAGAAACATGTACGTGCCTGCTCACAATGAACGAACAGCTCTGATGTGGTGTCATGTTACACCGTACTGTTACTTACAGGCTTTCAGTTCCTCAAAAGTATGTACTGGGATTAGGAGGAAACATGCTGTACTTGAACTTTGAGCTGCATTTATGTGTGGTCATTAAAGAGATTAGGAAAATATCAAAAGACACACCAGGGCCAAAGAAGTGAACTGTAAGAAAGTAAGGGCACAGGAGGAAAATCAAATGCTTCAGTTTTGTATGGAAAGTGCATCTGTGTCAGGCAGGGAAGCAGAATTCTGTTCCTGGAGGGCCACTGTCCTGTACCTTTCAGGTTTCTCCCTGCTCACACACCTGCTTCAAACGATTTTCAAACTTGTGACACTTCAGCTGCTAGATAACGAGCACATTGTTAGAATCAGGTGTGTTCGAGCAGGGAGAAACCTGGAACATGCAGGACAGTGCCCCTCTAGGACTGGGGAAAAGGAAAACAGGGCACAGACAGGATTTCTAATTAGAGGAAGAGCAGGTAACAGGGCAGGACTGACAGAGGAATCATGGCAGGTGTGTTTCAGGTTCTTACCTCTTCGATGGCTATCTTCTCTTCATTTATTACTGTGTGATCACAAGAGAGACGGAGACAAAGATGAGATGATCAAGCGATAATTCTGAATCTGAACATCACAGATGACAGTTATTCCCTGAATTAATTTTTAAAAGTTTCCCAATACAGCTCAGACCTGCAGCAAAACACTATAGTTAACCTGCAAAACACGGCAACTCACACAGAACCTTAAATTTAAGTGTCAACATTTTTTTCATCAGTGAATAAAGTAATTGCCACAAAAATGACATCATGTTCCTTTGGTTTCGTGAAAACTGAGGATGTCAAAAATATTCAGGTGTTTTGTCAGAATGAATGAATACACACTTCTAGTCTGATCCTCCATGTTTTCACTGACACCGGAAGCCTACTGTACCAGACTTAGTTTTTCTGAAGCTAACTAACTGCTGCACCTAATGCTTGAAAAAAAAAAAGCTTTCAAAAGTTTGTCAACTCACAACACCTTTATCAAGTAAGCAGCTTTATGACCACACCATATCAGTGCAAATGCTGATTTTGACAATTAGATGGACTATTCTGCATGAGTTGATTTTACATAACGGAACAATGCTATATTCTATTGGAGTAAAAGGATCCAACTTAGAAGACAATCTGTTTTGATCACAAAGACAAGTAAAACCCATAATTGTTCAAACAGTAGACAGCTGTGCCATTTGCCTAAATGTGCTGATACATTCCTTTTCTGTTGTGCACAACAAAATGTTGTGAAGGATTAAATATACTGCTTTGATAACCAAAGATGAGCCAAAACAAATGAGAAGAACTATAATCCATAAGTGTCAGGACAAGAAAACAAACTGATTCAGCACTTTGTTTAAACATGAACATCCTGTAGTAATCCATTCAAAACCTCAACGATGATGCACATACCACAGAGTAAATAGAATCTAAGGGCCTGTGTCTGCATAGTGTTTTTTTTTCTGCTCGCGAGTGTGCACCCAGCCACTTTTTCCAGAGTGCTCCACCTTTTTTGTGCGGACGCTTCTAGCTTCTGTGTAGTTAACCCCGTTAACGTAGCATTAAAACCAATGAGTAACGCGTTGAAGCACTCCCCAGCGCATACTAAAGCGATGCCAGGGCTGCCAGTTAATAGTCAGCTGTTCCCCTCTAATATATCAGGTGTGCAATGACAGTAGTGCTAATAATTAACATGGCAGGTTACTCTAGCAATATGGCACTGCACTTCCACAAAGTTGTATTTTGCAGCATTTAATTAAACATATGCTTGAAGTCATTCAAATTCAGTTTTGCAGTCAACTGTTATTCTAAAGTTTGACACCAAGATTGAATTTCTTTTATTGCAAACACATCCTGTAAGAGTCACCTCAATTACTAAAAATTGCTATTGGGCCCAAAGAAAGCAACCCCTACTGCGGAGTTATATTTTTCATACTATATCGTCAATATATCACTGTCTTACTACATTATGTTGATATATTAATACAGACAACCATAAGTAGCATTACTTAATCACATATATTGAAACCTGGAACAATGGCAGATGAGATTTGTTTAGCACACTTCTTTTCTCTTAAAAAAGTAAAAAATGAAATACCATCAGGAGTTGGAAGAGGGTTTTTTTCCTGTGTTTCAGCTGGCTTCAGATTGTGCTTGTCAAACGTCTCCAACTCCGCATTGAGTGGCACTTTGGCACATTTCTAATGGAGGAATGAGGGAGAGAGAGCAACAATGAGTGTTCTTATCAAAACAGAGTTAAAAAAAAAAAAAGAAGAAGTATGTAACTCAAGAGAACCACAAGGAAGGAAGAGCATTGCTGGAAGATTAGATGCTACAGTGCAGGAAAAATACTTCTGCATGGGGGAGAAAAAAGAAGTTCGAAGACAACATTTTTTTAATAGATAAAACAGGACGACCAAGTTTATTCTCGTAGCACTACAGCTCTCAGACAACACATGATGGACAAGATGCCTTTTTAAATGAAAAAGCAGGCAGCACTGGGAGTAGTCACGTCTGGTGTGTTTCAGGTACTTACCTCTTTGATGGCTATCTTCTCTTCATTTATTACTGTGTGAGAGAGACAGATGAGATTACCAGTCTATAACTGAATCTGGACATCAAAGATTAATCTAAATTATTTTCAGGAGTAGCAAACAAACTGATATAGCACTTTGTTTAAACATTACTATCCTGTAGTAATCTATTTTAAACCCCACGCGTCACAGAACAATTATAATCGAAAAGCAACAGTGTCAAATGTTCTTGCGGAGTGCAAATAATTAGAGGTATTCTAGCAATTTAGCACTGAACTTCAACAAAAGTTGGGAAACTTGCTAGATTAAGATTGAAAAAAAAACCCAGTCAAAATAAAAGCGAAAGAGGCAGCGTGGCTTAAATTTTCATGTCTAATATGAAAAGGCCGATATGCACCAGCAGTGCCACCTGCCTCATTGCTTGAGTGCCTCCCCACTGACAACAGCCAGGGCGGTAGTCAGACTGAGAGAGTAAGGAGTCAGTCAGCAGGGAGCCTCTCAAAACAAAGGATGAGCATTTTGCTGCACTTTCACTTAACCTGTCCTCTTCATGTCGGGAAGGCATTAAGAACAAGGATGGTTGCAGTTGTCTACTACATGAATATCATAACTATTCATTCAATAAAACACTACATAACATACTTTGATATATCGTATTTCACTTAATCGCATTCTAGGTTATTCTGGTGTGACTATTTACCCCACAGCTGTTACCTTACCTCATAACCGTCTTTAATTGCTTGTGTCGTTTCTATTTTACTTCTATTCTTATCCTAGTATATAAACCTCATTATTTATTTAGTTTATTACATCTCTATATTTTTCCATCTTTGTGCTGCTGCAACACCTGAATATCATAATAGGCGTATCTTATTTTCCGTAATGACAGGCAGTGAGGAGTTAAACAATGCAGAACAAGGAACTGATCAAAAAGTAAAACCTGAAACAAAGGGTAGATTTTTGTTGAGCGCACACTTCTTTCTTCACCTACCATCAGGAGTTGGAAGAGGGTTTTTTTCTTGCATTTCAGCTGGCTTCAGATTGTGCTTGTCAAACTTCTCCAACTCTGCATTAAGTGGCACTTTGGCACATTTCTAATGGAGGAATGAGGAAGAGAGAGCAACAATGAGTATTCAAATAAAACCACAATATTTGACTATTAACAGTGCATGAGAAAATGTTTTAAGAATCCAGGTAAAAGCAGTGAAGAAAGTGTATGCAGTACAATTCCATAACACAAAAAGGAATACACCAAGAGAACCACAGGGAGAGCAGTTTTTCAGGAAAAGGTATACACAGAGAACCACAGGAAGAGCAGTTTTTCAGGAAAAAAGGTATACACCAAGAGAACCACAGGGAAGGAAGAGCAAAGTTGGAAAATTAAATGCTAGTTTTTCAGGAAAAATGCTTCTGCGTGGGGGAAAAAAAAAGTTTGATCAAGACAGAAGGCCGAAGCAAGACAACCCTGTTGTCTTTACAGTTTCTGCTTTTAGCACTATATTGAGAAATTCATAGAAAACAGAGGAAGAGCAGGTAACAGGGCAGGACTGAAAGAGAGGAAACATGGCAGGTATACATCCGGTACTTTCCTCTTTGATGGCTTCCTTCTCTTCATTGATTACTGTGTGATCACAAGAGGGACAGAGACAGAGATGAGGTGATCAGTCTATATCTAAATATTAAAAGATGAATCCGAAATGATGGTCAGGATTAGAAGACAACGTGATATAGCACAGTTTAGACATTATCATCCTGCAGTAATCTATTTAAAACCCAATCATAATCTAAAGCAGCCTTGTCAAATGTTGTCGATGGTGAGTAAGATTCAACTATGCAGCAGATGGTTCCACATATGAGTTTGATTTTACTTACTAATGAAAGCTCCACAAAGACCCTTTAAGAAATGCATGGGCAATCATCAGACAGGTGGTTAATAAAATATGCCGTGGTGTTGAATGATGGGAAATGAAGGAGCTGGTGATTTTGGAACTGGCCCATACTAGAAACTACAACTTAAGATGTCTCTCCCTTTGTAGCTTTAATAGTCCCCCCCAGGTAGATCTTGCAAGTTTCCCAACTTTGTGGAGGTGCAGTGCTAAATTGACCTCACTTGGAGAGAAACACAACCTGACCATTGACTGGTAGTTATTGGCTACACTGGTGGCCATTGTGTGAACTGCAGTCAGCTCATACACTTGGCTGCAAGCGAGTTTCGGCGCAATAGTGAGACTGAATATAACTGGACTGGCACCATGCTGGTATAATTCTGTAAAATGAATTGCAATCATATTTACAATAACGCTCGCTTTCTCTTTACAAATCACTCCATCAGAAGCAATCGCAACATATAAGCAGCTGGATTAGGTTTCGGTCGGCAAACATTGGCAAGCAAGCTAACTTTAGTGAGTTAGCTGTAACTTGGCTACGCTGCGTGGATCTTGCATTGTAACGTTAGCCGATAAGGTTTTTAAGAGTAAAAAAAAAAGCCAGTCAGAATTTTACGAGCCCAGGGTGGGTTGTGCCTCCACTATACACACTCTGCGGCATCCTGCAGACCCTCAGCGCAGCCTAAACCCCAGTACCAGGTGTTCGAATCTGGAACGCCCCGAGTCCGACTCCCTGCTTGATCAGCAATTGCTGCCGTTGCAAGACAGCTGCCAACCTGAAGCCAATCTCTGGGCAGTCGCTGCAGATGAATGTATAACAGCATGTGTGGGAGAGACATCAGCGGACTCCATTTAGCTATCACTGCTGGCTGTAAGGGAGCTGACGAGAGGCGAGAAACATGAGTGCGCAAAACGTCCACAGGCTGTTATAGGCAACCGAGAAAGTCAGCGAAGGTCTCAATTTTAAGTTACGCAACAACCTGTTCACACATGGGCAGTAATAATAAAAAAACAATAATGCATATAAAGACGTACACAGGACCTTTTAAATCCACACTCGCCCTTTGTGACACAAAAGATCGAGACAAAGATCTGTGCCTAACCCTCTGATCAGGTTAGCATTAAGCAGAAGTAGGGCAAGCACTGAGGTAATTGGGCGTGTACCTGCTGTAAAACAGTAAAGCAATGTTTGCAGTTGACTTTCACAATGACTAGGAGAACTTAAACTATGCCAAACGAGGAGCTGAAGGAAGCTGGATCAAGGATGGACGATATAGCCCTTTATTCAGAACACACTTCTTATTTCTTAAACACCTACCATCTGTTGTTGGCAGAGTGTTTTTTTCTTTCATGTCAGCCTGCTTGAGATTTTCCTTTTTAAACTGGCACACCTCCTGCTTGATTGGGCATGCCTTACTCATTTTGGAGGAGTTCTAATGGAGAAAAGTGAGAGAGGGAAAAATCAAAACACTAAAAAGAAAATGTTAAACAACTGCATTAGAAAGCGTGAACACATGATCCCATTATTACTTCAGTATTCCATACAGGTACACAAATCGTGCCCCACCTTTAAAAAAAAAAAAGCAGTGTACAACATATAATTAAGGTGGCAGTTTAACTACATTTTGCAGTAGCTTGCTTATAGTTAAGCTTTATTAATATTTGCAGAATGATTCAAGTAGTTAAAATACTTTTTGGTTAACTACATTCACTTTTGGGCCAGAAAAGGAACGATTTTTTTTTCACCATTGCTTCCCCGCTGTAACTGAACCCCTGACCAGTCCCACACCCTTTTTCTTTCATCAAGATCACTGTGAAGGCAAGCCCAGGCAACTCTTTAGTTCAGGACAGGTTTAAGTGTCTAGGGCATTCCAGGAGGCTGGAATGCCAGCTCACCTGTGAATAAATATCTGGCTATAGTTTCTAATCTGAGTTTGTTAAACTAAACTTGAATAGATAAATAAAAAGGTGTCAGTCATACGTATTGATTTATTTACAGATGTTCAGAGAAGTTGCTGCATGACATTTGGCTAGTTGAGTTTCTGGAATGCAGAAATGAGAGTCTGGTGGACATTGTGTACACAAAACCAAAGCAAAGGCCACATGACTTCCCCATGAATGGTGAGGCATTTCTGTGTGACCTGTGAACAAGTAGGCACATTTTGCTATAAACTCCATTGAGAAGCATTAAAAAAAAAAAAGTCATGTTACTTTTTAGGCTTATATTTTGTTATAATGTCGTATCACATGTACGTTATCAATGTGATCTGCTTTTGATTTCTCAACAAAGTAGTTTGAACTACCTTTTCTAAGTTAATCTAACTACCGTAGATGCATCACCCTGGTTAGCTTTGCTGTAGTTTGCAAACTTGTGCTTTGAGCTTCCCTAACACACGGACTGCACTGGACTGAGCTCTGGAGTTATGTAACAAGAAACAACACTCACACGCTCGCTTACAAATGAACAAAAACACAGCCTACAGTGAAACAGCGTGCGTGCAACAACAAAAAAAAAAAAGGAAAAACAGCTTTGTCATGTAGCATATCTCTACTCCCAGCACACAGTAACAGAGGAGGCCTAATTAACACAGTCGTATCCTAACTTTGGAGAAAGTTTATAAAACATACTTTAAAACATTTTCCCTACATTAATGATGCTGTTTGAGTGTATGAGCTGATAAAGAGAAACAAGTCCGAGTAAGTTTACCTGGTGCAGAAGTGCGCAGCGTCCTTAACAAGAAAAGAAAAGCGCCTGCGTGTAATCTGTACAAATCCAACGGTTTAAGTAGGGACAACACGCCCTTCCGCACACAAACATGGGCACAAATGCTCTGGATGTCATTGGCTCCCAAAGCCTGGAGGAAGAATTTGGATTGGACATGCTGGATGCCTGACTTTGTTCCTCCCCATACATGCGTGGAAGAATGGACAGCCACGTTTTCCCCCCTTCTTTGTCAACACAGCACCATCCAGTGGACTGCTTATAACATGACACAGAAAGAGAAATCTATGAGGAAAGTGCGGAAATAACAAGTACATTACGGACACCACTTAAATGCATGACTGATAAGATGAATTTATTAATGCACGTTGAGGGAAAAGAAGCCTGCATTCTGCAATAAATATTATCAAAGTTCTTATTTGTTTATTTCACAGGTTTATGTCGAGGTTACAGACAAACAGCTGATATTTCTTATTTCACAGTCAAACAGGCTACAGATTTATTTAATGGGCCACATTGTGAGTAACACTTATTTACTCCATACATTGGCTCACTGATTGCAGAGGGGCTGGAGCTCGCCCACACACTAGGTGAGAGGCAGCGGACACCTTCAAAGGGATGGCAGTGTATTACAGGGCTACATAGTCATTTTGTTTCTGTTTCTACTTAACGTTCAAGGCTCAAAAGGAGCTTGATATGCAGCAGCCAGGCCGTGGTGCCAACTTGGAACAAGATAACCTTGTTCCTAACCTTGGTAAGCAGCATGTCTACAGATACAGGGAACATGCCAACTCCACACAGCTCCAGCTGGCAGACAGATCCTTGCTGACCACTGAGCCACTGGGTCCTATCTTATTAGTTCCACAATGTAACACCTGTAGCATAAAGAAAGTTAAATAATGTCTTGACAATACACCGTAAACGTGAATCCATCTAAACACTAGAATTCCAGTGATTTAGTATTGCACTTCTATGAAGTTGGGGGACTCCAAAGAGACAGATGGTCAAGACAGCAGAGGCTGAGATATTCTGATTTTTACTCTCTTATCTGGGTCCAGCCCTAAATATATGCATCCTACTTTTTCCATAATGAAACCAATTTAGGAATCTTTTACAAAATCCACAGCATGATTTACAATGGATCATCAGAGTTTAGAGAACCCTGCGGGTATCCTGGTGGCCGAGGGATCTAAGTTGCTGATCACATTACTCAACATCCCCGGTTCAAGTCTGGCCGGTAACCATTGTTGGATGTCATTCCCCATTTTCTTCCTGTCATGTCTTCTTTCTACATGTTAATAAAAGCCAAAATGCCCCAATATAATTGAAAAAAATAACATTCTTACAGAGCCACAGAGGACATTATACAACTGTTATTATAGCCTGAGTAGCACTTGATGAGTTACCTGACTTTGATGCGAAAACTTGGAGAAATTCCACTTTAATAAAGTAAAAATACAAGGCACCTGTGATTCACCAGCACCATGTTGATATTATTGTGATTCTAATTAACTTTTGGTTCATGATAAATGTTCAGCCACCGCCTCAGAGACTGGGGTTCAAGGCCTGTGGCTTCGACTTGATCGTACAGACCGATGCATATAACTGGCAGAGTTTGTTGGTTTGATCCAGGTGATGGATCATGTCCTTGTGGCTGCACATGCAATTCCCATTAATAGGTTTTCTTTTCACAGAAGACATTTTGAAATTTTCCTGAAGGAAAAGCACAGGTGATCATAAAATGAATGATGGTTGAATTCTATTTAGCTGTTTAAGTCTCAGGGTCCTTTTATTGTGCATCCTGGCTGTCACAATTTTGTCTTACTAGGACAATAGAGCATAGCCATTCATGCTCTCACTGAGACTGTATAGATCTGTTGTTGTTGTTGTTGTTGTTGTTGTGGATGCACTTGTTCTATGTGTGTATCTGTTGATGTATTTGGCCGTGTATATTGCCTATGTGCATGTAACAGGCTTCCCCACAGGACAACACATTTCTATGTTCTTGGTAACACATGTGCTTTCCCTACTATGACAAGTCAAAATGTCTGGATACAGAATATAACACAGGTAGCAATAATGTAAAATCAAGCGGTAAAACCAATACATTTTTGTGGCGTCTCTTCAGCCTGAACGTTTCTGCTGCCTGTCATAGATGGCAGTGGCAATTCCCCATGTGATGCATGATCTCAAAATAACCAGAGAACCTCCTCTGTACAGAAGAGCCACACTCCGCTGCCGAGATTCCCACAGCATTCTCCAACAAGCCAGGACTCCTTTCCCCTCCCCTCCCACCTGTGCCTGCATGTTTGACACCAACACAGACAGTGGGTACAGAGTCAGGTTGATTGACAGGGAAGTCAGCGACCCTGAGATGAAGGAGGAAACTACTGGAGAGAGCCCCTTTTCCTCCACAAGCGCACACACTGGCCCCTTCAGGCCAAAGTAGAGGAAGCTGCCAAAAGAGTTGCGGGCTGTGATGGGCAGCAAGGCTCTGTAGAACCCTAAAGCTGGCCTCTGTTCCTTCAGCTTGATGAGAACGCTCTTCAGGGTGGGTAGATGGCGGTCATTTTGGCCGTTTTGCAACACATTCTGGACACGCTCAAAGGGGGTAAAAACCACAGCTTCCACCATACCTGCACCAAACCCGGCCAGAGCAGACAGGGCAGCGGTGGAGATGGCATTTTGGTATGACAGGGAGAGCTGGCGTTGGAGGTTGTCCTGGAGGCCAAAGAGCAGCGTGCCATTAAGGGTCCTCATCAGTAGCGGCGGGGCTACGCCCCTGAAGAGCTTTCGAGGTCCCTCTTTGTAGAGCTGTCCCACCGCATCATGAATTGCAGTGTTGTGGATTTGTTGACGGAAAACAATTTTGTAGACAGGGAAGACAATGATGGTCGATAGGGTGGATAGCAAGCTGGAGGTCCCTCCATGCAGGAAGCTGTGGAAACGAACCACTGGGTCCCTGAGGCCCTCTTCATCTGGATTATGATCAGGACGTCCTGCCATCCTTGAGCTAAGCAAAAATTAAACCAGAAATCATTTCAGTTCCGCCTAAACACAGAACAGTCATACTGAAAATGACAAACAATAAATGAAAGTGAAACAATATGGCAGTAAAACACAGCAAAAAATAAATCACACTTAAATAATATATTCACATCCTTATAATATGTGATCAGAAACATTGAAGTTAAATCAGAGATTAAATGTACGTACCTTATGACAAAAATATATATAAAGCACAGTATCTACTTAAATGTTCTTCGGTTCATGTTTGAAAGGGAGGCAGCACGGGCGTCTATTCGATCTCATACACTGCACGTGGAAAGGGCTAATTTCTGGTTATTTCACCAGTTCCAATGGCAACACGTTTTCTACCCGCTTCTACCACTGACTGTATAAAAGAGTATGTGGTTTCTACCCGAATAAGGACAAACAAACGCTCAAACCTCGCCCGGTGAAACAGTGTCAAGATAACAGGCGCTTTGCCGGTCTGTGATTGTCCCGCCTCTTGTAGAATAACTATTGGTCAAGGCGGTCTACGTCACGTAGTCGGCAATTGGTTGATTTGCCTGTCAATCAATGTGTTTTCACTCTTTACAACAATGGTGGTACCAAGTCAAAAAAACAAAAACACGCCAGGCATTACTACTGCAGTTATTTCTTTCACGTAGAGCTTTTTTTAAAAATAAAAAATACTCCTGAGTCTTATAACAAACATATTTTGATTGTTAATAATTAAAAAGCAGGCCAATAGTTTAAATCCTTCTCCACACAACCAATAATTAAATTCTTGCGTGAATAATACTGAAACCTTTTTTTATGGGCCAAAACATTTAGTCTTAAAATAATGGATTAAGCCTGTACAATAAAGAACATGGGATTTTACAACTAACTTTACTACGAACTAGATGAAAATAAGCTTTTTGCCATTGCAAACATTGTGCATAATTCCCGTTAAACAAAAGCACTGCCCTGTATGGTCCTGGTTATTTGTAACTGTTTAATAAGCTTATAGGCAATCATTTATATGCCTACAGGTACGGTGCACAAAGACAAAAGAAATGAACAAGTGCCACGTTTATGATTTTACGTATATTTAATTTTATTAAGAACGCATCCTCAGATAACTGGCGCATTCACTCTACTGAAAAAGTAAACACAAAGGTTTGGAATATGCCCATTAATGACAAATCATTCCTCCAGACATACAAATAGAACAAAATGAAAGAAAAAAAAAAAAAGCTAAAATAGCAGGGGAAAATTTCTGAAGGAAGCTCCAACCTGCAGAGACCCCAAACTAAAACCCAGACAGCTTCTCTATAGAGAGACCTTCAACACAGAACCTCAAAGGGTAAACCCTGGACACTGGGCAAACCCCACTCAACAGAGGGCGCCTCAAGAGTTGAAAGAAACATTGAAGAAGATCTCTTACAGCCTGAAAAGACACATGAAAGAAATTCATCCAGTGAGAAAAATAAAACACAGCTAAACATGGGGGGGGGGGGGGGGGGGGTTTCCATTTCAAACTGTTGAGACACTCTGGGGTCAAGTGGGGCTTCAGTGGCACTGTAAACTAGTTCAATACACATTCACTTCATCAATTATAATCTTTCAAAAACAGCAGAGGACATAAGAGCAACATGAAAAACTACACGTTCATTGTAACAGCTTTATATGGCAGAGATTTCTCCTGAACACTGGAACCTGCCAGGGAGATATATATATATATATATAATATTATATTATTAGTGGTGGGACATGATTAAAAAAATTATCTAATTAATAAGAGGCTTTGTAATTAATTGATCGCGACTATCAATATTTGACACAAGTTGCAACATTTTTCAACTGAAATGGATTTTGATATATGACTTAATACGTTATAACAGTGCTTAGTATGGTATATTGACGAAAAGTGGAAACCTAACATTGCAAAAGTATTTAATAATAGTATTAATAATATTCTTGGCATAAAATGAACAGATTAACATGGAGGGCTCTTTCTCCCGTGTTTTCAAAAACACAGAAACAGAAATGATCCATCAACTAATGACAGCCCCTCCTAGGAACGTATTCTGTGCTAACGTTAGCTAAAAAATGTTTGGCATTGGGGCGGAGCGGAGGCTGAATTCTTTCTTGCACAATTTTTTACACAGCTGTGCTCTTGTCCATGTTTCCACTGAACCGAGCAACAGCTCATCCTGCTTCTCATCGGTTTTATTTCTCTCGTGTTGTGTCCTGGTCAGTATTATGGGCCGGGCGGGAACTTGTGCAATGAGCAACGTTCCGCACTGAACGCAAAAATTAATTGCGATTAATTGCGTAATTTTTTCTGTAATTCATGCGTTAAAGTCCCAGCCCTAATATATTAAAATATATATATATATATATACACTCTTTGACCACAGGTTCAAATGACTGCTGGAGATGTGAAATGTTCAGGAGAAACTCTGCACTTCATGCCTGGTTTCCACTGCATGATACAGCTTTGCTTGACTCACTTTGTTGGTACCAGTACTGTTTTGTATTCGCTTTCCACTTGATATTTCGTCAATTGTACAACAATAAAGGTGGTTCCCTCTGATCAATCAGGGATCTGCAGTGTTTTAACTCCACCTTCTAGTATTGGCCAAGCTTACTTGAAACCTCAATCGAGGTGGTACCGCAAAAAGTACCAGGTACTGGCGTGGCCGGTGGCTGAGTGGTTAGAGTAGCTGCCCCATGTAAAGAGGCTGAAGGTCCTTGAGGCAGGGGCCGTGGGTTCGACTTCGGCCCTTTGCTGCATGTCTCCCCCCCTCTCTTATCCCATTTCCTGTCTGTCCTATATAATAAAAGGCTTGAAAAATAATCTTTAAAAGAAAAAAAGTACTAGGTACTAGCCACAACTATTGCTAATGGAAAACCAAAGAAGAGTCGAGCTATACCATGGAGTGGAAAACTGGCATAAATGTCATGAAAGGGGGTACAAAGTTCACAGCGGATAAACACTTATTTATCCAAGTACGATAAATATGCTGGCCCAAAATCGGTAGCTTGTGATTGCTTTGGTGTCCAGACATGAATGGACACTGCTTTAAAGGGGGAAGGGACTCAAGTGAGGGGGTCAGCATTAGTAACAGACATGAAAATTAATTTTTTTCCTCCATGGTTAGTTAGCACATCTTTGCGAATGGTTGTGTTTGGGTTGGGGAATTCCCTCTTCTCTTATTTGGTGTAACAGCACACAGTGGATGGGAGACAACGTTTGTTACAAGGGGACGTGGCTGAACAGGTACGACACAGACTCGCCGTTGTGAGTTCTACGGATGGCCTCTGCAAGGATCATGGAGATGTCAATAACCTGGAGGGAGAGAGGATGAGATGTTGTTCATATTACTTTAAATACAGCTAATTTTTATATAAATATGTGCAACTACTCCCTTTGGACTGTGGATTTTTTTTTTTTTTTTACATTTAAGAAAAAACAAGGGATAATCAAAGTTATCATTGGGACCTTACGTTAAACCCAGGTACATGCTGTATCCTGACCTGTATTTTGGGACAATGCTTCATCTTCTCCTCCTGAGGGATTGTATTGGTGACCACCACAGCTTCAAAGCAGGCATTGTTGATACGTGAGATAGCTGGACCAGAGAAGATGCCATGAGTGAGGATGGCATACACCTTGGTGGCACCAGCAGAAATTAGTCTAAGGGAGACAAACAGTATAATGCATTATAAACCTTTACATGACTGGATGTAGTAGGAACAGAGTTTTCCAAATTGAATTCAGAAATAATGATCTATTTCTATGTTAGTTTGACATCAGGACCACAGAAAACACAGAGGTCCACTTGCTTGTGGTCAAGTATTTTGTTATGCCTTAAAGTTCGAAATGTATTTACCACAGAAGGTAAATAAAAAGGGGCTTACTTGTCAGCAGCATGACAGACTGTGCCACATGTGTCAGCCATGTCATCCACTAGAATGGCGACTCGATCTGTCACATCTCCGACGAGTACCATGCGGTCCACCTCGTTTGCCTTTTTCCTCTCCTTGTGAATAAGGGCAAAGTCCACATTCAACCTGTCTGCTATTGAGGTGACCCTGCAAAGGGGAAATATAATGTTCATGAGTTAAGACCTAGTGTGCATGTCAAAGTATGGAGCCCTGTCAGAGATAAGTAAAGCTAACAAAAAAAAGTTTAATCTAAAATAAATTCCAGAGGACATGCTCAAGGGGAGAACACGTACAGTGTGGCGAGCGACACTGGCATACCTTTTGGCTCCTCCTGCGTCGGGTGAGACGATGGTACAGTTTTTCCATTCAGGGATGTTCTCTCTGATCCATTTCAACACAGCTGGCTCTGCATACAAGTTATCAACGGGGATATTAAAGAATCCCTGGAAAAAGATAAGAGAGTTATACAGTCTGGGAGCTGAACATGTACTACTTGCTGGAAGGAACAATAGAAGGCTCATCTCTCCCTTTGTTGACATCTGTATTGTAAGCCTATAAAAGTCAGATTTCTAATGTAGGGAGAATTATTACCCAAAAAGGAAATATTAATGACAGGATACTGAATGAGATGCACTTCAGCACAAAAAGCAGACCTGACCAGCTCACCTGTATCTGCGAGGCATGCAAGTCCATAGTGATGATATGGTCAGCACCTGACACTGACAACATGTTGGCCACCAGCTTGGCAGAGATAGGAGCACGGCTCTGCAATGAAAATAGATTGCTTCAGTCACATGGAATAAGTGAACTGGCAAGCATGGCTCGTTTCTAAAAATACCACTCAATTGAGAGCTTAGGCGTTCAGTAAAATTACACCAGTGGAATATTACATTATATCTTAAGACTCCAGACTTGAAAATTGGCAACATAAAATATTTTTGGTTTTAAAGCTGATACTTTCAATATTGACAAGGGTGATATGTAAAACTCGACACTGTGTACATAAGCTGGTTGAAGACAGAGGCATTTTCTTTTTTATTTCCCTCAAAGAAGTTGAAACTAAATGTTTGGCCCAACAGTAATATTGCTTTTGATATAGGATAAATACAAAGACTTTATAACACACTCTAAAAGTGTAAAACATTCCATTCATGCAATATTGTTGAATGTGGAAATGAGAGTAAATAAAGGGGCAAATAGCTTTGAGCTAAGAACAGAAGAGATGGGACGTGCAGTTGAGCAAAGCACACGGAACAACCAAAAGGAAAACAAACAAAACAAAAGAAGGCAAATATGCTTAGTGTCAGGGGGTTACTGATGGACATGGCTGCAGGCTTCTCGTCATGGGGCTGGATGGCAAATGGCATGACAGAAGTAATTAGACAGATATCCCTCACCCCCACCTTGTCCTTCTTGTCTTGCCGGGCATACGGAAAGCAGGGGATGACAGCCGTGACCCTGGAGGCAGAGGCAATCTTGCAGGCGTTGATCATGATCAGCAGCTCCATCAAATTGTCATTGATTTCCCCACAGCCACTCTGCACGATGTAGACATCCTCCCCTCTTACACTCTCTCCTATTTCCACGCTGTTATAGGAAATAGGTGACAAGACCAACAGTACTTAGTGTCATAGGTTAACACACTAGGAAAGCAGGCGATAGTTGAGACAGAGTAAACAATGGCGTGTGAAGTGAACACGGGTTAAAATTGTGGAAAAGAGCAGCATGCTGAGTCAGAAAAGGATGTCATATGAATATGATATTATACGTTCCAGTCTGTTTACAAAACTAATGTGGCTTTGTTGCTCAGAATTTCAGGTTGTTGTATCATGAGTTCTCAGCCATGTGTGGACTACAACTTCCTAACAACACTGCGCGTCAATTTCACCATGACACCACGTTTTTAATCAAATAACGCTACATGTCGCTGGGCTGTATCGTATGCGTAGCAGGCATACGCCTCCTACGTTAATGATAAGCTTCTTTAAAGTAAGTTAGCCACAACAGCAAACGACTCACCATGTTTCTTGGTTGCTAAATTTCTTCGTAACAACCTTCCCCAGCTCGAGACCCAAGCGGTCTGCTATCTTCTGAGACAGGTCCGGATGTGAGCTACCGCTGAATATTTTGATATTCGGCATTTTCTTGCGGTCCAGGGCGTCGTTTAGTCCAAGCGTGCAGCAGCAGAGAGCAGCTGTCGAGTCAGAGGAGTCGAAAGGCCCAAGACAGAGACTGGAAATGAGCCGTTGATGAGCAACTCTTTGCGAGCCTGTACTGTGTTACCTACCTATCCACCATTATGTCCCACACATCACGCGTGCGGCTCTTCCTCCCGGGGCGGCGCGCACGCTTTCCCTTACGTTCTGGCGCGATGACGTCATTCCGCGCAGAGGAGGAGGAGCCAGCGTGAGCGAGAAAAGGTACATTTAGCATCATGACATCATCTCTCCACTACTGTGAGTTTATCAGCTTATCAGTTTATCAGCAAATTAAAAGTAAAGTACATGTATAACCGAGGTTTTTCCTTGCGCTCGAGTTCTACATGTTATTACCTCAAATAAAAATATATATTTTCTTGTTTTGTATAAAAAAACAGGAATATGTCCTTAAAGTAACGTTAGTCTTTGTAAACCGTGGACCTCAAATGTGGGCTCTGGCTAGTACCTACTACATGCAGCACATTTCCTGGTAGCCTACGTGGAAGGCAATGCAGTATGTAACATTAGGCCAAGTCTCTGCCTATGAGCTCTATCAAAGATGTTTGGTGTTGGATATGACTTATAGCCTGGACTACAAAGTAGTATTAGTGGTAGCCTGTACTCTTCTTGATTCAGAGGCAACACACTCTCCTCGTATTGTCATCAAAGCTCAATCTAACTGTGTCTTTCTGGAGACCTATGGCATGTGCCCGGCACTCTCTTCAGGACCTCAGAGATAACATTGAGAACTTTGGCACTAACAAATGTGCCTCACAAATGCAAAAGTGGGTAAGTATACTGTATATGCCTTTTCACAGCAGACATTCTGATTTATCATAGAACGAAAAGCACAGATGTTACTAATAACACTAAGTCATGGTAGTGCAATGGTGAGTCAGCATGAGAAATAGTCTACCAGGACCCCTAAACGGAAGTTGCTAAATGGAATTCACAATTCAGTCACCATTAATTAGAATATTTACCCCTGTGCCTTTACTACAGTGACATGTCATAATGTCTACTGCCAATTAACTATTAGGCTACAGTGGCATATTAATGTATATTTAGGTTTTACTGTGTAAGATTATGAGTATTGTAGATCTTTAACATCCACAGGCAATTTCCAGTTTACTAAATGATCATCACTTTATTATTGATTAGGTTTCTGGCAAAGAGTCTCCCCTGACTGGTGGTTGGCTGAGTTTCAGTCTGCTTTTCAAATGCTTAGCAATTATATGAATACCACCATTTCTTTTAAAGTAAGCCTATCTAAAATGTCAAAAGCACAAAACCATTTCACTGTCAATAGGTTGGTTTTGTGTCAAGGTTTGCATAGTTGAGTCAACATCAGTTTTTACCAGAGGCAAATGAATGACGCAAAAACAGCAGTAAGAACCTGCTAGCGGCTGTGAAAGAAATGTTGCACGATAATTTATCTTTTACATGAAGTTATTTCTTTGAAGTCATTCTAATGGAGATGCTGTCACTATACAGCAAGTAACTGCATGCAATGTCATTTCCAAATTCTCTGAAAGACTTTATATAATGTACTTTATTGCTCGTAAAACATGAGTTAACTTTGTACACAGACAGAAGACCACAGTGACGACAAGATCATTGACAGTAAATAAAAACAGGAATGAACAGGTGCACATAAAGAAACAATGGATTAAGCCATGGTGGGCTCACTGTGTGAATGAAACACAGACAGATCCACACAGTTTAGCTAAGCAACTGAACAATGACAACCACAGAAAATGTCTATCAGAATGTTAAAATGTCCAAGTGCTGATGGGAAAACATTGTCTGATATTTTTGTTTATAAAAATAAACATGTCCCATGCTTTATACTTGTAATATACTCATTAAAATATATGTTTTGCCATTAGTCTCTATGTTACATTACTACTATAAATATTTACCTTACAGACAAGTTTTATATTTTCCTTTTTACAAAAGAGTGAAGAGTTTGGATAAATCTTATTGTTACAGGTAATGTTTTAAAAGTTTCTTATTCTCTCAAATGTGTAATATCTTACTATTTACATTTCCAGCGTATAATAATACATTTCCATACTGAATATCATTTGCAAATCTTTAACATATTACCACCACTTCCTTTCATTTTTGCCTTCTTTTCCACTTAAGAACTGGAAAATGATCTGTACAAACAATATCATCACCTTCAATGGTCAAAGTATTCGCCCCTGAAAGTCTAATACGTAAAGGAAAGCATGCAGTACAGTGAAAGAGAAAACACTGCATATGAATATGGAAAAGGTCACATCAACAGAGGACAAACTGTTTAAAGAGAGTGCTTCTAAACACCACCAAAGTGTTCTGAAACCAAGAAAAGAAGTACAACAAAGCTGATATCCTGATTACTGATTGAAGATCAATGGTGTGTGTGTTTATGTGGGGTATTGCTAAATTGATGAATAATCAAATTATCTCTGTCTTCCTCTCTCTCTCTCTCTCACTCACTCACTCACACACACACACACACACACACACACACACACACACACACACACACACACACACACACACACACGGACAGATTAATGAATATCAGCTGAAAATGTAATTTAAATGAACAAAAAGATGTCAGTGGTTAAAACAGCAGTGCTAATAAATAATTAAGCTAGAAAATATGTGATGCATTTGTACGGTATCTCACTATCCTGTATCCTAAAGTAAGTTTCTTAACTCCAAACAGTTAAATGCCTTGACTCAGACTGGATGTTTACATCATATACAGTATTTTATAAACCTTTAAGTACCAGTTTGAGGTTAATTGGAGAACCATGTTATATCCCAAAGGACTGAACAATACATTTTGTGGAAGAAACAATATAATAAACACCAGAATCGCGTTTCTTAACTGTAGTATTGCGGTAGGCCAGTTGTCTCTATTAATTTGGTTTCACAGCACTTTCTTTTAACAGTATGTTCAGTATACATGTTAGCCCAATACAACTATAAAGCCTCTCTGATTAATTTCCAAGAATAACAAGAGGATGAGACACAAAGAAGATTTCAGACAGAAAACAGATGTGTTAGTTTTATTAAAATACATAGAAAACTACTTTGTGTGTTTTATTATATATTTGCTAGACTGCACAATGTATAACAGCACATAGAAAGCAAATTTGTTTATACTGCATCTGAAAACCTGAATAAAAACAAAGGATCCTTTTGAAACGGGTAAGCTTTAGCTTTGAGGTGAAGACTTATGTTAAACTGGTAGTTTGGACTCAAGTGAGGTTTTCAGCAGCAAAGTGAATAGAAAACACTTAATCAAACATTAAAAGATACATTTCAACTTCAGAGCTAATTTCAGAGGTTGTGCAAAATTCTAGTGATAAGCTTACTCACTTGCAAGTGGATGGCTTTATTTAAAAATCTATGATTCATGAGAAGTGAGATGCAAGTGAGCCATGGTTCAGTGATGGTGTAACATACACTCTGTGCGTTATTAAGTACAGTGTGGGTATTCCTTCTCTACAGCTGAGTGAGGTAACGACACTCATTACTGTATTGTGGATAAGACTGTGACTTGAGTCTCTGCTACATTGTCTGCCCTGTACAGGTATGTTTGATACCTGCATTGATATAGTGAGAGAATGGGCCTCTGTCAGTCAATATAGTTAAAAATGTCATAGTCATCTTTCATCGGTTTTCATTTCCAACACTGTCACGTACATTTTGACTCTTGTATCACTACGCCAGACATTGTCAGCATAGCCAACAGAGATCTCCATTTTGCATTACAACAGTAAAAATTTAACAAACAAACACATCACCATCTAACCAACCAACGCTTTGGACTATGCAATTTACAGAAGTCGCTACTTGACTTGAGATCTCTGAAGGGTTTTTGTTCAGAGCATACATTTATTTCTAATTATTTGTTATGATTTTTATAGATCTCTTTAATCAATACATTTCAAATATATTCTTCACTTTTTTCTTCACAAAACTTTATATTATTTGCTAAGTAGACACAACCCAAATATATATATTACATATAAAATGATATACTATAATGACTTATGTATATTGTGAATGTACATGAGGTGATTAGCCCTGTATCACCCACTCTGTTATAGGGTTCTTATTCCATTGTGCATTAGTTTGGTGTATCTATATTTCAAAACAAGATCCACGAGGCTACCTCAGGGCCTGTAAACATGGGATGGAACAGCTGCATTGCAATTTTTACTGAGGATGAGTCATTGCATGTCTTGTAAAAAATGTAAACAATAAACAAATCATGAATTTGGATAGAGTTGCCACCCACATTCTGGACTGTTTTGATTACATCCCTGCCAGTTGTATTTTTACTGGGCAGGCAGAGTTTTGATGGGTCGAGATAGTGAGCTCATGTTATTGGTATTAGAGGAAACTTGAGGGCTCACTGTCTTTGTTGGCAAGCTGCTTGAGTGTCCCATTGATTCTTCTGCTGCACGCAGAAGCAAAGTATAGTTGATAGCTACTTCCTCAACTTTTCTCAACAGCTGCAGCCTTTGGGTTTCTGAACGAACCCCTCTGACCAATTTGATGAAGGTCTGAGTTAGTTCACACAACACTTGAAAGCTGGCTGTGACAACAGCAAGCATACGAGTAGGGCTTTTTTCAACACTTGCCACTCGTCGACAAGATGCTCTGAATTCTTTGAAGCGCACCGCCAGCTCTTGTTTGTACTCTGCAATCTGTGAGGGCTGAAGACGAGCCTCGCCCTCAGCTTGTGGGCTGTTAGCACACTGACGCAGAATAGCTAGCAACTCATTAGCATCCAACTGGGCATTTAGGAAACCATCCGGCAAGCTAAAACTTTTCCCCTGTAGAGCCTGCACCCGTCCTAGGCTCCCCTCCAGTGTACTACAGGTTCTTAGGTCAATCTCCTGTGTCTGTGGCTCCTCCTCCTCTTCTTCCTCCAACACTTCTTCCTCCCCACTGCAGTCCTCTGCATTAAGAACCTGGAGTGTTTTGCTTACTACAGGAAAGGTACGCGAGTCCAACTCCATGCCTGGAAGTACTTGAAGGGGTATGGAGTATGAGAGCTCATCCTTCTCACTGCTTTCATCTGCTGCCTCGCACTTTCTGTAGCAGAAACAGAATGAGCAGCATTTATCCTTGTCATCACTGTCTTCACTGGGCAGGGTCAGTAGCACCTCGCTAGTCCCCTCTTTACTTTCACGCAGTAGCTCTTCTCCCTGAATGAAAAACACACCCTTTTTCCCCTTCCCCTCTGCCTGGTGAGACTGAGTGTGGATTGGCTCTACTGGGGTGGGCAGCCTGAGCCCTGTGGCCCTCACTCTCTCCATCTCCTTCTCTAGGCTCTTGGCTTTGGGCCTCACCTCAGCATACACAGGTGTGCTAGTGCTGTTATCCAGCTCTCCAATGCTGTATCGCCTCTTGAGCTTCTGATATTGTGGAGTTTCCATGCAATCAGTTTGAGAAGTACAAGCAGGTAAGCAGGAACCCTGCTCTCCTCTTGGCTCTCTTGATTCCAGGCTGGTAGAGCGTATTCGTGTGGTCTTGATCTCTAAGGTTTGAGGTCTCCTTGAAGCACCTGGGGTGTGAGGTGCTTTGGAGACTGCTGGAGGGGTTTTCGAGATAGGTCTCTCTCTACCTCTGTGTTGTGTCTCTGTTGTGGATCCAACAGGTGTGTCAGGTAGTCGCATGCCCCTACACATTCGCTTACAGTCACAGCTACGTCGCTGCTCCCTGGAGATACCAGGTGCCTTTAGGACAGGGCTGGTGCGGAGCTGGCAGGCACAAGGAGTGCCTGAGGGCACAGGTGAGGATCCCTGGGGCAGAAATTCTCCCTGGGATGACTTGGGTTTCAGCAGCTCCTCTAAGAACTCTAGCTCATACTGGCGGACTTTCTGCAGCTGAGCCCTTCTCTCATCTGTTTCTCTTCGCATTCTTGCTGGGAACGTAGCTGAAAGAAGGTTTCTAAAGCTCAAGAAAGGGGCACTGCGCTGGGACTTCCCCTTACCACTACCTTGCTTCTTTGAGTCTCTGGCTGGGAGAGTGGAGACCTTATCTATAGAGGGACTAGGTATTGTTAGATCATCTAAAATAGGTAAGGATTTTATTGGGCATTTCTGTGACTCAGGGTGGGATTTGCCCTGGGCACCCTCAGTCTTGTTATCAGCAGTCTCTGGTCTCTCTGCTTTTATTGGCAAACGAGGGGAGTACTTGGTTTGTATCTGAGGGCTGGGTTTTGCCAAACCAGGATCTGCTCCTACTCTCACTGCATTGTCTTTGTTGTTAGCAAGCTGGAGGCCTTTAGCCCGAAGACGCTCGTCATCTGTAGGGGAGGAGGATTGAAATACCACTATCTTCTGAACCTGTGGGTCTTTTAGTCTTAGTTGAGGCCCAGGCTCCTTTTGCACTGGGCATGTGCAGAAAAGGTCATCAACTGGCAGAAGTTCTGTAGAGCTTGAAGGCTTCATGGTCTCACTAGAGGCAGTCTTGGCATCTTGGCACATATTAGTGGGAGATATCTTGGCAGAGGCAGTTCTGTCCACAGGTATGAGAATAGGTAAGGCTTTGTTGCTAGGGTCTGCATCAAGAGGTGCTGCTGTCCTCCCCTTAATACCCTCAGAAAGATTTTGGCTCAGTGTCTCCCTAGAATTTGATAACTTTTGATCTTTACTGACTTGAGCTGTCAGTAAAGCACCGGGCACTTTAAGTTCCTCAGGTGTCTTTGAAGGGGGATCAGGGGTGGTCGCTTTGGTGGACTCAGAGTTCGCTTTAATTTCTGCTTTCTGTTCAGTGTGAGTCGCTTGTTTGCCCCCCTGTTCTGTTACAACACTGAGTACTGCAGGGTCTTGACTGGGACTGACTTTAAAGGGAACCGTCTTGCTGAGGATTACTTGCTTGGGTGGACAGCCAGCACGGATTTGACCCACAGAAAAGGCCCCAGTTCCTATGGTCTTTGCAGTGCAGCCAGGGATAGCCAGGGGAAAGTCACGGCGGCAGAGGAGGCGTTCTTTGTTGATATGGTGAGCCAGCAGGTAAGCCTGGTTCTGGTTCTGCTTCATAGCCGACACCATCTCAGAAACATCTGTCAATTCAGAGGAGTTGGTCTCATGGCCTGAGTCCAATGATGACTCAGGTGTAATGGCAGCTAAGACAATCAGTCCTAAAGAGGAAGGCAACACATCACTCTGTTAGGATAATCAAGAAACAACAAATATTAATAACATTACAATTTTATCTTGGTGTTTTACTGGATTCAATAAGTTATCAAACCAGACATTTGCAGTTACGTGGATTCATCTTGATCACATGACAGCATTAATAGTTTTGGAATAGTTCTCTAAATCAGTAACTTGAGGTCAGATTTATAAACCTCTTCCAGACTAATCTATGCGCCAGTGGGCTTACCTCATCCAACCTGAAAGAACTGCAGCTTTTCAATACAGATACATGTGTGCACTTGAGAAAGGTGCAAAGATTAGCAATTTCCTACTATATGTTCATGAAATCTAAAAATTTAAGTTGGACAAATTGTCATTTACAAAAAGCTCTCTTTTTGATAAAAGGAGCTTTTGAAAACACACTCTTTATAATTGTCAGCTGTTGTTGTTGCTGCTTGAGGTTGTCCTGAACCTTCTACCTCAATTCTGTGTTGTTAAAGCAGTTGTTATGCATGTATTTTGCTACTACAGTATTAAGAGTTTCCCGAACTTTCTTGCCATTCAGAAGTTTAAAAAATATGATGTACTGCAAATGTGCTGTGTAATATTCGTTGATTAAAAGCACTATTGGATCAGTACTACTGTTAATTCTGTGTGTGAGATGTGGGCCATGGCATGACTGAGGTTGTTGACCTGCAGTCTGTGTTGGCTGTTGAGGGTGATGGGGGTAGTCCTCAGAGGCTGCCAAAGCCTCTAGTGCCTGTAAGGTGGACACCAGAGCATCATCAAGCTCCTGTGCATGATCTCGGACTGTTCTTGTGGTCACATTATCAATTAGGGTCACAGGAACATCTTCCTTGGCTTTGGCAGGCTCCCCAGTGGCGAGCCCCGGACTGGCACTTGTTCGAGCCTTCCTCCCTCTCTTTGAGTCATCCTCATCTGAACTGTTGTCCCTAAAGCCAGGTGGTGGGGCTGCAATAGCAGGTGGGGGTGGTTGCAGTTTCTCTCCACACCCATCTGCCTCATCCTCCTCTTCATTCCCTGGGGGCGGTAGGGCCATGAGGTCAACAGCGCCTCCATCTCTGGAGGCACAAGCACTGGAGCAATGTTTTCCCGAACTCCCACTACTGTTTACTGCTGTTGACAGACCCTCTGCCTTATGTCTAGCTTTGCAGGAGTCACAGAAGTATCGTGCAGCTTTCTGGGACTGACCCATTGTTTGGGCACGGTTTCTGAATCCTGCATTCTCCACTGCTGGGCTCTCTAAAACCCCAGCTAGTTCCTCTGTACTTTGCTGGGTGGGATCTGACTTGGTGCGGGGCCGCCCAGGGGGCTCATTGGAAATAAAGTTTTCATTGATATCGAGTTCAGCTTCGGCGTGTATTTGGAGTTCTTGAAATTGTTGTTGTTCTCGAAGGTGGACATGACACAGGCCCAGATGCTGAGGCTCTGCCGGAACTAGGGCCCTTGAAGACCCTGACTCCCTGTGTGAGCTTTCCCTCTCGTCCCCTCGCCGCCCTCCATTTGGCAAGCTGGTTGCCCCAGAACGTGGGTGAGCATGGTGGGAGCTTCTGTAATCTGAGGATAGAATTGTCAGAGCAGTGTTTGAGGTGTTAAAAACTAGTGGGGATAGATCAGATCCAGCTGGGAAAGCAGAGGTGACAGCTGGTGGTCACATGGAGAATATTTGTTAATTCAGAGATGGATGTTGAAAGTTGAAGTTTGGTTGAGGTTGGAGGGTTAGATTCTGGTGGAATGTGATGGTATGATGATCCTTCTTTTATGTGGACTACAGGTTGAGACAGCAGATGGCAGAGGATCTATTCATGTTTGAGCTGTTTATGTTTGATTGTATTTAACATACTGTAAATTTCCATAACGTTTTTTTATCTTGAGAATAAGAAATGTGGAGTTTCCCATTCCAATGAGTCAAGATTGAGATGAGAGGAGAGGGATGGTAGTTTCAGGACAACCTGGTTACTACAGGTAATGGTTTCAGCCAATGAAGAAGCAGATCAATGTCAATGTAGACTGAACATACAATGAAGTTTACCAAATATTGCCTGACAGACACTGAAGACACTTATACAACTCTAAATGAGTGATATGAATGTTTTATATTAAGCTTTAAGTACAGTACAATAGTGTTTTCTGTAAATTATTTAAATTTGATGTTGTCTAATCAGAGCAGTCAAAAAGCTTTCTAACATACCTGCCTTGGTCAGCTGAGACTGACCAGGGGTCCGGAAGTAGATGGTCCGTTTTGGGTCTACAAACAGCTTGTAGTAGCCAGAGATCAGGCATGCAAAGTTACTGGCATCAGGCCATTCCATGAGTAGGACCAGGGGCTGCAGAGGGTTGTAGGGAGGGGAATTAGGAGACTATTTAGGGGACAGGCAATGAGTATTGCCTGTTCATTTGTAATGACCCAATGAAATAAAATTCATAAAACTATTGAACGGTTTTTACATTCAGTAATATTATCATTTATACATTTAAAAAAGAAACCCTGCCTCTTAAGAGATGGCATGCAAACTACATAGTTTCCCTGCTGCAAAATTATATGTCTTGCCATTATCAGAATATTCTCTTTAAACTGTTGTAATACCTTGGCCTCATGGATTGTCACCTCTACACGAGCCACTCCCTGGCTCTCTCTGTAGAGCTGGATCTTTGCAACCCTACTGAACTCGGCCAGAACTGTTGTGAGGTTGTTTTTCAGGTCGATCACATGACTTATGCCATGTCGAGGACCTACCAGTAGTGTCGTAGCTGATTGTTTTTCATCCTGTAGTAGAAAACAAGAGGTTTACAAGTATTTGTTTTGCTTACTACAGTATATCAGAACACCACATTATACCTTTCAAAATCCACTGTTTAGACAGTTCCATAAAATCTGTAATTGGTGAATTTAAATTGCATGCCTCCTTTCCATAAGGAAAATGAATGAAGCAAAGAATTAAGTAAAATAAATACATGCATATTCCTGTCCTAAAGATTCAAACATATATTACCAGTCCAACAGTGTGAAAGAGTATTCCACCAAAGGGTGGGAGGTCGTTGAGTACACGCATGTACTGCAGCTTTCCTTGGAGAGGAGGGACCTGTAAACAGAATGATAAACAAGAAACACTCATCTTTGAAAGAGAAATCCAGCCTCCAGTACACCAGATGTCCTCTTGGGGACACTGTTGAGCCACATATGTAGATCATCACGTCTTATGCAACAGTTGCATCTATATAGATGAACGACATATCCTAATAAAAAGGACTAGTTATCAAGGAGACATCACCATAAAATACAATTAATTAAAATCACCTCAAAAGAAGCAGCAATGTGTTGTGATTTAAATGTTAATAAGAGGCAAGCGTATGGCAATTTGGTTGTACTGTGTTAAAACAGCAGTACCACCAAAGGCAGTAAAATCTTCCACAAAGAATTGCCTAGATATTTTGACCATGGGAAATGTCATGAACAGTTAGTGTTGACATATTAGATGTCACATTAGATGGACAAACCTTGTTGCCAGATGGCGGTGGATGCTGGTAGGTCTTCAGCAACTGAGATAGGCTCTTGCACACATTCTTCTCCTTGACTGTTGGAAGCAAAGTGAGGGGAAGGAAAGGCTCTAGTCCCCACTCTTTTCTGTGATCAAGAGCAAAGGGAAAGGTATAAGAAGAGTATACACACAAGAGAAAAACAACAGTGGAGTGGTTAATCAGAGTCCTGGGGAAATGCAGCATGTCCCATGCTTTTTGTCCCATGGGAATGCAAAGTGAGCCCATCTTACATCCTTTTTGACTCCTGGCTTGCCAGGGCCACCCAAAGTCTATTACAGTGGATCTGTTCTACTTCTGTGGTCGTCATGGCGGAAGCTAATTACTTGCTAGGTTGAGGTTTTGAAGAATAAATGAGCAAATTAAGGGAGAGATGTAATTTCACAAAGCAATAGATTTCTTTGTCTCATAACGACCGAGGGAAAATGATCCTTGAGTAATTTGAGTTTTTAATACTATTGGGATTAATTATTAATCATTTAGACATATTGAATGAACAAACTTCACTCTGGGACTCACTGATATGGTACACATAATTATTAATGAGCTAAAAAATACAATGCATCACTTTTTGTCTGTAATTTCTCACGAGTTCATTTGAAGGCTAATTTATTTTGTGGACTTACTCGACATGCTTGAGAGAGATCTTCTGATTGGGCCGCGTGGAGGACACAGTGATGTAGATATGAAGCGCAGCCAATCGTAACATGATGTCAGACTTCCAATCCATGCCAAAGCGTTCCTTGATAACATCATTGCGGCTCTGTTAAGACATGTTAAATGGTGTTTTTTACACAGCTGATTGCAAACAAAACTGTTAAAGACTGTAATCCCTTTGTAACTCATATCATTAGATTTATTGCCAGGGACAGCTTCCAAGTACATATGACTGTTGGAGATCTGCAGTTAATGTCACATTGTTTTGGAGAGCCTGCAACAGGGCCATTGTGTTTAAAAACTGACTTGGGTATATGCAACCTTTTTAACTGCAAAATCAGCGAAAGAAGGCGAAGCCCTTGCTCTTCTAGGGGAAAGCTCTCCAACGGTCTCATAAGATTGAATGACATCCTTTTAAAGCCACCTTTAATCCAGTGCTATACCTGTATATAGAGGTACTCAAATGCAGCGGGGTCCCTTCTCAGCAGATCTGCAGGGTCCTTGGGGAAGAAACAGATGCGGAACAGACACTTCATCCCTTGGAAATAGGTTCTATGCACCACCTGAGGGAATACAACAATATCAGATAGATAACCTATGACATCTTTGGCAGTAGTCATACACATGGCAGTGTAATTTTCCATTGGTGAACAGAGTAGTCTGCATTCTGAATATCAAATACAAAATTTGAGAGAGCTAAAACAGATGCTACAAGAAATATGTTTTGCATCCAACATTGCAGTTTCATTCAGTCAGTCAGAATCATTTGAATTCTTGTGGAAATAGTAGTTAAAGTCAATTCAATTCAATTCATAGTGCCAAATCATACACATGTTTTCTCGAGACACTTTCTGAATACATCCCTTAATTGAAACAGTTTTCTACACACATCTTACATTCATTTTCCTGTTTTGGGTTTCTTACATGTGTCAAAGGCTGGTTCTCCTGCAGCAGATGCAACCTCTGATTCTGGTCCAGACCACCTGCCTCCAGCACCAAGGCAAAGTGCTCAATGTAGCGCAGGGAGAGGCGATCCTGTAGGGAGGAGATCACATCCTGGGAGACATGGAAACGGATTAGAGAAATACATTTCTACAGTTAGAAAACATTTTATTGCAACAAAATGTATATATTTGATGTATGGAGCCCAATTCACTTAACTCCATGTTTATATTAGGTAGTTTATGAAATTGTTACCCTTGTGATTTGTTTTGGCTCTATACTTTGATATCATATTTGTCATGTTATACTATGGAGAGTTTCCATAGATATGCATCCTATTCAGGAAATGCATGTTGGGCTGTGCAGGACAAATGTCTCCTCTTGTCCTGATCAGTATCTATGAATGATGTAGGGCTTTTCTCGTATTCTCTTTCTAAAATGTACAAAGAACACCATTTGAGGGGAAATTGATGGTTTATCACATCTTACCCTGGGCTAGGATAAGTTTGATTATTTCCTTGCCCTTTAAAGATATTAAAGTCATGGACATTAAAAGGGATGCTTTAGTACTGATATGTTGCTGTAGTGTGTAAGTCTGTGTGGAAGATCATTAGGATCCGTAATATATGTACAGTAATGGTTTGCTCTCCATTAACAATTTAAGTGGCAATTGTTGACGTCACCTAACCAGCTGTCTGGAATAAGCAGTTTTAACAGTATTGACCTTTTCGGTTTGATTTAAATGACACATGAGGAATGCACATAATGCTTTAGATTTTAGCCCAAAAGACTGCAGGAAAGCTTTTTTAGTTGACAGACAGTCTAATGGGCATCCTATTGTCCCATTGATTTAATCTGTGGCTTTGTGTTATTGATCTGGGCCTTCTTATTATGCTGAAATGCCATTTAATTAGGCTGACAGGAGTGAGCTTCCTCCATCTCTGCTTTAAACTGCTGCTGTGTATCCCCCTTTCTCAATCACAATCCCACTATGAGCAGAGGAGAGCTTTTTTAAATCTAATAGAGTCTGTTTAATGAGTCTGCTCAGAGATGTCAGACTCATCTGAGGGGCTGAAATAGAGACAAATATGACCTCTATCTGACAGAATTGATTTGTTGCTTTAATAGTTGTAGTAGTAGTAGTAGTAATAATGATAATAATAATAATAATAATAATAATAATAATAATAATCACATCGCTAATCATTGAGATTTTAAATTCTAAAAACTGCTATGGTGAAGTTTCACAAAAGGAAAAATAAATTGTCTCATCACAGTTACCCATATCAACTTGAAAGAAACTTGGGGTAAGTCATTTAGGGTTAATTCATGTGTGACGGACCTTGATGATGTGTAGGAATAGGCGCCTGGGTTGTATTGATAATCGCTCCACATGAAGCTCCAACATAGTCATTATATTAGACAATTTTAGAATTTGTTAGAAATGTAATATTATATCATAAAAAGCCATAAATCAGCAATAGTATGCCCATGTTTTGTGTATGTATAATATTAGGCTGAATAGCAATTTAGTTGTAAAACGCTCAAATACTCTATGTTCACCAGCTAGTCGCTTACTAAACATTTGTCTAGTCTTCTGCTGAAAGATGTCACGGATGAGAGCCTTGAGTGAGCGAAAAACAGTAACATTTGCACTAAAAGGGAAGGGAAATCGATAATTGCATGATAACTATCTGTGAGCAGCCATTAAAAATAGTTATTATAACCATTGTTAATATGAAAATACATTTGTTAACTGCTTTATGTAAAAATCACAATAATGTTGAAATTCAGTTGCCTTCCCCATGTGCACAGCTGAAGTGAATACATACCCTAACAGTGGTTCGGCTGTCAAATGTAAAGGACTTAATCTGTCCATTCTCCAAGAACACCTTCAACACATTTGGTATGAGTAGCAAGGAGTCGTCTTTGAGCATTGTCTGAAAGAGATTGAGGGAGAAACATGGCTTTGCTTTAGTAAAATAAATTATGTGTTGTGAATGTTCCAAAAGGGTATTATATGTACAATACAAACACAATCAGCTGTAGTTGTAGGTCCACACTTTGCTACTGAGGCAAAATAAAGAGGTGTGTGTTAAGAAACAAAGATGCCTTATGTGAACATTGGAGAGATACTTTAAGTGAACTCCAGACAGTCTGAGAGCTAAACCCTGCCTTAGGATGCACACCCCAATGCATTGTATCAGAATCAAAAAGGGGCTGATTCAATATACGTCCATTCAATATGTATACCATGCAAAGAACATAAACGGTGAGATCAAAAACATTCATGACAGAGTTTCGTGATCAGAGGGATAAGGGGAGAGGCCTGATTCAAGGATACTGCTTTCACTCAAAGCACTCGTTAGAAGAAAGTTCTTAATACCATTGGATGGTATGTGACAGGCACTCTCTCTCTCTATTTTTTTTTTAATAGAGCTGTTCAGCTCAGTTCCCATTATGCAGTTTCAAAGAACCGCAGTCGTGATCACAGAAAAAGATCTCTTAATGTGATAAGATGGACTTAAGGGTAGCAAGGATGCAAGCCAGATGAAGTCCGCCATTATTCTGGGCCAAAACAAAATCAATCCTTATCTTTTTCCTGTATTTCTTCCTTTTTGATCTTATGGGGTTATTTGTAAGAACAGGAGGCAGACATTAGTCATGGCAGTAAAGGGATCTGGATTTATTGCAACACTGTATCTCAGAAAATGCATTTAATGTGGAAATGGAGAGCTGTGTCCATAGCAGATGTCCAGCAGTCTGTTTTTGGAGAATTTAAGTATTCAGAAGGCCCAACAGGCTGTTCTTTTGTGCAGATTAGACGCAACTTAAGTTAGGAGTAAACAGATCTCTCTTGCATTAAAGTGAGGGTGAACCAGTGAAGAGACCTCACAAACAGGTCTATCACTTCCCATTACAAGCCAATAACTTTGTTCTTGTTAGTGAGGGAGAGCATGCTATGGCCTCATTTCTTTTCCCTTTTGTAAACACCAGACTTGGTGGCCAGCAAGTATTTACATGATCAATAGCATCCTGTGGCTACAGATTAGAAATGTCTTGCCATGCGCTGGGTGGTGGTGACTAGTCAGATGGCTTCAGGGCCCGACTGATATAGGATTTTTGTGACCGATCTCAATCCTGATTTCAGAGGAAAAAAATTCACGGACTGATGATAAGGTGGCCGATGACAGTGAATTTTTCCGATGGAATGTAAAAGACCTTTTCTCTGTCGATGGGGCACTGATTTTGCACCGATATGACTCGACAAAGGTGCAACCAATTCTGGAAATGAACACTGAAAAAATAAAGAATCAAAAGATTGCTAAAATAAACATCATGCTCAGTATCAGTCAATTTAACAATTTAAATAAAGAATGAATGAAATAGATAAAAAGCAACGGTATGTTCAGTATCAGTTGTTGACCATTTAAATAAAGAATTAATAAAAATAAAAGAAATAGCTGCATGACACAATTTTCCAAATCACCCCATCATCGTTTTCTGCAATATATATATTCTGTAAAAAATATCATAAAACACATATGCCATTATCAATAGATACAGATATCTCTGTGGTTGGCCACTGTCGTCTGACCTATAAATTGGTTTGGCTCTATCCAAGAAAGGTACATGAAGCAAGATTATTTGAATAAGAGAGAAGACCCAGCTCTCCTAAAGCCTTTTCACATATGAACCCTGGATAATGCCAGGAGGATCAGGTTCGGAGATAGTCCGAGTTTGTCTTTCACACATGCAACACACAGCAGGAGATTCTCCGTGTCAGATGCCTCTCACTTACTGGAAAAACTCTGTTTGATTTAGGCAAAAGGGGGTGCCTGTGTAGAGCATGCAGTCAGAGCCAGTTTGTAATTTGGTTGTTCCTTGAATTTCTGGTGATTTTGGTGTCGGTCCTTACAGACATACATCACCTTTCACACATACAGCTTCACTTGTTAATGTCTGTGTGAAAGCTGCACTACAGTATTGCTCTAGCCATTAAAGCTGCAGTAGGTAAAAGGCAAAAAAAGCACGTTTGAAGTGGAGTGAGTTCTCTTCCTGCAGCTCTACTTCTCCCCTCTTTGTCCTCCACATGAGCATGGGCTTCACACAGTAACCCGTACAAGACGAGTAATTCATTTAATACTGATGCTGTTATACAGTGGCATTTCTATGAAGATTACATTCTTGTTTTCTTTGCAAACCTGTGGGTTTGTAAAGCTCTTTGAGATGTCAGACTGGGATTTGAGGCTCTACAGAAACATGGACTTGAATTAGCACAGCCTTAAGTCTTACAGCAGAAGGCTTAACTATTAGCAACTTTTATCTATCTCTGAAAGGCTCGCCAATATTGACGGTTTGTGGTTATAATGTGTTATCAGACTCTTTTCTGTCAGACTCTCTTTCAGAGTCTGTCAGACACCTTTGTTTGTAGAGAAGCCAATAGGAACGCTCTCTGTCTCTCTGAAATGACCTGTGATTGGCCAAAGTCTCTGGTCAAGGGCTAGATTTTCTAAAGCCTGAAAACAGAACCAAGAGGAGGTGCAGAAGTCTAGTTTTATACCAGAACACTTGAATGACAATATGATGAGAGATTATTATGGATTTTTTTGTCAAAAAATGCCAAAAATAAAGTGCCTACCACAGCTTTAATGGAGTTGATGACCTTTGCTGGTTTGTGAAAATACCTCTCACGGTCTTGGACTAAAGTCTTAATATAGGTCTCATTAAGCAAATCTCTGGGTCCTCATGATATGAATGACTATCAGTACTGCCAGGCTAGAGAGGAAGGTACAACCAGCTGTAATGAAAAGCAACTTCAAGCTGTCTGCCTAGCACTCTGTGTTGGCATTATCCAAAGGTTATCAGAGACCTGGTGGTCCATGTGATGAGCAATCCTGTTCTCTACCTTCCTCCATTAAGTTCTGGTAAATAGAAAATAGAATGATGAAATACCTTGCCCTCCAAATACTGATTCCTATCCTTGTCATCTTCGGGCTCCCATTTTATTTACAGTGTAACGCCCCTACAGATCCTTGATTGTGGTGTGAAGGAGTGCTTAAAGTTGTTGTGCGTAAGGTTTTCATTTAGTTAATTGTCTGTTAAATTACTTTATATCAAAGATTGAGTTAGGTCTTAGCTTACTTAGCAGGTCTTAATTACACAGTGTAAAATAGTGTAACCCAAGCCACATGAAAGATATCTGTAGCTTAGGGCTTGGCGATATGGCCAACCTTCTATACTGATATAGGTCATTTCGAATCGCGATGACAATATATATCACAATATGGCGTGTTATCTGATAGTTTAATAAATAAATCGTCTATATGAAATAACCACATGGTAAAGCCTCAGTATACCCTAGGGTGAATTTAATACATAACAAATGAAGCATTTTCTCCTTTCATGAAGAACTTAAGTGCAAAATAAAACTCAAAATATTTCGCATCAGGTTTTCTGTGAAATTTGAGTTAGCATGTGCTTGTTATAAGCTAAGACAACACAATTATGTATCATGATATCTTGTTATATATGATCTTCTCAAGACACGATTCCTTTGAAAGATGACAAATTATCATATTGAATTATCAACCAGCCCTAGTGTAGCTCCAGGTAAAACAATTGGGAGTATGATAGCTCTGCCATGTGTAACCAGGTAAGAGTAGGCACTAAGACTCCAACAAGCATTTCAACATTTCAAAGAGAAATTGTAGCTGCAAACTGTGTGAATGCCTTTGAAAAGAGGTTCAGGTTCCTCCTGTGGAAATTCAAATCAGTCAAGAAAGCAATTTATTCAAGGCCAAACCACTGGAAGAAGCTCAGACTGAAATAAGAGGATGGAGAGAGGATACTTGAGGCTTTTGCAATTGCTGATCAAACAAAATAAATGCACAGCGGAAGAGGGACAGGGTAACAGCATGTGTTTGCATGCACATGGCACAGTGTTGAACTTACTGAGTCTGGGTCGCTGATGGACACTTGCTCTGAAAAGCGCACTTTAGGCGGGTTGGTTCGCAGGCGGGCCTTTTTGGCTGCACTTATGAAGGCAGACTTAGGTGACTGAGGATAACAAGAGAGAGAGAGGAACTCTTGAATCGGCTTAAAAAAAGAGACGTAAATGAGAGAAAAGCCCCTGTGACTGACTGCCACTGCTAAAGAGACGTGTGTTAGAGAGCTGGCTAATGCTGCTGCAATGCGACAACTGCAAACCTGCTTTCAACATAAAACTCACCCCCTATTAGTTTCAATATCTTTAAATTGTGGTGCGTGTTGGTCTGAGCACAGTAAAGATGTCAGAACCAGCCGACACATAGGTAAATCTCTACAGAACTGCTGCATACTCATATGAATCTAGGTTACAAATTATGAAATTGAAAAAATGAAACTTGTCTATTTGCAATTTAATATCAGAATTTCACCTTCTAAAAATGTCCAGTACAGTAAGTCAGCTAAATAAATGCTATATTTCTCTCTCCTTTGTATGGGTGGATGCACACAATTTTTATTTAATAAGGTCTAGCCTATGTGTTTATGTGCCTGCATGGAGCTGTTCTGAAAGGGGTTACCAGAAACTCTAATGTGTAGGCATGGCTATGAATACTAGTCTGCACTGCATTAGTGTGCACTGTGATTCAGAGTGACAGTGTTAAGACTGATGAGAGTAAGAGAAATCCCAAGGGAGAGGAACATGAAAGAGAGTAAGTGTCCCATTATACTACCTGATGGGGCTGCAGCACAGTGAGAACTATAGTGTCTTTGCAGCGTCTATGAAAAGACAACAGAGAGTGGAGTGGGTTAGATAACGCCAAGGACACTGTGGTATTTGGAGAGCTTCTCTGGTTTATATCTGCCATATCCTCGCTGGCCTTCAGCTGCAAAAGGATTGTCTCATCAACAGGTTTGTGTTGATGTAATGCATCATCAGCAATAAGAAATTGTACCTTTTGATCCACGATATTAACCTATGTCCTCTTTCCTGTGTTGCTTGTCCCCTGGCCCTCCCCATCCTCCTCCCTCCCTCCTGGGACAGTAAAGGATGTTACCTTACAAGGTCTATGACTCTCTCTCGGGGCGCGTCGCTCACCGTCTCTTCGTTAATGGCCAAGATCTGGTCTCCAGGGAGAAGCTTGCCAAAGGAGGGGCCGTCTGCAGAGCAAGATGGGAAAACGCAGCCAGCATACAAAGTCACATGCATACAGTAGAAGGGAAGTTTTAATTTGAGTCACCACAGAATCTCTTCCTCACATACACACACTAACCAGCAGAGACGGAGCGTACAATGACAGGCCTCTGACTGCCTGCAATGAAGCCGAAGCCTTGAGTCGGGTGGCGCTGGATGGTGACTTGTCGAGCTGAGGCAGGACTTAGGGTATCGCTGTCCATACCATCCTGGCTCTCCTCTAACATTGCAGAGCTGCAGGGTACACACGCACACACACACACACACACACACACACACACACACACACACACACACACACACACACACACACAAACAAATAAATAAAAAGACAAATACATATCCATGTGCTTTTCTAAATGTAGAATAAGATACAATGACAGACAAAACCTTAATTATCCTGAGGGAAATTGCTTTGAATATTCTATGTCTGCAAAAAAAAGTGTCAAGGTCATGTGCAGCCAGACTGGCCGTACCAAATAATTGGCTGAAAAGGTCGTAACTTAGTTTTGTTGCCTAAACTTAACCAAGTAGTTCTGTTTACAACGTTAACCACATGTTTAAAATGGCATGTAAAAAAATGGCCCGTTGACTGTTTCACAACTTTATAGAACTTTTATTTTGCTCTAGAAGATGGTCGCTACTGCTGCCGCCTTGACAAGGTGCTGGCACAGGGATCTCTCTCAGCAGGCAACAACAACAACTAGCAAGGCAGTCCCATGAGAAACCACAACAGCGCCCAAGTCATGCAGGGGGACTTCTGGCAACAGCACTGGACTGGCAGCTCAAGGTCGACCTAGGGGGACAGCTTAAATACCCAGGCAACATCACAGAGACCACGCTCAGGCCAGACACGGTCCTTTCAGAGGAAGAGGGCAAAATATGAAGGGGGCTGGCAAATAAATGCCGAAGCAGGGGATGGAGGACCTGATGTAACCCCATCGAGGTCGGTTGCAAAGGCTTTGCAGGCCAGTCACTTGTAAGGGCAATCAAGATGCTAGAAATCAATGGACTGCACAGCAGGAGAGCCATTAACACCACTGATGCCGCAGAGAGGGCATCAAGACGGTCAAGGGCCTAATCACCCCCAGCTGGGTCGCCTGAACAAGGGTGTCTGACATTGACATTAAAAGACCCGAAACACTCAATGATCCCAGGTTATATCAATGATGATGTGTATAAGTTGCATCTTCAGGTGTTTTTTAATACCTGTAGTTTTGGGAGTCATTGGGAGATGACCTAGTCTGTTGTTTAGGTATGAGGGCGTGTTGCAGAAGCAAAACTTACCTGTCACATGCGTTCGTGTGTCCATCCTGGACCTTGGCCATCCCCTGAGAGGAGGGAGCAGCATGGGACAGGGTCGCACTGCAAAGGCTGCTTTCTGTTTCGCAATCATTCACCTGCGCAATAGAAAGGAGGAGACAAGGGAAAAGAGCACAGAAATGAGATGCCCTGCCCTCCACAGTATGCTGAAATACCCTTGTAGCATTTCCTATGTTGAAACCACAGGTCTAAGCACATCTTGGAACGCTGCTGCACAGAAAAATTAAAGATAGAACATTTAAGATGACAATCTTTGATGTCTTCTAATGTCAAAAAGTTGTGTGTTGTTCCTCATAAGGTTCTGCAGTGTAGTGAAAAATGCACAAGATGGAAGTAAATGTAGGCAAAAGTGTTGCTAAAAACATCTGAGATTTGAAGCCTGCCTTTATAAAAACTGAAAGTATCAAGGACCTATAACATAAATGCGCTAGAATATGAGACATTAAAGATCTCTGAATCTGCAGGCCTCTCCCAGTGTGGACCAAGCTACTACTGTAAACCACACATGCTCTTTTACAGATGCCTGTGTGGGAGGCAGTGAAAGCAAGATTACTAAAAGACTGTGTGTGAGTGTGAGTGTGTATGTGTTACGTGGGTTTCTGTGTTATGGCAGAAAAAATTGTCTGAAAAAAATGGTTGTAAATGATTGTGTGAGGGAAAGAAAGCCAGCAAGTTGTGCTGATATCTGTGATCCAGGACTCTGATGATTGCTGACTAAAGATGAGACACTGATTGTCATGTTATTGAGGCAGATGGGCTAAAACAGAGAGATGTGGATAAAGAGTGGTACTGTTGTTTAATATACAGGGACACAGTTGAGAGCAAATACCTTTCTGAGTGCCACAGGCCGAGAACAAACTGTCAATAACAGGAGGCTAAGTCACATTCGTCAATAGTTAGGATTCATATTCTTGTCATTTTTCGTTTCTGATAAGAGTGGCTTCTGGGGAGCATGGCTCATTTACAATTTCAGTGATGCATTACTGAGCTCTACCTTGTGTCATGCTATCAGATGAGGGTTGATGCATCGTAGATAGGCTTTATATTGAGTTTAGGCCATGACTAAAAATCCATTACATTACGTGTGCTTTGAATTTCAATTATGCTAATCATTTAAAGAGATTAGATTTGAATAAAAATGACTGTATTCATATTCAGCTGACTTACAAAGGATCATCTGTCTGTATCAAAGGTGCACAGCGGTGACAAACGGCGCTGCAGCAGCTGGTTCTGCCTCTAAAAAGGATTAGATGTTTTTGATTGAGAATGATTATATTCTCCTTTGATTCTCCCAATGGATTCTGACAGTGCACTTCTCATTTATTCTCCTTCTTTCTGTCCCTCTAATGTCTTCTTCTGTCCACCATCTGGCTCCCTCTCCAGTTCCTGGAAGGACACTCATTCTGTTGGATCTTCAAGGAGGTACACTGTGTGCGAGTGTGTGTGTGTGCGTGTGTGCGTGCGCGTGTGTGCGTGCGTGTGTGTGTGTGTGTGTTGATTTGTCAGTATTCTTTCCACCTTATTATGACAAGTGATAACGTTCTCCTCGTAACAATGTGCAACACACTCATTATTTTTTGGTACGATTGATTTGACCACGGGTAACAGCACAGGGCTACCCCACGATTTATTTCACCACGTAACATTAGCTTAAGTATATTAGCCATATGGATAGTCAACTCATCTAATGGTAAGTTAGCAAGTAAGCGTTACGTAAGCTTACATTTCTTGCGGCTGTAACCTAAATAAACCTTTATGTGCTACTATGACATGTGGCTAATTCCAGCCACCAACCTAATGCTTGTGGCAAAGTTATAACATTACAACATCCAACAGGCTCATAAAGTTTTTCTTAGTGTGATTGTTTTGACCACGGATAATGGCGCTGAGCCTGTGATTGAATTTGCCACATATCAGCTGTATGGTTGTTCGACTCATCTAATGTTAGTTAGCAAGATATCATTACGTTAGATAACATTACTTGCTGCTATTTCATTAGAATGAAATTACTTAAGTTAATGTGAATAAAACATAAATACATATACTGGACCATTAACATTGTTGAGTCATGTTAGATTTTCATCAGCAGTGGTGGTTGTTTAACAATGAAGACAACAACTTCCGTCTTCCTACACTACTTCAAGACGTCATCAAAAAGTCATAATGAACCCTATTTTTTTCTTGTGGTTTTAGTACTTTAATATGGAAATTACTCAAAATGCCCATCCCTAATAAATATCCTTGTTTTTAATAGCCTGAACTTACACCTTGTCCGTTATTCACAGAGCCTTCATTGTATTCCGAGTCTGCTGTACAGGAGATCAGAAAGGAAAACTGAAATTCAGCTGAAAATGGTGCAGTGCATCAACATCATGGTTACAAGCATGCAGTACATAACTGTTATGGAGTCAGGAACAGAGGAAAAGAGGTCCTGTGGCTTTGTGGAGACTGAAGGATTTACAGCTTCAAATTCTTTGCTTAATTTAGAAATGAGTTTTGGCCTTCAAACTAGATGGTGAAGAAGAACTGAACAGAAGGGAGAGCAATGGAGGTAGCTGGGGGATACTGAAGCTTAAACAACTGAAAAGATAAACAGCCATTCAGCAGAGAGGCAGACCTTTTACTGAGAGAGGACACCGAGGAATTCTGTCAAGAAATGATCCCCAAGGGCATTGGCAGGCCTGCCCGTTGCTATGACTACGGCTCTTGGTAGCTTGTTGTTGCTCGGGTGGACGGAGGGATAGTGGGTGGATGAGAATAGTGATGTGGCCGCAACAAGGGAAACAGAGGACTAGCCAGGCGCTTTTCGATCACCCTGCAGCCACTGTGGACAAATGCCAAAATTTTCTTTGGCACTAGAGGTCAGGGCATCACACTCCTGCTCTGCTTCAGTGTCCCAGTCTGCAGCAGCTCACCAGGCCTCAGGGCATGGGAAGAAAGACCTTTTATTTATTATTGTCCCAGGTCTGCATTATAACACAGCAATCATTAGCTCGGAGGTTCACTGCATTTCATACAGCAGCATAGCTGAATAGTTTCAGTTCAAGTGTTAACACATGTTCAGAAGTGACAGACACATGGTCGGTCAGTCAGTCAGTCAGTCAGTCAGTCAGTCAGTCAGTCAGTCAGTACCCACCTTTATAACCTTCCAGTTTATTGGGTACAGCTGCACTGGATATAATCCACTAAATTATCATGTACTCAGCCAGATGAGGCTGCAACTCAGTCATTTTAGGATTAAGACTGAGAAACCCAGATTCCTTCCGGCTTAAAAACTTATGGTCCTATAGTTTTTGTTATATATACTTACATATGTGTAGCCCATTCAGAAAGGTTTTGAATGTTTCTGTGGGATTAAATTGCATTTTTGTGAAGAGCTGCTGTAGCTACTGTGGAAACGTGCAGGAAATTTGCTTTGAAAAACTGCAACCTAGCTACGTGTAAGAGCAAAGATAAAGGACATCTTAGACATTGTGAATACAAATAGTAAAGCCTGAAAGCTGCAGTCCTGTTCAGGTAAATTACACATACCACTGAGAACCTTTGAGGACAGGGTAAATAAGTTATCTTGTAGCTTTCCTATATTTTGCTACACTTAGGGCTCTACTCTTTCGTCTCAGTTTTGCCAGCAGTTTTTTTACTTTGAGTTTAGCTTCATAAATTAAGTAATTGTTCTGCTGTCTCCCCTTGTTGATATCATTAGTGTGATCCTTGGTTATTAGGATGCTGCGGATGCAAGAGCAACTTATTTCATTGTACATCAATCTCAGAAATCCTTCAATACAAAAAGCCTCTGAAAAATCCTACTGAGACCTCGCCGATACATTCTTAAAGAGAGTTGAGTTGTTTACATTGTCCTTAACTATGTCGTTCTTTTCACAACACAAACATCTTAATGAAGCAGTAATAGGGAATATGAGGAATAGTCTATTTAATAATGATGTTATAATAATAAATACCTAACTTGTGAACAGGCATACACATATGGACATTGATTTATGTATTTAGGGTAAATTAATGCAACATTATTACTTCTTGTGCAACGTGATTCAGACTTAATTATTGAAGCCTATTCTCACATGCGGGGGTTGGGGCTTAGCCTTTTGGATGCTAAATCTCAAATGTAGCGCGATACAGCATTGAGAGATGTCTTAATTATGGTTTAATAGGAATTAAAGAGTCCATTCCAGTGACAATTAGCATAACACTTCCACATGGCACTCGCTACTTACCCTGTTGATGCTTGAGGAATTTTCACTTATTTTACTGTTGCAATAATTGTTAATCTCTCCGATTATCTGCTTCTGGTAAATGCCTGAATTATAAAATGTAATTGGAATCAACTGCAGAAACTTGGGAGTTGTGCAGCACTAATTGGAAATTGAGGAGAGCCAGATAATAGGCGAGCATTATCTAAGATATTATTTATGATAGACAGACAGATCAACAGGCCAGGCTTATATCCTCTAGCTGGCTAAATAATTCATGAACATAACAATGTAGCAGCATCAGTGCTGGGATTTTTTGTGGTGGTACCATATTAGAAAACTGCTCTGAGTAGCTGTTATTACTTTTGATTATGTAAGCTGAAGCTCTGCATGGCAGCAGTGATGGCAGTAATCTTTTTCAGCTGGTTATGGTCTAGGGTATTGGTTGACAATGTAATGCATTGTATGCATAATGTATAATAACGTTTAATATTCTTCAGTAAAGTTATTTGTTTAAGAAAGCAGCCTTCTGAGTTCATTTGCAGAGTCATATCAATGCAAAACATCGACATGAAAAAAAAGTGTATTTTCATTCCAGCTAAAAAATTCAATATATTGGTTGCCATATCGCCAATTGGTGAATTGATAACAGCATTTGTGATCTTCTGACTTCACTTCTAATTCCCATCAGCCTTCTTTTTATGCTAATTAGTTAATGTTGGCATGTTAAGTTGACATCGTCTTTTTTAACATGTTAGCATGCTAACATAAGCATTTAGTTGAAAGTACTACTGTGCCAAAGTACAGCCTCAAAGAGCTATTACCATGGTTGTAGCTCCTCAGACTAATCTAAGGACATCATTTTTCAAGTGTAATTAGGAACAGCAATTCATGAGAGCAATCATATTTTCTTTGATACTTGAGCAGGGTCAAAGGCTTGGTGATGAATTACCCAGGCTGGAATGTAGCCAGACAGTAAAAGAGGACAGTAGACATGCTGTATATGTGGGAAAAATCACAGTAACACAATACACAGACACCAGAATTGTCCAAAGAAAATAAGATTTTCTGATTTAAAACTTCACTAATTTACTTGCCACATATGTAACCTACTATATGTGTTTAGCTGTTGATTCAGACAAATCAAACAAATACACATAGGAAGATGATCAAGTTAATAGCAGTGTGGAATGGCTGATGTTTATCAGCCAAGTGTTTGCATAGATTTACAACAGCAACAAATGCTATGGAGTATGAGGTTGTGGTAGAAGACTGTTAGCTACTTATGTAGAGCTCGACCGATATGGGATTTTTGAGGCTTGTTCCGATACCAATTTTAAAGGTTTACAAGTCACCAATTACGAAAAAAAGACTCTTTTATGTGAATTTTTTGCATCGATATGACTCTGTAAAAGGTACTCAGAACGCTACTTTTTCGTAAACAAAAACTTTTGCTGAAGAATATTAAACGTTATTATGCATCAATGAATTACATTGTCCACCAATCTAGAATTGAACACTGAGGAATAAAAAATAAAAATGGCTTAATATGACACCATTTCTCAATGTACGAATATATGATACCAGTAGATACCAATAAGTCTCTGATATGTAGATATCAGCCAATAATGTCGGCCAGCCGATAATGCGGGTCAGGATATATGTTGGTCTGGCTCTAGGTGAATGTCTGCACAAAAGTTCATCAATTATTTAATAGACTATACTATATATACACTATTCCTCATATTCCCTATTAATGCTTCATTAAGATGTTTGTGTTGTGAAAAGAAAGACATAGTTAAGGACAATGTAAACAACTCAACCTTCTTTGAGAATGCATCCGCAAGGTGTCAGTAGGATTTTTCAGAGGCTTTTTGTATTGAAGGATTTATATAATTTTGAAAATATAACATTGTCTGTCATTAATATGGTTTGAGAAAGATGCACAATGAAATAAGTTGCTTTTTTGCATCCTCGGCATCCTCTATTAACCAAGGATCACACTAATTATATCAACAAGGGGAGACAGCAGAACAATTAGCGTAGAGATAACTTATTTACCCTGTCCTCAAAGGTTCTCAGTGGTATGTCTCATTTTCCTGAACAGGACTGCAGCTTTCAGACTTTACTATTTGTAATCACAATGTCTAAGATGTCCTTTATCTTTGGTCTTAGATGTAGCTAAGTTGCAGTTCATCATAGCAAACTTCCTGCCCAGTTTATCCAGTTTCAACAGTAGCTACAGCAGCTCTTCACAAAAATGCAATTTAATCCCACAGAAACATTTAAAACATTTTTGAATGGGCTACACATATGTAAGTATATGTAAGAAAGAATATTGGGCCATTATTTGTTTTGGGTTTTCTTTTTTTGGCCAGAAGGAATCTGGGTTTCATCTCAGTCTTTTTTACATTGGGCCAGGTTGGTTTGGATAGCTTTTTTCCCTTAATAAATGAAATCATAATTTAAAAACTGCATACCTTTGTTTGATATTAAAATGTGTTTGATGATCTGACACATGTAAGTGTGACAAAAAAAAAGCAAGAACAGAAGACATCTGCAAGGGGGCAAATACTTTTCACGGCACTGTTTATTGAATCACTGAGAAATCATCTGTCAGCGTAGAGCACAGACTGCTAACATTTTGTATCAGATGTAGCAAATCCTTGAATCTGCGAAAATCCTGTTAGGATTATGAACGAGGCACCAAAGTCATGGTCGCCACTGGCTTCATCTGTTTTCAATTGCTGGCCGTGATAAAACCTAAATATTTCTGCTGTTTTTTGAAAGGATTTTGTGGTTTGTGACTTGTAGTGACAGACAGGCCTTTGCACTGAGAGAGCCAACCAGACGAAGCCACCGGCACTGGGCCTAATCCTTTCTGTCACTGCAGGCTGCCCCGACCAGTCCTGATGAAATCCTGCAGGGCAACAAAACCCATTCTATGGGGAAAGTGAAGGCTGATATATGGAAGTCGGTCCTGAACTCCCTTACTGATAAACTTTTCATTGTGTATGTTATCTACACGATTGGATCTTTTAAAACCTCAGGCTTTCCTTTGGCTAAAATTCAAAGTAGCTCACATTGCTTTTGTTTTTTGGGGAAAATACTCCCTCTTCTGTCCTTCACCATTACGTATGCAGTTTTATTCAGTCTCTCAACCCTACACTTATTCACTGCACTCTGTGACACCAGTGCATGCACACAGACACCGTTTAGACATGGCATTAACATCAGCCTTGAGTGATCACAACGGGACAGCTCCAAGTACAGGTGTGAATGCACTCAGGATGCATTGAGGATGCATTGACATCCGTTTGCTCAGACCACATTCGGAGGTGGTCTGGGTCGCATATGGCCTCATTAGGTAGATAATAACATTTATTTTTAGGTTCATGAAATTGACTTGAATATCTGAACATATTACACACATACTGCAGTCCAATACCCTAGGCACATGGACAAAGACTGTAGGCAGCACTTTTTCATTAGGGATAAGTATGATTTATACAGTATGCTAGTATGAGAGCATCTAAAATCTATACACACACACAACACAACAAACAGAAAATGGAAATAATCTATATGGTTGTTTGCATATAGAGCGGGGAAGTGAGATCTAATCACAAGTGGTCACTCAGGACGCATGTGAGCTGATGTACTGAGAGCTGTCCAATTGTGATGTGCATCACCTTTGACGAATGTTAATGTTTTGAACAGTCCCTCATACATTTTTAAATTCACATTAACAATCACTCTTTCCTCGCATCTCACATCTGATCTGCTTTCCCCAAATTTTTTTTTATCAATCTTGCAGGTAAATTCTCCAGCAGAAATCCCTCTGATCCCTGCTACCAGGTAAACAATAACAACTCAATCTCTGTAAGCCTCACTTGACATGCTGGCTGCTTGCTTGTTCCACACAATGGTTAGTGCTGTCATGAAATACAGATACAGACAAAAAGATTTGTGCAGCTGCAGGACCAATCACTCTGTCTCTGGCTGTGTTCACCTGCTGGCTTGGTCTGCCTGCCTGCCAGCATTGCTGCATCCTTTCCTCTCTTTACACAAATTTCCTCCCTGCTAGGGCCAGATGGTATCCATTTAGCAACCACTGCTGTGCTGACCGGTTTCTCACTTTCACTTTGTGAACTTGTTACCCACCTGTACTGTTTCTCCCTCTGTTAATCTCCTCTGTCACTGTCTGCCTATCCGTCTGTCACCGGCTAATCTTTCCCCTCTAACAGCCAAAGCTGACTGCCTATTTTAAACGGATTGTGGCTGTGGGTATAATCAACAACTTGAGTGACCATTGATGCCACAAGGAGAGAGAGAACATCTTTGGGCTGTAATTTGTGTGTAAAATGTCCAATGAATGTTTACAGACTGCGTTGTTAGGCTCTTTACCTTTCATAATTTGTCAAACGATTAGCCACTCCCTTTATTTGCACTGTTCAATGTTTGGCCAGCAAGCCTAAAGGGTTGGGATAGTAAATTAGGTTTGTGACCCAGTGAAGAAACGTTGTTATGTCAGATGTGTATCCAATGTTGTTTAGTTTGCATTCAGTCTGGTAGGCAGGCCATGCCGTTTTACAGTATGTGTCTATGTGTGAATAATTGCACAGCTGTGGATATTTGAGTGCCTCTGAGCAGATGAATTTGTGTTCTATAGCAATCATTTCCAACCTGGGAGTAGGTAGGAAGATGGTGTAGCAGCTTTATTTGACAAAAATAGCAATTATGATTTGTAAAAAAAGAAAAAAAAAGGTTGATATTTGTGTTTTAGAGAAGGTAATGAAATCAAATTGTAGTAGGAGTGATCTTATATTTATTATAACAATGACCAATAAATTACAGGCAGGATTAGGTTATATGATTCACGCCTGCAAGTGTGTGAGGGTCCGCTGGGGTCCATATGACATAAGGTTACATTCACGTATCTCCAATTTTTTGTTACCAAAGAAAAATTAACTGACTTAAAAGACAATAAACTAGAAGAAAATCTGACGGATCAAATATGCAACAATCCATAAACGCTGATCTACTGTGCAGATGTGAAACACGTCCTCCAAGAAGAAATGGTATAAACACAACTACTACACATCTGTGGTGTCCGTAGCTGTCCATGTAGGTGACAAAGATACACTGCTGTATCAGTACAATGTCATTGTTTTTTCCCACTCAAACACTAATCACAAACTGTGTATATGACCACAGCAGACTATACATACCCATCTGGGCTAAAAACCCCCGATCCAGACTTTCTGAAAGCAAGCAAGCGAAAGACGATAGACTTCTTATGAATGGTTTTGGATGAGAGCAAAGTTAGGGGAATGAAAATGCAATCACAAAAGTGTGATTTGTGCTTTTCCCTGCATGTGTTTTCTTTGTTGTGTTTTCCCAAAGTGTTATTGTCTTGAAGGTGGAGATGGTAAAAGGTTAAAAGGGAACTGAAAAAACAAATGAGGTTTGGGGTGGATATGACTTCTTCACAATCGAGTTCACAACCTTGAGGAGGATACAGCCTGTAATTTCACTTTCCTCTGCAAAATCCATTAAGCAACAAATGCAAACATAGAAAATAAACCCTCCTCCAGAAATGGATTTCAGTGCAAACTGTAGCTTTATTAACATACCAATCATTCTCTGTGCCATTCTCTCCTCCTCTCTTAGTTACTTTTTAGTTTGCACCTCGACCAAGACAAATGAGGATGAATGATGGCGGAATGTCTTTATCATGTCCTACAGTAAACAGAGGTGTAAGGGGTTTATCTACAAATGTTACATATCAATGCAATCAATTTATTCACATGTACCAATAGAGAGTGCTTAAATCTATCTCTATTTGTTTATATACATACTCTTTCCAATGTAATCACAAAATAATTGTTACAGGATCTTGACATTTGTTTTGTTGTGGGCCATAGGGCTGAAATTATTAGTTGATTGTCGATGTAAATAAATTGGTACACATTTTTATAATCCTCTATTGTTTCAGTCCTTTATCAAGCAAATTAATCAAATATTCTCAGATTCCAGCCTTCTCCAATGTGAGGATTTGATGCTTTACGTTCTACCATGCAGATTCTCATTCGTCTTAAGGAGCGAATGAGTCACAGCAATGCATTTGATTATAAAACAGACATTTATTGCCAACAATATATAATCAAAGATTATGAATAAAACAAATTGTCCTCTTCATCTGTTCTCCGAAGCTTGCAATAGTTATACAGTTCAATATAATTCTTTAGTTTGATTTGCTTTGCTGTTCTTTAGTCCATTGTATCCTACCAGGGTAGTTTGCATGTTTTGTGAAATCTTCTAGGAGCTTATCTGTTCTGAAACAAGTTTCACTGCAGGTGACAGCGGGGGAGAGGAAGCAATATGCTGGACAATCCTGCTTGTTTCTTGGATGATCACAGAACTGGCTTGAGGTGTTCACTTAACAAAGTCCATAATAATTCCAGACAAAAACCAACCTGCCACAGCAGGCGAAATATTCATCATCATTCTCATTTAAGTCACTCTAAATCACAGTGTGAAATAACAGTCTACAGCATTGTCAAAAACAACATCTTACAATCACATCTAATTAAAAACAAAGTGTATCTCAAAACTCAAGTACTGAGTTAGTATCAGAAAATCTAAACTTGTGTCTAACCTGGGAAAAGAAGTATATGTTGTTGTGGCATTACCAACATCATTAGTATGACTGACTTAGGGCCCATCCACACGGAGACGTGTTTTCCTATAACCACACAACTTTTGTATCGTTTTGGCTGACCATCCATACGGGGACGGAGTTATTGGAGCCTGAAAAAAAGGTATCTTCTGTGGAATGTGCTAGTGTGGAATCTGGAAATCTGGATCTAAAAGAGAACCCCTAGCGTTGTTGTTTGGACGGCGAAGCCGCACACTTTGTTAGATGATGATCTCCCCACTTCTCGACACCTATAGCCTTCCACTGCTTACCCCATGGTGTCCCATCAACACACAAAACAATGACAACAGTTTCTGCGCAGTGCTGCTGCATAGAGGAGAGAGGGGGAGAGACCCTATGGGAGAGACAGACCTCAGAGGCCATAGAGTGGAATTGCTCTGAGCTGCATTCATGGGAATTAATTAGGCCTACCATATATGGTCTGAATAAGTCGCTAAATTTGTTGCTAGTCACTTTTTATAAATAAAGTTGCTAAGAAGTTCTAGAAAGTTGCTAAATGTAGTGAGAAAGTGACTGCCTGCTTTAGGAGAGTGGACTGAGTTTGTGTCAGTGAGTGAACCCCCTACTAGCGAATTAGGCTAGTAGGAGGTTCCACTTTAACTGGCATTCCAGTGCACTTTGCCTAATTGGAGGTTCGAAACTTGGAACTTCCTGTGGCACTGGAACGCAGCATTTCTTTCTCACCACACGTGTCTGAGCTATTCTTTTGTCAGTAGAACCTCCTCATACCCATCCATCCATAGTCCCCAATCATTGCCACTGCCCACTTCCCAAAGTAAATGAATTACCCAATGCATACTAATTTGTTCTTTTAACAGGTTCAGGTAAAATACTGTTCAAGACCAAATGATCAATAAGTTCCTAAAGAAAATAATTGGCAGGTTAATTAATAATGAAAATAATTGCTTCTGTAAACCAGCTGTTGTTGATCATAGGCAGAGAACATAGTTATTGGGAGTGTGAAGTCCTGCATCAAGCCCAGTGACATGCTTTACATTCAGAACATTATTCAGTTGTACCAAGCTGCACCATTAACACTGACAGTGGGCCCCCACAGCTCAGCACAGACCTTGTCGCACCGCAAGAGAAAACGTGACAGTCTGTCAGCCGGTTTCTCCTTCAGCCGGTTAGTTAAAACAGCATTGCCGTGAAGAAAGACCTTGAGCCTGTTTCACTGAGTTGAGATCAATAGCCAGGCATTCTCTCTGGCATGCAGTCAGACAGATATGGAGAGGAGGGACAGTGAGCTATGATCAGGACGACGGTTAAGAGCTGATCTGTCACGAGGAAAGATGGGTGGAAGGAAGAGGTTAGTCAAACAGATGTTCAGCTCTGACGTTCTCTGCAGGTCACTGAGCAGAATCTTGGTTGATAAAACGCGGATGAGGTTAAGAAATGCAGCTCATCCATGTAATAGCTTGTTACGACTTTCCCTCACTTCCCCTGACCATAAAGAAAATATTTATAGAGGGCAAGGGGTAGACTTTAATGCTACCAGAGACTGCCGTACCCCTGTAGAGGTCATAAATTTTAAGGCAAACATGACTGGGCTGTCTGATGAAAGTCAAAACGGTGTCACCATTCTTCTTGTTCTTATTTTCCTGTGTTGCCCTCATAACTGTACAGTACTGTACCTTCCCAGCACCTGAATACAGCATATACTGTATACCCGAGACACTATAAAATGACCGGAAGCTGTGAAATATACACTTTATTACTCCAAATATAGGTTTTTCAGAGGTTATTCACCATGGTCATTTAAGCCTTTCAAAATAAAATGGCATTCAGCTATTGGTCGATTATGAGATAATTGGCCTTATGCAAAAAGTGATGTACAAACTAATTTTGTGACTTTGTCATGTGGGATGTTTTTGCTTCTTTTGTTGTTTTTAGTCTCTTTGTAGTTGGTATAGTATCTTTAAGGTTGTGCGTGGTCATTAAGTCTATTTTTGTGGTTGTTTTACCCCTTATTATAGTTATTTTGTTTCTTTTTATGTCTCTTTACATTTATATTTACGGTTTATAAGTGCGATTTATTTCTGTTTGTGGTTATTTTGTGTATCTTTTTGTTTCTCATCATTTTGCATCTCCATCGTCAGTATGTATTTCTTTGTGCTTGTTTTTCCCCTTTGTGTAGTATTTTATGTATCTTTGCAGTTGCTTTGCATCTCTTTGTAGTTGTTTTATGTTTGTTTCTTGTCATTTTGCATCTCTTCATGGTCAGCATGTGTCTCTTTGAGTGGCATTTTGCAAGTGAACATCAGGACGGCACCCTGAAACTTCCCTTCCCCTTCGTTGTAGTTCCAGTCAGTAATCCACCCATGGGTCCAGTACTGTGCATTGACCTTAGAAATAGAATGAGTCGAGCAACAAATGAGCCTGCAACAAAGATCACAGTTCTTTGCAATGGCTGCCCCTCTGACTATCCTGCCATGTTGATTTGAACTGAAATGTTCGTTCTACTCTCATCCTATTTCTGTGGTTTTGCATATCTGTGATACATTACATCATGCTGTAACCACTGTCCACTAAGATCTTATTAACCATTCATTTGGGTCCACTTTAGCTATCCACAAAACAACACACTTATTGGTCTGCTCAATGTAAAATACATATAGTATAACTGAGAGCCAGACAGGGAGAACCATTCCCCAATCAGCCTGTGGGAAATTTGCCTGTAAGTCCACTGAATATAAATTAGAATGAAAAGGGAAAAAACTTCCACGTCATATGCTTACATAAATTAACTTTGTATGTGTTATATATCATAACACCGACATGTCTCTGTGTGTGTATGCATTTCAATGTGTTTGCTTACTTTTAAACTATAGTGCGGTGATGGAAAAAAAGAGAAGCAATAGAGCCACATTTCAGTGAACCAGAATATTTTCTAAGTGAAATCGCAGCACAGGAAAAAAAAAATCTGCCGTCATAGTTCAGTAATCTTCCTTAGATAGCAAGGAGATGAAGTTTCCCAGGCTTTTTATTTTAAATCTATGTTCTCAAGCTGGGGAGGTTCCACTTGACTACATTTGATTCATCAGTCAGGATCTGAAAGGAGAAAGTTAGCCCTGTGTAGCATTATTCTCTCCCCAAAGTCTACCTCACAGCCTGTGCTTGGACGGCACTGTACAGATTGTTTCCCTTCTTCAACTTTCATTCCTGATCTTGTTTCTTGTTTTCTTTTCAAGTTCTATAATCACTGCAAACAAGACAGGCATTTTAAGTGTTGCCAGTGTGATGAAGCTACCACCAGAGGCTAATACAATACCGACCTTTACTAAATGAATTCCAGCCTACTCCATATTTTCGTGCAAAGGGTTCTAAAAATGAGACCATTAGTTAACAGTTGGCTATAGCTTTGACTTACATAGTGAAAATGACATAATTAGCCACTGAGGTCCAGCAGCCTGCAGCCAGTTACACCAGCCAGCTGCCCACAGTTGAAAACTGAGAATTGAGAGTGTCTCTCTACTGTCACCCTTCAGTGAAGCACACAGCTCTCAGCAGCTCGCCTGACAGCGGAACAACATGGACTGACACTCATTCTCTCCGAAATACAGCATGGCTGCCTCCCCCTTCTCCTCCTGCCACCCATGAGATATCACCCTCACGCCCCTCCCAACTCCGCCCTTTTGTGACTACCAATATAGTGCTCTCCGCCTGCAGTGTGCAGCATGCAGCTCATTTCACAATCCCTCCCCCTTTTCTATATTTGTGCTTTTGAACTAATATTCAGCTATGCATTTCACAAAAATTTTCGGACTCAGACGCATTTCCACAAACACACTCTCTGTCATATCAATTCATGCATTGTGCTTAACTGCATAAAAAAGTGATGTTCACAGCTCTGTTTTCTTCCTTATGTATATTCCACAGGGAGCTGAAGAAAATTTTTTAATAAGCTTTTCTGTAACAACAGTTTGTACAACACTTCTGCCCATATCTCGCATTGACACAATGACAAGGCGTTGATTCTCCAGTGCTAATTAAACGCAATATGACAGACTTCTCTGCTCTGCCCCGACGTCGCATTACTCACTGAGGTGCATCTTCTGTTTTTGTCATTACTGCTCCCCCCCCCCCAACAGCTTTCTGAAAAGTGTGTTTAGTGTCTTGACAAGGTGATTACACTCATTGTGAAGATTATTCATTGCAGTAAAATGTAAATGGTCCTTTATGGTGGTTTAATCTGTCAGAAGGTTTAGGTCACAGCAAGCTGTTGATTTGTAACGCAACCTCCCCGCTGCCTGGGTCTGGCTGATCTGGAGCTTCTTTAACAGCTCTCTGTCCTTTTCTTACCTTCTCTCTAACTCTCTCACCACTGACTTATCCAGTGCTGGTATGTTTTAGATGGGCGTGCAGAGAATACCAAGGGGCCGCTCCATCAGGGTGTGTAATTATCTGGCCTGCTGAGCTGCCGTGCCCCCGTTGCCTACTTGCTTGGGTTCAGCCAGGCCTCCCTCTTCTTGTGTAGCTTTTGTTCTCTTTGAGGTTTTCTTATATGTTGCCACAGTCGTTTTTTTCAAAACCCCATCTTTCCATCCATCTTACTTAACGTAACAAATGAAAATGTCATTTCTTTATTAAGTATTATACCAAATGTATGGGGGCCTTTTTGGGTATATTAATCATCCATTTATGCCTCTATGGTAGTGACAGCATGTTTTCAGGTTGTCCGTCAGTCCTGTTCTCCTGATATCTCAACAATACCTGTAGGGATTTTCATTACATGTGGTACTGATGTCCACTTGGAGTCAATCAGTGCGTTTACATGCACATCACATATACAATAACCCGAAAATGGATTATTAAAGTTCCCCTCGTATACATGAAAGGGAGTTGAATGGGAAAATGACAAGAGTAACTCTGCCTCCGTTATGCCACCATGGCGCCACCTACTGCTCTTCGCCAACATAGAGCTGGTCAGAATGTGGCTTTTTTTCGTTTCCCTTTTGTCAAAATCACAAGTGGAGGGGATGGCCGACCTTTGGACTGAATAACGTCAGAAACGGGTCTTCTTGGTAGTGATGTTACTTACCATGGTGAAGTCCGTTTCTTTCACGTTGTTTTCGGCGCTGTTGCTTCCTGGTTTATTCTATTTCCAGGTCAAAAGCCACTGCCGTTGAGTGGGGAGGGGTAGTCACAACCAACGGAGCATGCACAGATGTGTAACCCCGTGTTGCAAACTTTGAAGTGACTAGATCGCTGTAACTGTATTGCTGTGTATGATATTAATAAAAAAGAAAAGCTGGATCAGCCTCATTCATCCAATATCCGATCCAGCTAATTAGTCAATATCGGAGTCGATATCTGATCCGGGTATCAGATCGGTGCATCTCTAACATGCACGAATAATTGGGGTACTGAAGGAGTTATCAAGGTTTGTTAAGCGGGGTACGGTGTTTACATGGTGTTTGAGAAACCGGAGTATGCCCTTAACCCGAATATATTAATCATTTTTAATCTGCATGTAAACGCACTGAATGATAACCTGAGTAGATTTTGGTGGTCAAAGGTCAAGGTCACTGTGACCTCACAAAACACATGAACAAAAAGCTCAACAAAGTCAAGTCAGATCAATTTTATTTATATATCCCTACACCACAAAGAAAAATAATTGCCTCGAGCGGCTTCAAAATCTGTTGAGCAAACGCCATCCCCTATCCTTAGACCCTTGACTCGGAGAGAGAACAACTCCCAGGTTTTGATCTTGTTCCTTTTTCGCTGCCTCAGCTCATTGTAGAGAAGGTGAGAAGGGCTATCCGAGATGGCTTTGATATTGTCCCTCATCCTCCTTTGCTCCACTGCCTCCACACTATCCAGTTCTAACCTGATCACCTAGCTGGCCTTTCTTAACAGCTTGTTGAGAATGCGCCTTGATGCCACAACCCCAGCGCACCCCTGCGAAGAACAGAGCACTGGCTAATACAGACTCAATGCGTTAACATGCACATCGGTAACCCGAAAATGGCCTTACCTCGGTTAAGGGAATTATCGGATTATTGAAGTTCCCTTTGTATACACGAGCCAGAGTTGAATGGGAAAATGACGGAGTAACTTGACCTCCGGTACAGTTGGTGGCTCTCCGCCCAACATACAGCTGGACTGAATGCAGCTTTTTTTCCAGTTCACCTCTGTCTAAATCACGGCCGACTTTTGTACAGAATTGCAACCAAAACGGGTCTTTTTGGTAGTGATGTAACTTGCCGTTGCGGAGTCCTCCCTTGGTTTAAAGGTAACACTCTATTCTTGTTGTTTTTTCTCACATTGTTTTCGGCGCTGTTGCTTCCTGGTTTATTTTAATTTCGGGTCAAAAGCCATTGCCGCAGAGTGGGGAGCATGCGCAAACAAGAAAACCGATAATAATCCAAGAATGCTGTTTACAAACAAGAATAATCGGGGAACTGAAGGAGTTCTCTTGGTCTGTTAACCGGGGCATGAGAACCCCGATTTTACCGGGGGTATGGTGTTTACATGGTGTTTAAGAAACCGGGGTATGCCCTTAACCCGGATATAATCCGGATTTTAAACTGCATGTAAACGCATAGTGATAGAGTACGAGCGATTGAGGATCTGCAGAAGCCTGCTGCACATGCTGAAGGATCTGAGACTCCTCAGGAAGGACAGTCGGCTCTGTCCCGTTCTATAGTCCAGTCTTTTATTCATTTATTCATTCTCTTCACTTCCTCTCTCTGGATGATAACCAGGGCAGGGGGGCTCCTGCTCCTCTGGCAGTCCATCACAAGCCCAACGGATTAATTTATATTTTATATATTTTTTATATATATATAGGTAATTGTCATTGCACCATCTGCCAAAAAAATGCACTTATTACCTTTGATCAGCTTTTATGCTTATTTTCCAACAGGCTTTACTAAAAGTAACATTGACATTGTCTCAAGCATCATAGTTGGGTTTTTGATGGGTTGGGTTTCAGGTGATGGTTCTTGTAATGGCTTGACATCTCATGGAGGGCACTTTCAAGTACAGACTCCATTTTCTGGAAGTATTTTTGTTGGGTGTGTGATTCAGAGGTTGTCTGCGTAGATAAAGCACTGACATACTGGGGTAATGGCTAATTGTTAAATATGTATAAATGTTAAGGGGGGGGCAGTACTGTACCTTGTAGGAGGCCATTTCCTTTGGTCCAAACTTAAGTTGATACCAATAGGTCAGTGGGTAGTGTATTAATGTCAATAGGCAGGCAATGATGTTTTCAGGGGAAACACACGACTATTTTTAATTAAAGTCCTGGTTTCTTAAGTGTCACACATTGAGCGTGACAGTCACTCTTTTTGGTCACCCACTCCCGCCACACATTGTATTTATCTTGCGGAAAAACAATGTATATTATGCTACAGCGTCACTCTCTCTGCTCTCACTATGGAACTGGCAGGAATCGAGAGCTGGAATCAGGAATCAACCACAGAGCGATAACAGAGTATGAAGGGGGAGGAGAACCCCAGGATAATCAATGTGAATGTGGAGATTATCAACAAGATTCCAGGTAATACCCGGGGTGGTGGCTGTCATATCGAACCTCTTGCAGGACCATTCCAAGTGTAAAATTATCAATATTGCGTAAAGAGTGGTGCACTACCTACTGTGCACAGGAGAACATTTTTATCATGACGCTGAAGGTGAGAAATGGAAAAAATGTAATCTAAATGAGTCACAGACAATGAGCATAGGTCTCCTTTGTGTCAGTTTTTAGCAATTCCAGTTGTTCTTTGAGCTGCCACTTACCAGCGACCAGCCAATCAAAAATAATAATGGGGTTACACAACAGCCAATCAGAGAATAGCACTATTGTATCTCGGCAAGATTTAGCGCAAAAACCAATGAAAAAAAACAAAACTTATCCTAGTAATTATTCATATGATCTTGGAGCTCCAAGCTGTTTATTAATGTTACATTACAACAAATTCCCAACTTTACTGCTGTTAGAGATTGTTGCCCAGAAAATTAGCATCAGTCACCTACAGGAGCCCAGGAAGACAATAATAGCCTTGCTAATGAGCTCGCGATTCACAACTTCACCAGGCGTGAAAAGGCCTCGGCATCTGAATTGAAAACTACATTTACAAGCAAACGCATTTACAAAAAACAATTTACTTAACAGGTTTGAATATTAAGGGCTGCCTAATATTCGTTCAAATATGATTCATTTTTGTCAGCTTGGAGTCCAGGTGTCAGTTAGGGAGTTCTGTTAGCATTGTGTGATTATTATCCTAGTGATTATTATATAATTGTAGTCAGACTTAGAATTAAAAATATACTTTTTAAACATATTGCAACACCTGTAATGTCAATACAGATATCCTTAATTTTGCACATTTATTGTGATCAATTGTGCAAGAAAATTTCAGCCAACATACTGAATAGACAACATATGCCTAACTTTTGTTTCTAACTTATGCTTAACTTTTATTCATGCTGTGGAACCCAAACCAAAAGCTGTCTAGAGAAATATAGTCGTTTTGCTTTCAACGCATCATATTTGAATACATTATTATCTTTTCTCTCCCATATGAGTGCGTAAACTCCTGCTTGTGTTGGGAAAAAAGCAAACAAACACAAACGATGCATCAAAGCTGCTTAATGAAGAAGATTGTATCTATTGTAAAGATTTGAATCTTCCATCTTTGATCTGATGAGGTGATTCAGGGACTTTGTGACACTCTGTAATGCTGCTCTCACACTCAGTGTAGAGGAAATGAATATATGCTCGGCTGCTTTTGGTGCTTCAATCCCTTTAATGTACCCTGGGCAAAAGAGAGGAGAGAGGAATATGTGGGCTGCTGTGGTGCACATCTAAAAGAGGTTGACTACTACACTGAAGCGGAACTGCTGACTGCATGCAATTCTTGTTGTGGTTATCATTGTCATGTGTAATTCATTTGCTGGCATTAGTCAGGGTGTCCAGTGTTTGAAAACAGATCCTTGATATCTTTCAAAGAGTATTCCTCTCAATCAATGACACCGTCCCTCTGCAGCCATGATATATAGACCATTTCACCTCCTAATGGTGGTTAGCACTGTCGCCTCACAGCAAGAGGGTTGCTGGTTCGAATCAGGGCTGGGGCCCTTCTGTGTGGAGTTTATATTCTCCCCATGTTTGCGTGGACTCTCTCCGGGTTCTTCGGCTTCCTCCCAGAGTCCAAAGTGAGTCTTAATGGTTTTCTGTTTGTTTCTATGCCTGCGATGGACCGGCGTCCTGTCTCGGCTCCCGACAAGCAGTTGAAGATAGTAACCCACACTTCTGCTCTGTTTGGGATCTGCTCACTTATGAGACTAGCAGCATTTATGCTCTTTTATGCTCTAAAATCCTTCTATTTGCAAGTGGAGGTGGCCCACTGAGTGATGGCTCCACTATGAGTTGACTGCAACTGTGCACTTTATCCCTGTTACTGGGCTGCAATCAATAATGTAGCTTTGTATCAGCAACCACAGAGCGATAACAGAGTATGAAGGGGGAGGGGAACCCCAGGATAATCAATATGAATGTGGCGATTATCAACAAGATTGCAGGTAATACCTGGGGTGGTGGCTGTCATATCGAACCTCTTGCAGGACCATTCCAAGTGTAAAATCCTCTATATTGCGTAAAGAGTGGTGCACTACCTACTGTGCACAGGTGAACATGAAGGTGAGAAATGGATAAAAATTGAATCTAAATGAGTCACAGACAATGAGCATAGGTCTCCTTTGTGTCAGTTTTTAGTAATTCCAGTTGTTCTTTGACTCAGGATTATTTCATCCTTTTCTACCTCTTTGATGACAAACGAAAATGTATCCATCTTTTCATAATTAGGTGCAAAGGCTCGCATAAAAT